>NC_056726.1:1888570593-1888618093 GCF_019279795.1 Protopterus annectens
TCAGGAGCCAGTCTTCAAGAACCTTTACATTTTGGCCACTCTCCTGTTCCTATCTCTCAACATGTATTTATATGGGTTGGGATTCTTCTTAATTATAAATGAGAAGGGTCCTCCAATACTAAATTTAACAGACAGTCACTCATCATATCAATCCTTTTTATTTAGGTTTTACTGATTGGCTTTTCTGTGTGACCTTCTCACTCTTTGTTTTAGTTAGTTGGGATATTTTGCAGTCATCCTAATGATAATGGACATCAGCTGGGTATAACAGCCCTGTGTTTCTTATGCTTAGTCAAACACTTTGCTTGTGCTTTGCTGATGAGGTCATAACAAGGACAAAATATGCATATCCACAGCTAATGGGGCTTGACTTTATTGGCCTTAAATTGTCCATTGAAATGACTTAAAAAGAAATAAGTCATGGGCATTCAGAATTGCCATATAGCTGAAACACCTGATGTTCATAAGGGTCATTTGCATATACTCAGTGGAAGTTCTAGCCTTGCTGGAGCTTTCATTTAGTTTTTACTGAAAGGTCTTTGAGATATAAAAAAATAAGACCACAATAAATCATTTCAAAACTTTTCCCACCTTTAATGTGACATATAACCTGTACAATTCAATTGAAAAAACAAACAAATATGTTAGGGGAAAAAATACAAAAAATAAAAAACTTACAATACGCTGGTTACATAAGTGTGCACACTCTTAAACCGATACTTTGTTGTGTGTGCACACCCTTAAACTAATACATTATTGAAACACCTTTTGATTTAATTACAGCATTCCATCTTCTTGGGTATGTACCTGCCATCAATTAAAGAGACTCTGATTAACCCCAGATGAAGTTCAGCCACCCTAATTGGATTTTCATGACATTTACTCAGTTGCCTGCTACAGCAAAATCCATAGTTCACAGAGAGTTTAGAAAGCATCAAAGAGATCTCATTGTTGAAAGGTATCAGTCAAGAGAAGGGTACAAAAAAATTTCCACAGCATTGGATATACCATGGAACATGGTAAAGCAGTCATCCAAAGGTGGAGAAAATATGGGACAACAATGATATTGCAAAGAACTGGACGTCCTTCCAAAATTGATGAAAAGACAAGACAAAAACTGGTCAGGGAGGCTGGCAAGAGACCTACAGAAGCACTGAAGGCGCTGCAGGAATTTCTGGCAAGTACTGGTTATGTAGTTCATATGACAGCAATCTCCCATATTCTCCATATGTCTGGACTGTAGGGTAGGTTTGCAAGATGGAAGCCTTTACTTATACAGAAAAACATCCAGGCCCAGCTAAAATTTGCAAAAAAATACATCGAGTCTCCCAAAAGCATGTCAAAAATGTGTTATGGTCTGATGAGATCAAAGTTCATCTTTTTGGCCACAAATCCAAAAGGTATGTTTGGCGCAAAAAACAACACTTTACATCACGAAAAGAACACCACCACCACAGTGAAGCATGGTGGTGGCAGTATCATGCTTTGGGGTTGCTTTTCTTCACTGGAACTGGGGCTTTAGTCAAGGTGGAGGGAATTATGAACAGTTCCAAATACCAGTCACTTTTGGCCCAAAACCTTCAGGCGTCTGCTAGAAAGCTGAAGATGAAGAGGGATTTCACCTTTCAACACGACAATGACCCCAAGCATACATCCAAATCAACAAAAGAATGGCTTCTCAAGAAGAAAATTAAAGTTTTGGAATGGCTCAGCTAGAGCCCAGACCTAAATACAATAGAAAATCTGTTGGGTGACCTGAAGAGGGCTGAGCACAAGAGATGTCCATGCAATCTGACAGATTTGGAGTGCTTTTCAAGGAAGAGTGGGCCAATATTGCCAAGTCAAGATGTGCCATGCTGATAGACTTCTACCCAAGAAGACTGAATGTCGCAATTAAATCAAAAGATGCTTCAACAAGGTATTAGTTTAAGAGCATGCACACACAACAAAAGTATTAGTTTAAGGTTGTGCACGGTTAAGAAAGAAGCATAGATTTGTTTGTTTTTCAATTGAATTGTACAGGTTATAGGTCACATTAAAGGTGGGAAAAGTTTTGAAATGATTTATTGTAGTCTCATTTTTTTTATATCAGAAAAACCTGGTATTTTACCAGAGGTGTGTACACTTTTATATCCACTGTATATATATATATATATATATATATATATATATATATATATATATATATGTGTGTGCATATTTGTGTATATGTGTGTGTGTGTGGGGGGGGGGTATATCCTATGTCACTCTGAAAGGGGCAATTACCCAGGTGTGGAATTAGACAGGAATGTCATGCATGATGCTGGCTGATGAGGATGGTGGTTTGTGCCTGGAATGGGGGATGTACATCAATCTCCTGAACTCAAGGCATTGGAAGTCGTCAATTATTTGTATTTGCCATTTGAAAGCTACAACATTCTGATGGTGAGGGATTCATAGATGAATTAAGAGTACAATCTGTAGATGATGAGTATTAAATACACCAGAAAAGAACAAGGGCATTTGCAGATGGGTAAAGATTGTGGATCATAGTGTGTGATTCTGGATCTATGGCAGATGCTCGGAGTTCTGAAACTTCGAAATTCATATGATCAAAGTTTTGGAACTTCAAACATTAAAAAAAAACAAAAAGTAGAAAAAAATTATATTTTTAACTTTTTTGCAGACTTCAAGCTGTTCTGCATCCCCGATGTGGGTGGCTGTGCCCCCCACTCCCCCTGCTAAGTAAATACACCAACTCTGAGATCATACTACATTGCGGAAAAGGGTACATTTCTCATTCTGTGTTGTACCATGATCTCCATTCAAAAGTACAATCATATGGTCCCAACGTGTCTATATTAGCATGTCAACAGGGCAGAAAATTTAACACCTTTATGTCGACACATAATGAATGAAATGTCACTACCTCGAATGCTCAGAACAGTGATTTTTTTTCCCAGGGAAAAAAATCATTGAGCCAACAACAAAAAAACAAACCAACAGACAAAATAAAGTGGGCCCCACCCACCCTACATATCTGAAGAGCAGATTATTGAATCCCCAAATTATGTCAGTATACTTCAAGAGGGTCTTATGCAGACCAACGACTGGCATCATAGTCATAGTCTCAAATGAATGCAAAGAAATATCATTATTCCCTTCGGTAAAAACAATGTCCCTTCACACTATCAAATTAACAACAATACTATATGTACCTACTAAGTGGTAAGAGATCTAGTATCACAAATAGACTGTGACCTTAACTTTGACCACCATGTGTCTACAGTGGTAAGGAAGGCTTTCTATGTAGCACACTTAATTAGCAAAGGCATCACCTCTAGAGCAAAGGAGGCTATAACTCCTCTATACTTGCCACTAATCAGGCCCATAATTGAGTATAATGCCCCTTTCAGCAGGTACCGTAAAAAGCACCTGCAGCAATTGGAGTGACCTCAGAGGTTTCTAACTAAGAAAATCAAGGGACTCCAGGATGTACCTTACACAGAACAACTAAAGTCACTATAACTATACTCAGTATTGTATAGACTTCTTAGGAGAGACTTATGCCTGGCTTACAGATCAATCTCCAATCCAAACGTAATGAATTTGCTGCACATCCATAAATCAAATGGGACTAGAGCTACCCAATTATGGGAACGAAATATGGCTTGTGAATTGAATAGGATGTGCTGGAGGGACAGATTTGTCTCCCAGCGACTGCTGCATTTTTGGAATTGGGTGCCAATTCATGTAAAGCAGAGCACCTCTATGACACTATTCAGAAGGAACCTGGACAAGTGGATGGAGCACTGTAAATTCTTACTGGGGATAGCACCCACAGCCCTCCTGGACATGGGAAGTCAGTACTAAATACAATCCTGGGTATTGACTAGAGTATCTATGTATTACATTGGGATGAAACGGCTGGGCTTGAAATGACCTCCAGGTCGATGGCCTAATAATCTCCTATGATCCTAGAACTCTAAGTAGCAGGAAAGTATCAAGAAAGAGACATTTATGAATAAGAATGACTTCATTGATGTATTTAAAGATATGGAAAAAGGAAATTGAGGGAGTGGTTTCAGTCATAATGATACAGCTGGACAGCAATATAGAGATGAAAATGAGGGGTTAATATATACTGAGAAACAAAGTAAACTTAGACAGAGCCTAATGATGTTCTTAATGAGCCAAAATGCAGGAACCCTAAACAGAAGAGACAAGGTTTTATGCAATAATTTCATAAAGAAAGGAAACTAGAAATAAATGAAGTAGAACTAGCAACTGACATAAAGAATATTTGTACTGGCTGTCTTTAAGAAAATCAGAGTCCTCCATATCTATATTAGCAGTAGAGTAGACCGAGCCTTCTACCTCATGAAAAACTAATCCTGTGGAAATTCCAGAGTTGGCTGACCTCCAGGTAAGTTATACAGACTTTAAAAAAGGCTCAATGGGAAGACAACTCTTTAAGCAGAGTAAGGGAAATATGGCTTGAGCTATAGGGAAAAAAACGAATAAGACATTCTCACTTTCTACCCATAGCTTGAGCTACAAAATATCTTACTGTAGACAGTAGGTAAGAGAAGAGATGAAGTAGCACATCAGCTGAGGTTAACATACTGTCTTATACTAGAAGGACATCCAGGAATGGAGAAGACTAAACCATGAGTCCTAGCCAGGATTTCCTCACCAGGAATGAAGGTAGAAAATCCAATATTTGTGTGCAGGATGCCCTGATTGACATAAAACAGACATTCAACCAGACTTAGAATTTCCATTGTTTCCAATGTCCATTACATAGGTGCCATTTGAAAGTATTGCTATGGACATCATTAAGCCAATAGTAAAGTCCAGCAATGACTTTCAATAACTTTTGGTTATACTGGACTATGTAACTAAGTGCACTGAGGTTATTCCCCTATGTAATGATAATGGCAAAGCAATAGCTAGGTTATTATTCGCCAGAATAGGGATACTTAAAAAATGTTTACTAGGAGACTCCATTTTTTCCCAGTGCAAATACTCTAAGGTCAGTTAATTAAAACCCTCAGCATACTATCCCCAAACAGATAAGATAGTCGAACATTTTAAGCAAATGTTAAAATCAATGCTGAGAAAATGTTGGCAAGGAATATGGTAAAAACTATGACCAGGTTATACCATAACTTTGATTTGCTGTTAGAGAATTGCCCCATCCTCAAGAGGATTCAATCAGTTTGAAGCGATATATGCTAGACACCCTTGTGGACAGTGGGTCTATATTAGTTCTTCAAAAAAACTTTACACCGAATGCTACATCGTCGACCTGTATTCAGCAAAATTCATTTCTGTGATTTGCTGAATACTTACAAGGCAAAGACGTAGTCAGCCAACTATACAATTTTGCCCTTTTCTCCACCGTAGTGCAATCTCGGACTTGGTATATTTAGTTGGGGGGCGCAGCCACCACATCGGGGGGTGTGCGCCACCCACATGGGTGCATTTGCTTTAGCTAGATTTGGGTCTGTTGGGTTGTGGAGCAAGTATTTGCTTGCCCTTTAAGTATTCAGCGAATTGCAGAAGTGAATTTAGTTGAATACAGGTTGATGCTGTAGTGTTCAGTGGAAAGGTTTTTTGAAGAATTAATATGGACTCATGGACAGTTACATATTGCCTGAGAAGTCTGGGAAGAAAAGAACCACTAATTTAAAAATGCCATTGAACATTATATCAGCTTACAAACTAGGAGGATAGTGAATATGCCCCCTGAACAGGAACACATGGAAAGAGTCAAAGGCAAGCAACAAGTTGTGTATATCAGAAATGCAAAGATAAAGGATTATAAAGTTGAAAACCAGGGGTTAGTTTTGGTCCACATTGCAGAAAATAAATATTTGCATAAATGGTGGAGTCTGCTGGAAATAGCAGAAAAATGAAATTATGTAAATTACAAGGTGAAACCGACTGATAAGAGAAGGCTAGAACAAATATATCATACCAATGTTCTGTAACCAGAGAAGAAAGTGCAGACCTCCATATCATAATGGCAGAAATATATAGCTATGATTAGGAAGAAAAGAATGACCTGTATACCTGCATTTAAGGTAGATCATGCACTATGTAAGCCACAGCAACAATATTTAATGGACTATTTGTTAATACACAAGGAAATACTTTAGAACTACCTTGCAGAAGAAACTTTGTTCAGCATTATATTGAAACCACTCTGGGTTTCTCAGTATACCTCTCTCCTTTCCTTCTATCTGTTGCTTGCTATCTGTACTAGTTTGACTCAACACTATTTTCTTAATTTCTTCTTCATTTCCAGGTTGCCTAGTCACAGAGAAAGGGCAAACATTCTTAAAAATGAGATGATAAAGGAGTCAATAAAACAAGTGGAACAGTCCCATAACATTATTCCCAAAGCCTAAAAAATAATCAGGTTCTGTAAAGATTTGGGGAAGCTGAATAGCACTTCAAAGTTTGACAGCTATGTAGTATCTTGGCTTATGAACTAACTGAAAGAGAAAGGTTGGGGAAGGCATGACCACATCAGATCTAAAAAGTAATACAGTTAGATCCTTCTCATAGATGAGGCAAGAGAAGAGAGATCCCTTTCAATACTGGAGTGTATGTTCACATATTCTGCTCTGTTTGGGTGACATGGTACCCTTGTGGCTTTTCAGGTAACAATGAACAGATTAGTATAACCCCAGTAAGACAATGCAGTAATACATTTTGGATTGGGATGAAGTTACTGTATATGGTATACAAGATACCCCAAGGCAAGTAAGTATAGCTGTTAATGCTTCCTGGACAATATTAGGTATGGCAGAGCTAAACTATTTAGTATATGTAGTAGGAAGGTGAATTTTTAAGTTCTAGAAAAAAAAAATACTAGAAAAAGTGAGAAACATGTTTATTCCAGGCACTCCGAAGCAGGTCAGGTCACTCTTGGGATTAGCTAGGTACTACAGAAATTTTACACCCCATTTTATATCAACAGCATTCCTGCTTACAAATCTGACAAAATGGAATATTTCCATTAAGAGTAAGTTGGATACTAGAGACAAACAATGCTTTCAAGCAGTTTTACAGTTATTCTAGCCATTTTCTAAGTTTGTAAGAGCTACATTTAAAAGTTATCCTTGATTTTGGGCCTTTATCCTCCCATTATATTTGGCTTTGTACAGACGTGTTGCACTGAGAGTTTATAAGGTATGGTGGACATTCTCTTTACAACAATTCAGCTCCATACTGTAGTATAGACCAGGTTTTATCTGCCATGTGTAGATGGAATGCTAGCACTCATAGTCCACTTAGTGAGCCTAAAACCAAGGTTTTTAAGTTGGGGAGACCAATGTATGAATATTGTGGTGGTTCTAAAATATGAGTGGAAATGATACAAAAGAATGTAAAAAAAATGCTGTTGCAACTATTGCAAATTAATCTGCGTTTTTTTTTTTTTTTTTTTGTAAACCAAAGTGTTACTTAAATAGAACAAATCTTTCTTTCTTTTTTATTAATTTACTTGTTTATTTTTGATTTATTTATTGTAAATAAAGCTTACTTTAAAAGGATCTGCTTTTTTTTAAGAAAGGCATGATTCATGATGAATTGAAATAGTTCTTTACATATTTGGTGGTTAATGATGCCAGTCAGTGAGGTATAAAGGGGCTGAAGCCTGTCATTTCAGAGTTATCAGTCCTTCCAGAAAGAGGATTTTGTACTCGGAAGAGTTGTTCAGGGTAAAGCACCTAGAAACTGAAAAAAGACACAGCTCCTATATGCTAGTTACCCCATTTTCAGGTGAAAACCATGCAAATCAGGTGAATTAGTGATCCAGGGAGCATGCAGGTGTCTGTGCAGGAATAGTGTAACCTGCAGAAATGTATTGGGTTACTAACCGAATACATTTCTGCAAATTACAAAACGGAGGCATGACAGCTCCAAAGAAAGCATGTATTCAATGAAGAAGGCATGCCAATGACCAAATGTAAGGCAATTGGAATGGTAAATAGTTGCAAAATTATAAAAAATAACTTTTTTTTGGCCAATTTTGGCCGTTTAAGCATAGGGCAGCAGTGCACAAATGGAATTGGTCCCCAAAAATAAAACAAAAAAAGCTGGAAATAAGCTTTTAAACCAAATCAGCATTCTGCCATAGTAGTCAGTGGCATGCAGAAGACAACAATACCATTGAATAGTGGTTGCTAAGGTGGAAGGCTGAGTGTCAGTCTTGTAACCATGCATTAGCAGTCAGTTTTATGCAAATGAGGAGACTGATACTGAATCACAGATTTCCCTTCAGTGTTAGCCGCACCCAACCGTGTAAGTGCAGCGACACCATGGTGCAAGCCTAAGAGGTAGTTGACTTCATAAGGGGGTGTTTCATGCATTCTGCAAGCTTATTGGAGCTCTGGGGCCCGTGTTTGCCCTTAGCTAAGCACAGCTAAGAAAGACTGTGTGTCTGAGGCTGCCTAGTAGTGTTTACACTGCCTAAAAGGGTGTGTGCACCATGCACTGGGTTTTAAACAAACAAACAAAAAAAAAAACAGGAAATAGCAGCTCTGTTCACATCTGAGCACTGGGTATGCGTGGCGTGCCTCAGGGCTTAAACAGGAAGGCAGTGGAAAGGGAAAACAGCAGTAGAAAGGCAATCAAGGAGAACTAGCATAACTGGCAGGTGAAATGCATTAGAATCAGTCAATTACACAGGCAGCAGCCTAGCCAAGCACAGTACTATAAACTATGCAAACACCTTTCACTCTGGTTATTCCCACAAACTCTACAATACTGGTGTACACAGACATGGAAATTTTATCAAACAAAACTAACAAAATGATAGGGGCTGCTGTCGCTCTCATACATAAATATGTGGAAGAGGCTGAGGGTGGTGAGGATGAGAATCCTGATGACCAAACCACAGTGAGGAGAAGGAGAAGAGTGTACAGACCCCAGGTAACCTACCAGGGGCTACATGAGCTGGAGATAGTGGAGTGCCATAGGATGGACAGGGACATCCTACAGCAAATTGTTGAGCTGTGCCAGCCATGTCTCACACACAGAACCAACAGAGGGGAACCCATCCAAGTGGATATCAAGGTATGTGTAGGCTTAAGAATACTAGCAACAGGTACCTTCCAAAGGCCAACTGAGGATATCATGGGGATCTCACAGGCATCAGCATCCAGGGTACTCCACCAGTTCCTGGATATCATGTCAGCACATGCCGGTGAGCACATATATTTCCTCAACACCCGTGAGGTGTTGACAAGCAATATGCGTCTCTTCCACCAAATAGCAGAATACCTTGATGTAGTGGGTGCTATAAACTGCATGCACATACACATCAAAGCACCACCTGGTGAGTGGGGTAGGGTTTACATAAATCACAAGGGCTTCCCCTTCATCATCTGCCAGGTTGTGTGCGATGCCCAGGGCATTATAACGAATGTGTGTGCTGGCTGCCCTGGAAGCTATCACTACTTCCACATCTGGCATATGACACAGCTGTACCAGAGATTTGTCAGTGGAGACATCCCATATGGCCACCTAGCGGGGGATGCTGATTACGCACTGGATCCCTGGCTGATGACACCCATCAAAAATGCACACACACCCAAAGAACTCCATAATGAGGCACACACACAAACCAGAATCATAACAGAGCATGTGTTTGGGACTGGGACCAGCACAGGGCAGGGCTACTCAGCCCCCCACCATTGCCAAGGCCAGCACAGGCACAGAGTGACTTGGAGGAGGAACAACCTGAACCTGCCCCTGTAGGCAGAAGGAGGCGTGCCCAGTATGCCCAGGTTTTGGCAAAGAGGCAATGCATAGCACATACACTGACATGGTAGGAACCCAGGGAATGACACCTCTCTCTGACTCGCACATACAATAAAAGGGATGCCAAACATGACACTACCTGTGCTTAACCATGTATAGGGAGAGTACTATGTGCATCTGACATAGTCAGCCTTCCAGCACCATCCTCAATATTGGCACAGCCACAAGTAACTTACTCTTCCTATAAATTGCTGAATGGAGTAGTATGTTCTGCTAGTTGTAGCTATGGTATGGATGTGAGCATGCAAGGGAATTGGGTGGCTGAATGGGATGGCAGCAGATAGTGGACACCTATATAGGCAGCATGGAATCCATAACAAATACTGGTGTCAACAAATTAGGCAGTACTAAACTAGGCGGCAAATCCCACTGCAGTACATGTGGTGGCCCAAATGTGTGTCCATTGGACACACACATGCATGTCAGTGTGGTTCCCATACCCAACAACAAGCTCAGCCAGCAGGACAGGTGTAAATGACCATAAAGAAAGGCTGTGCTAAGGTCTCCAATTAATGGCAATGGATAACAGCCCACCTCCAGACCTACACAGACAGACTACAACAGGTCAGACAGTTGTATGTTAGTTCTGCAGGGTATGAAGTCTGAAACTGAAATGTAGGTCAAAATAAAATTACTCCACTCCAGTTCCTGAAAGTGTAGGGCGTCCTCACAGCACGACAATGCAGGCAGTTGAGTGTACTTAAAACTCCTTTATTCACACTTATAACACGTTAAGCGCTTTCATCACACAGTGACTTCATCAGAACAACTTCAACAGTATATTACACATCCTTATATATCCATTGAATGTCACATGACACAAATTGCACACACCTCCTAACATAATTATCACTTAATTTAACACTTTTGTTATAGGTTTAAAAACTACTCTTTGATACTACTGACTGCAACCTCACTGCTATAGACGCCCACACAAACCATCAATACATTTTCTCATCATATCATACAAATTAAAATATATAAAATGTAATAAACATCCTTTTTATATATATTATATACAAAAAGTTTTTTGTTAAAAAAATATATATATGTAGTATGTATAAAAAATACAATTGATATGCAATAAATGTATACATGACACTTTCCTATCTCCCTAAAGTAATTTCATACCCTACTGCCAGGCCACTTACTTTGCCAGCTCCATTACTACCTCTGTTTATTGTATACCACTCCCATCCCCCATTCCTTACATCCATTGCTGTCAGCAATTGTCCAAAATGGGTTTAATGGATATGTGGTCATTAATTCCCGGATATACAGAAGCATTTAATCTTATTTGCCACCTTACCTCCCTGTCGCTCACCACCTTTTTAGTGTCACCCCCTCTCACTTTGTCCTTGACCACTTCTAAAATTCCAAATTTAAATGACGAGCAGCCCGCACTATTTTTCAAGTGCCTCCAAAGGGCATTATTCTCATCATTCTTCCTTATGCTATAATAGTGGTCGTAAATTCTATTCCGTAAACACCTAATAGTTTTTCCCACGTAAAAGCAGGAGCACTGGGAGCAACTGGCCAAGTATACTAGATTCTTAGTCCTACAGTTCCC
Organism: Protopterus annectens; assembly: GCF_019279795.1. Taxonomy (NCBI): domain Eukaryota; kingdom Metazoa; phylum Chordata; order Ceratodontiformes; family Protopteridae; genus Protopterus; species Protopterus annectens. Next base: position 1,888,581,980 of record NC_056726.1, read on the forward strand.
ATTGGCAAAGGTAATTTTAGCTTTATTATAATTCTGTAATGTGATGTCTTTTCCTTCAAATATATACCGACATTGCTGGCAAGTGCCACATTTCTTGGTTCCCCCCTTTTTTCCTTCTTTGTTTACCTCTACCTTCCTCTCCAACAGCCATTTCAGGTTGGAACCATTCTTGTGCACAAAATTGGGTTCTGTCCCCACTATCCTTACTATTTCACTGTCAGCCTTTAACACAGCCCAATTTCTTTGGATAATATCCTTTATATCCCTACAGTGAGAAGAATATTGTAAAACACACGCCTTCTTGAACCTATTGTCTGTCCCTCTAACATTTGGGGTCCTATTGGTTACATTTAATTGTCCGGACCCTAAGCCTAGAAGTGGCATGTACTTTCTTCCCCATTCCTTCCTCACGTACTCGCTAGCATCGTTAATCATATCCTTGGGATACCCTCTTTCCAGAAAAAGATTTTTTACCTTCTTAAGTTCTTCCTCCAAGTCTTTACCATTGGAGGTCATCCGTGCTACCCGAATACATTGCCCCTTAATGATGTTCCTTTTTTGGATCCAGGGGTGATTGCTGGAAAAATGTAAATAGGAATTGCTAAAGGTTTCTTTCCTATATATATTGGACTTAAATTCTCCATTTGCAATAGTTATCCTCACATCCAAATATGGGATGGTAGTCTTATTTTTATTAAAGGTAAACTTAAAGTTCTCACTACATGTGTTAAGATAACCACAAAACAGTTCTAACTCGTCACTACTACCCTTCCAAAGTACAAAGATATCATCCAAGAAACGTAGGTAGCAGGTGACAAACTTGTACCATTCAGATTCAAAGATGTATTCCTTTTCCCAATCATAAACAACAAGATTGGCATATATGGGGGCACAAGCAGCCCCCAATGCCACTCCCTTGGTCTGTTGATGGTATTCCCCCTCATAATAGATGTAATTATGGGCCAAAACTGTTTCCATAAATTCAAGTAACAAAATACTTCTGTCACCAGCTACCACTCCCAAGCTTTGAATACTCTCGTGAAATCTCTGTAAGCCTTCCTCCTTTGGTATGTTAGAAAAAAGATCTATGACATCAATAGTCACTAACCAGTTCACCCCTTTGGCCAATCCGGGTTCTAGCCTACCAAGAAAATCCCACGAATCTCGTACCAAATGTGGTATTTTCCTTAAAGATGGCTTAAGCCATTTGTCAATAACCTTCCCGAAAGGGAAGGTTTTGGCCTGGCTACCCGAGATAATAGGCCTGAAAGGTGGATTGTGAATGTCCTTGTGGACTTTAGGAATACCGACAATGGTCCCTATTATCGGATTCTCCACTTTCAAAAACTTGTACTGTTCCATGTCAATTCTTTCCTCTAACAATAAATCTTCTAACATCAAGTCCACTTTGTGATATCCTATATGTACCTTATTTCTAGAGGAAATCACATATTTACCAGATTTAAGCAACAAATCCATTATTTTATTTTTATAATCATTTGCAGGGAAAAGTACAACCCCTCCCCCCTTATCCGGTTTCATTATCCGTGTGCTCTTATCCTGCTGTAATTCCTTCAATATGACCTGTTCTTCCTTGGTTAGATTAAACCTCTTCCAACAGTGACTCCGTTTACTATATTTATAAATGTCTTGGGTTACAAGTTTCTCAAAAGTGTCCAACAGTTTATTCAGGGGTGGTGTATATGTACTAATAGTTCTAAACTCATTTTGAGCCTGCTCCGACCCCTCATATTTCACGCTCAAATTAAGTTTCCTCACAAACTTTTTGACGCCCATTATATTATCCACTGTGTTAAAGGGTGCATGGGGTATATATTTCATCCCCTTGGATAGAAGTGTGAAATGTTCCTTTCTTAACTTAACATCAGTATAATTATAGATGTAAAAATTATCAAATGAACTAACAATTTCATTTATCTTAACAATCTCTGGAGGGGGTTCCGTGGGGCCAGACTGTAATACCATCGTCACCTTCCCCCTTTTCTCCCCACAAATCCTTCCCTTCCTTGATTGTACATCCTTCGATCCCCATCCATTTCCTTTCCTCCATCTAAAAAATCCCTATGATAAGGTTGATTATAAAAATCATTAGAATCATAGTTGTTATACCTGTTTTGATTTTGGGACCGATTGGACTGTCTATTGTTCGGGCGACCACTATGTATCCCCTTCCCCTTAAAGGTGTTGCGTTTATCAGATCCATTGTTAAAATCATTCTTGTCCCATCTATACACATCACCTTTTTTATACTGTTCCAAATCCCTGTTAAACTTGTTGCATTTGCAACATGTAGGTCAATAAAACCTAAGATCTGTACTCTACTGATATGCCTCTAGTGTGCATGATAGGGCAGAATACAAAACAAAATGGAGTACCTGAAATACCAGTACAGTCATAGCAAATGTTTACAGTTGTCAGGTGTGACCCCCCCCCCCCCACAATCCTATGTAGAAATGCAGTAACATGTATGAGTGGGGTTAATAACAGTGGAGCACAGATTACCTGAGCTGGTCTAATTTACAGGATAGATTGTTGCATGTGCACAATATCCAGGTGTGTGTGTGTGTGTGTTAGGCTGTTGTGTGTTGTACATTGTGTGGAAGTGGTTAGCATGCAGCCATGGAGGGTTGTATCACGGTGGCCTACGGCCACTACTGTTGATGACAGGACCATGTTCTAACAACTGCAATGCCAACCACAATGCATCCGAGCAAGACCCAATTCAGCAGTCATCCATACTCATTGTTCAGATGTCAATATCTGTCACCATCTGAAAGATGGACATGCCATGAATGTGAGCCCAAGCATACACACAGTACACAGGTGAAAGTACCCTAGACAGAGTACATAAAAATGTAACTGTCATCTGCACACACCTTTAGAATTGTACATACAGGTTAGCAGTACATTAGTTGTCTGGTAGTATGGAATACTGATATGTTCCTGCCAATCTCTGGCAGACCACAAAAGGCACAGTTATGAAGTAATGAGAGAATGCCTATGTCACCGCACAAGGCAGCATAAGGGGAATGTCCCAGGTATATCTGTGAGTCAGCTGCAAGAAGCCTCCATATCACACATGTACTCAGCTCACCCCACCATCATGCACAGGTTTATCACAGGTCATATCCCTGCTGTTGGGAATGAGTACAGCATGACCCCCCACTTCTGTATGGGAATATCCACAGAATGAAGCATGCTGAAGAGGTATCCTGTGCAGGTGTGTCCCTAGCATACCTCTCAACCTGTTAATGCAAAATATCTGGACAATGCTTGACAAAATGGAGGTACAAATAGGGACATATTTAAAATATTGCTTTTATAAACTTAGAAAGTTGCTAGAGTAACAAGATTTGTTTTAATATACATTTTCTGAAGGATATGAAGTCTGAAACTCAAATGTATGTAATTATTTAGTGACTTCAATCCTGAGATCATTCCAATGATTTACCAGGAAAAAAGAGGAACAGGCCAAAAATATGAGCCAAAACTTTGGACATTCTGTGAAAATCTGTACAGTTGAGAGATATAGTCCCTAGCTCTAAGAGCACCCTGCCAGCATCCAGACCAATGGATTAATATGGGCAGGAAATATTGCCATTAACACCTTGCACACTTACCCTGTCACCCCAGGGGAATCCAGTGGCTCACAGCCTGGGACTGTAGGAGTGGCAGAATGCATTGGCTTGCTACAGATGGCCTGCATCACTACCAAATTCCCTACAGTCCTCTGTCAAAGGCCTGTGCCTCACCCATACTGCCAATGTATGTAATCATGATGTGGTATCATTCCTATAGCCAATTGCATGGAAACACTCCTATAACTAAGCACTTCATGTGGGTGTTGGCCCTTTCCCTTCACTGTGAGCAGGACTTCATGTGGGTGTTTGACAAACAGCATCACAGAGGGTAGTTTGAAATACCAATACCTCTTACAACACACACTGTGGAGACAGGCCAACAAACAGGAGGTGGATGTTCCAGGCATGGGGACAGAATGTACGTATTGCTCTTCTACATTTGAAGTAATGCTGGTTTAACAGAGTTTGTGTGGATATGGCTGTTCTACATGATTTAAAGTCTGGCATGACAGTGTCATGTGGTTGAGGAAAGTCTCACCTGTAGGGCTATCTGCAGACTGTCCAGAGTTTGGAGTCTTACATGTGTTGTGTTACTCACACATTTCCTATCTTTAGATATGCAGTAGCATACTCTGATGATTGCAGTCAGTACATGGTGACATCCATGTGAGTTACTGACTCCATATCCCTCAGAAGAGATATGTCACAAAAAACCTTGTTACACCAGGTAATTTCTCAGATTATCATCAATATGTCAATATTGGCACTGTGTTTGTGCCTCTGTCCCCCAAGTCTGTCACCCTTTGTCCATATGTCATGGAGTAACAGGTGCATATATATATATATATACAGTACATCATTATTTACTGACATCATACCTGGTAACAAGACAGAGAGATATCAGAGTGCTAGACATGTTATGTATAGTAGGCCTCATATTTCAGGACAAAACCTGGACATTCTGTTGTAGTGTGTACAGTAGTGAGGTCTGTGTATGGTGATTGTTGACAGAGTGTGTATTGTGAATAAGTTACTTAGCCTGTGCACAGACTGTGGTTGATGTCATTGTTCCTGGTCCTGTTCTATCTGATGTTGCATGCTGTTCTAGTTTAATGGTACCCTATCAGCATACATGTTTGTAGGGCCAGACTGACACATGCCCCATACCACAGTCAGTCATCAGACTATACTGTGCATTGGCCCAGTATATGTAGGGTTACTGTGTGAGTGGCTCATATGAGGGTGGTGTTGTTCACACAGTACATATACTGTAATATTACTTAGGCTTACCGTAATGTGACTGTGACTGTGGTCAGATTGGTTGTGGTTATGCACTTTCACACTGGTGTCTATTTGTCCATGCTGTTACATGTCTGTAGTGCCTGCTATATTTGCAAGTATATGTGTATTCCCACATAGGAAACTTGCGTCAGTGTTATGGCAGTCCACCTGTAGTTTGCACAGTGATTTGTGACATGGCTAGCAGCTCAGTGTATTTACCTCAGTGTTACCAGGTATGATGTGATGTTATGTCCAGATATTTGTCAGATGAACTGTTGCCTGGTCACCATAACTGTTGTGCATGTCTGAAAAAGCAGTGGGATGGTGTAAAGATGTATGTTCCTAAGTAATGTGAAGTATGTGAGCTTGAGACCTCTGCTCCTCTGGTTAATATGTGTTAGGAAAGACAGGAGTGTGTGAATGCATCAGCTGTGTGAGCTTATCATTTCCAGTATTTTTGTGATATCCCCATTTACATGGCTGTAAACATCCACATTGTCAGGCTTGGTCCACACATCTTGCACTAAGGAGCTCTGTGTATACTTCTGCACTGACCAGCTTCTATCAGACTGTCCACGTTTATTGGGGATATCTCTGCTGTGTTCCACAGGATCATTATTGTGATTTGTGTGGTATTTCACTATGCTGATCTTATGTCTGTCAGTAACTGATTAAAATCCGCGTTTGCATGGCTTTGCGCAATTGTGCGCATAGCGCAGCGCCGGTTAAACAAGGTTAAACTTCTTCTGGCTCCGCCAAGTCTGCTCTTCAAATTTTCCCTTAAGGAAGCTCTACTCTTAGTATAATCAGACTACTCACTATATTATAAGCCTAGCACTTGTTCTCAATACTTCTCTACTAAGTAAGCACTCTCGTACTAAGTAAAGCACTACATCTACCTACCACCCCTGTGAATATCCACTTCCCTTAAAGGTACAGCACTCCCTTATACTGTTCTAGCATGTCGAGTGGTAGATTACTGGCGTCCTCTCCAGTTCAGCTGGTCAATCTGGGTATCTTGAGACAATGCTACAATTGTCTCATGTACACAGACAACCCTCTCCTCCTCCCAACAAACACAAATACATGTGAGAGATGCAACTATATAGCCAAACTGGAGGCTGAACTCTCTCAACTCAGGGCTGGCATGACCAGACAGGAGGAGATGGTAACCACACACACAACAATCCCAGTCCCACATAGACCTACCACAACTGCAAACCAAACACATAAAAACACAAAGACATACTCGGAGGCTCTAATAAAAAACTTACCAAAACAACAGAGGCTCCCAAAGCAGACTTCCAAAAATCCACCACCTCAAAACAAAACACATGCAACACATACTTCAATAAATCAGTGTGCCAACCAATCACAGCCCTCAAGGCCAAACACCATGCCTCATACACTAGTAATAGGTGACTCTATAGTCAGACACACTGATGTCCCGCTGACCAGGCTGAACAAGGAGAGGGTGACTGTGAGCTGTCTATCGGGAGCTAAGATCCACCACATAACACACGCACTCAAGTCACTCCAAAGCAAGTACAAATATGACTCCGTCATTGTCCATGCTGGCGTGAATGACCTGAGACGTACCTCCCTGGACTACATGAAAAGAGACATAGAGGAGCTCTCCGATTATGTAGCCCAGGCTGGAATGACCCAGACCCTGAGCAACATCTTGCCCTCACCAAGAATGATACCACAATACAAACACAAGATGATCAGCTTTAATAATTGGCTGAAGTACTGGTGTCATTCTAAGGGGATCCAATGTCTGTCTGCCTGGGATGACATGTTGGCCAAGCCACGCTGCTTTGCAAGGGATGGCTTACACCTGTCACCACTGGGCTTCCGGATATTGGCTAAGGCTCTTGCCACCCCCATAGTGCCTTTTTTAGGCAAGGCTCAAAAGACAAACCCACCTCCTTAGAAAACAAAAATGGAAAAAAACTAAGGGTAATGCTGCTCAACACCAGAAGTCTAAATCTCAAGATGCAGGCACTCGATGCATTCCTCAGCATGGAGAACATCGACGTCTGTGCAGTAACTGAAACCTGGTTCAAGGCTCCTGAGAGCACCCCAGCGTTACCAGGCTATACCTCGTATCATGCTTTTCGGCCCCAAAACCCGGGCCGAACCACAAAGGGAGGGGGAGTGTCCATATTCATCAAGGACACCCACACCTCCAGGTTAGTAGCAACACATGAAGCATCAGAGACCATACAGGTGCAGCTAACGATAGGCAAAACTGCTATACAACTGGTAGCATGTTACAGACCACCCTCCCAATCTCAGGAACTCCACTCAGCCTTCCTGAAGACATTGGAGGATACGAATGTATCACAAAATACCATCATACTGGGAGACTTCAACTACCCAAACATAGATTGGGTACATTATTCTAGCCCTAATACCCTAGCCCAAAGGTTCCTGGAATTCATAAATTCAAATGCACTGGAACAACTAGTCACCTCTCCCACTATGGGAGGTAATATACTAGACCTGATCATCACAAACATGGGGACAAAATGCTCCACACTGGAAGTATACCCCTCACTAGTGAGATCTGACCACAAACTAATCACCCTGGATATACATATCCCACCTTCACCCCTAGCACAAAAGACCACAGTGAAAAACTTCTCAAAAGCAGACTTCACTCTTCTTAAGACTGAGATGGTATCCTTTAAGCCCACTGTGCCAGTGAATACCACATCCCACAATGCCGAATCCTTCACAAATGCTTTCTATGGACATCTCCAAGAATGCATGGATCATGCAATCCCAAATAAATCCAAGTCCCTCTCCACCACAGGCAAGCGTACTGTCTGGTGGACCTCAGCCATTAACAAATTGTATAACAAAAGAAGGAAGCTACTGCACGTCAGAGCAAAATCCCGTGAAGTGAAGACATCTCTGATCAACATTAGCAGAAAACTACGTTCTCTCATAAAAACGTCCAAGGTCAACTTTGAGAGAAAAATCGCTAAGGACACTAAAGATAACCACAAAGCCTTCTTCAGCTATGTTAGAAACCTGGGCAGAAACCCTCAGATATGCTCAGAGTTAGTTCACAACAACAAAAAATACACTGAACCCACAGATATTGCCAACATTCTGGCTGACAGGTTCAGTGCAAATTTCTCCCCTCCCTCACCCCCAAAAGAAGAAATACATATCCCAGCTGAATGTAATCTCCCTGTCATCTCAGATGTCCAAGTGAGAATCGCCCTAAACAAAGCTAAAAACACAGCATCAATGGGACCTGACGGTATCCCGGGTTGCGTGTTACGTGAACTCCAAGAGGAGCTAAACCCACACATAAAAATGCTATTTAACCTTAGCCTTACTTTGGGATATGTACCTGAGCACTGGCGTACAGCAACAGTGGTCCCACTCCACAAAGGGGGTACCTCTACAGACCCTGGGAACTACCGCCCCATAAGCTTAACCAGCCTGGTCTGCAAAGCTATGGAAAGAATCATTATGGAACTCATAAACAGAGACATAGGGGACCTACAGACACTTGACCCCACCCAGGTCGGCTTTGTAAAGGGCAGATCCTGCCTTTTGAACCTGGTTGACTTTTTCGAAACAGTCACTATATCCATTGATGAGGGCAAAGCAGTCCATACAGCCTACCTGGACTTGGCTAAGGCCTTCGACACAATACCCCACTCAGGCATCATAGATAAGCTCAACAGCTTAAACGTAAACCCTTATGTCACTAGATGGGTTGCAAACTGGCTAAAGGACAGAACCCATAAAATTAAAATCGCTGGAGCAATGTCAGACTCAAAGCCAGTCACAAGTGGTGTCCCACAGGGATCTGTCCTGGGACCCCTCTTGTTCGGCATTTATTTCTCAGATGTTAAAGCAAACATGGGAGGGTTGTGGCTGACAAAGTTCGCAGATGACTGCAAACTAGGCGCCATAGTCGATACACCAGCGGACACATACATCCTACATATATATATATATATATATATATATATATATATATATACACAGATATATATATATATATATATATATATATATATATATATATATATATATATATAAAGATATATATATATATATATATATATATATATATATATATATATATATATATATATATATATATATATATATATATATATATAAATCAATATACAGATATATATAAATATGTATATAAATATGTGTATAAATATATATGTGTATGTATATGTATACATATATCTACAAACATATATATATATATATATATATATATATATATATGTTCATAGGTTCATAGGTAGGTACTAGGCTATCTGCCCGAAGGCATTTATAAGCCTAGCTGGAATGTGTTGGCTTTCGCCATCCCCTTAGATTAGTTCCCTGTGCGTTTGTCCAGCAGATCCATTGAAGTGATCCCTGGTGTAAAGTTTCTGTTTCCCATCCACTTGTCAAGGTTTCTCTTGAAGAGGATTAGCAAGGAGCTCTGCCTAATGTAGATTGGAATCTTGCTCCAGAGCATAGAATATCTCTGGGACAGGAATCTTTCCCTCCAGAATGTCCTATTTATTTTTGTGGTAAGGTTTAGATCCCTGGAGTGTGTGGCTCAAGCGGATATGGTTTTCTTTAGGTGGAGCATGTCTAACAATTCTGGGTTGGACATGGCCTTGTATGTCAGGCAGAGATCACCTCTGAGTAATCAGTATGCAACCAAGTACAGCTGAAGTTTCCTCAGTCGAGCTGCATAGGGCATCTTCTTGAGGCCAGTGATCCTCTTAGTGAGGTACTTCTGTGGTCTATCCAGTTGCTGCAGATGTCTTGTAAGATACATCCCAAATGGGGCATTGTACTCTATGATGAGTCTGATGAGTGATGCATAGAGGGGCCCAATGACCTCTTTCGAGCTGGATCCAAACCCTTTTGGTATTAGGTGGGCCACATAAAAGGATTTTCTAACCACTTTAGCATTGTGATTATCAAAGGAGAGGTTACTATCTACTTGGGTCCCAAGATCCCTTATTACATCTCCCATATATAGGGGGCTACCACCTATGTGATAGTTTGTGGGTACTTTGTTTTTTTCAGAGGGGATGACTATGCATTTTTGGCATTTAGCTTGAGGCCATGGTTTTGACACCAGGTTTCTGTCTCAGTGAGACCCTTTTGGAGGATGTCTGTGTCAGCCGGAGAGTCAATTATAGCCCCTAGTTTGCTGTCATCTCTGAACTTGGTCTGCCATAGTCCTCCTGTGCTTGCCTGTACCTCTGAGAAGTATATGCCATACAGGAGGGGTCCTAGTACTGAGCCTTGGGGAATGCCACTTGTAACCGGTTTAGAGTTAGACCTAGCTCCCACAATTCTTACCATGTGGGTTCTGTCCATGAGTCAGTTGGCAACCCATCTCAGGACATAGGGGTTTATGTTCAGGCTGGTGAGCTTGTCTATAATACCTGAGTGGGGAATGGTGTTGAATGCCTTTTTGAAGTCTAGGTAGGCTGTGTGGACCACCTTTCCCTTGCCTATAACCTTGGTAACTGTCTCAAAGATGTCCACCAGGTTTAGGAGGCATGATCTGCCCTTAACAAAGCTGAACTGGGTAGGGTCCAGTGTTTAAAGCTTCCCAATGTCTCTGTTAATGAGATCCATGGGGATGCACTCCATAGCTTTGCAGACCAAGCTAGTCAGGCTTATAGGGGATTGTGGAGTGGAATAACCATTGCTGTGTGCCACTCTGTGGGCACATTGCTTGTGGAGAGGCTGAGTTTAAACAGTGTGTTTATTTGAGGGGTTAGTTCATCTTTGAGCTCGTGTAGGACGCAGCCTAGGACACCATCTGGTCCCATTGATGCTGTGTTTTTGGCTTTGGAGAGGGCTGTTTTAACCTGAGTGTCTGTGATTTCAGGGGCACTACATTCTTCTGGTATAGTTATGGGACCTTTTGGGGGTGAGGGGGGGGGTGAAGTTTGCACGGAACCTGTCTGCCAAGATGTTGGCTATATCGGTCGGTGCAGTGTATTTTGTGCCATTCTGCAGTAACTCCGAGCAGATTTGAGAATTGCCACTTAGATTCTTGACATAGCTAAAGAATGCCTTGTGGTTATCTTTGGAGTCCTTGGCAATTTTTCTTTTGAAGCTAGCCTTGGATGATTTTATGAGGCAACGTAGTTTCTTGCTGATACCAATCAGGGATGTCTTCCTTCTTGAGATTTTACTTTTTTCTGTACTAGTTTCCTCCTTCTGTTGTATAGCTTGTTTATGACAGGGGTCTGCCAGACTGGTTTCCTTTTGTTGGAGGAGTGGGTCTTGGTTTTGTTTGGGATAGCATGATCCATGCATTCTTGTAGGTGCCCATAGAGTGCATTAGTAAAGGATTTTGTAGCTTGGACAGTGTTATCCTTTAGCATGGGGGCTTTGAAACTTCCAACCTCGGTCTTAAGTAATGTGAAGTTTGCTTTTGAAAAGTTTTTCATGGTGGTTTCTTTCACCAGTGGTCGTGGTGGAATGTGGATATCCAGAGTGATTAGTTTATGGTCAGATCTATCCAGCGAGGGGTTGACCTCCAGTGTGGAACACCAGTTGCCCATGTTGGTGATGACCAGGTCCAATATGTTGTCACTTTTGGTGGGGATGTTGACCAGTTGATCCAGGATGTTTGAGTTTATTAATTCTAGGAAATGTTGGGCAAGGGAGTTTGTACTTGAGTAGTTCTCCCAGTTAATGTTTGGGTAATTAAAATCACCCAATATCAGGGTGTTTAGTAGGACCTTTATGTTTCCCAGTGTTTCCAGGAATGTGGAGTGGGTGTCTTGGGACATGGTGGGTGATCTGTAGCAAGCTATAATTTGACTAGCAGTTTTGCCCGTTGTTAGTTGCACATGGATGATCTCTGAAGCATTGTGCTGTGCCACTAACCTGGTGGTGTGGGTATCTTTGATGAATATGGATACTCCCAGGCCTTTTGTATTTCGGTCTGGGTTTTGTGGCCAAAATGTATGGTATGAGTTGTAGCCTGGTAGTGCTTGGGACCTTAAACCAAGTTTCTGTTACTGCACTTATATCAATTTTCTCCATACTGAGGAGTGCCTTGAGTGCATGCATTTTGAGGTTTAGACTTCTGGCATTGAGTAACATTACCCTCAGTTTTTTGTTACTTCTGCTATTTACGGTGGTGGGTTTGTCTTTTGAGCCTTGCCTAAAAAAGGCACTATGAGGGTGGCAAGAGCCTTGGCCAGTATTCAAAAGCCTAAGGGTGACAGGTGCAAGCCATCTCTAGTGAAGCAGCGTGGCTTGTCGAGCATGTTATCCCAGGCTGACAGACACTGAATCCCCGTGGAATGACACCAGAAGCTTAGCCAGTTGTTGAAACTGATAATTTTTTTCTCTATACCATGGTATCATTCTTGGTGAGGGCAGGATGCTACTCAGGGTCAGGGTTGTACCGGCTTGGGCTACGTGATCAGAGAGCTTCTCCATGTCTCTTTTCATGTAGTCCAGGGAGGTACTGCTCAGGTCATTCACATCAACATGGACAATGACAGAGTCATACTTGTACTTGTTCTGGAGTGACCTGAGTGCTTGTCTTATGTGGCGGATCCTGGCACCCAACAGGCAGCTAACAGTAACCTTCTCCTTGTTCAGCCTAGTGAGTGGGACGTCAGCATGCCTGACTATAGAATCACCTATTGCTAGTGTGTTGAGTATGTTATTTTGCCTTAAGGGCTGTGATTGCGTGGCACACTGGTTTTGTGAATTATGTGTTTCATGGTTTGTGTTGGGGGGGTGGATGCTGCTTGTTTGTCTGCTTTGGAGGTCTCTGCTGCTTTGGCAGATTTTTATTTAGAGCCTTTGAGTATGTTTTTGTGTATTTCTGTGTGTTTTTTGCCGGTGCTGGTGTCATAGGTCTATGTGAGACTGGAAATGTGATGCAAGTAATTCCCTTCCCCTCTTGACTGTCTGGTCCAGTCTTGGGTTGAGCAAGCTTAGCCTGCAGTTTGGCTGTATAATTGCATCTCTCGCATGTATTAGTGTTTGGTGGAAGGAGGAGAGGGTTGTCTGTGTAGATGAGGCAATTGTAACATTGCCTCAAAATGCCCAGATTCACCAGTTGGACCGGAGAGTACACCTGAAACTGCCCTTTGGACATGGCTGGATAGGTACAGTGAACTGTTTTACTGATTGGCTGATAAGGTCGTATAGAGAGCCTTCTCCTTCTCTACAGTATAGGGGGGGGGTCTAGTGCTAAGGTTTATTAGTGCTTGCTATGAGTTTTGAGCAAGTGCCGGGATGAGAAGTGAATGGTTTGAGTGCTTAAGTTGAAGTTTGTCTAGTTCCAAGGGAAAAATTAAAGAGTAGACTTCATGGAGCCGGGAATAGTTATACCCTAGCTAACCGGTGCTGCCCGGCATGCAAAACCGTGCAAATGTGGGTTTTATAGCAAGGAAATGAAAGAGATAGAAATTAGCCCAAAATGGCCAATAAACTACTAGTTTCTGGGCTGAAACCACTCCTCCAGGGACAGATAGGCTGCTCAAAGCTCCCTCTCTCACAGTGAACAGAGAAACTTCCTTCTATCCAAGTAAGGCATGGGCAAACACAGAAACTTGTAAAACAGCCCTGAATTTAGAATTAACCTGAAACTGGACTATACTAGCTTAGAAATGTGGGAAAACAAGTCTATATATATATATATATATATATATATATATATATATATATATATATATATATATATATATATATATATATATATATTTTTTTTTTTTTTTTCATAAAATAAAGCAGATACAATCAAAAAAACACTTTAAATGCACAGAAATGGCTATCACACTTGAGTGTGTAGCCTACAACAGTTACGTAATTTAAACACAAAAATGACTTTGTTAAAATGCAGGCAGTAAAATAATTATAACATGTAGCTGAAACAAGCTTTTTAAATCACAGAAACTCTAGAAAATTTTAGGCGGAATTAGCTAAAGGCAGAAAGGAAATGCAGAAAAATTATACTTAATCACTCCAAAGTCTCTCCTTTGTCTCTCTGCTGCTGTAGAACTCTGCGGGGCAACAGGCAGGAGCTTGCTGAGCTGTATACTTGTGCAAAAACCACACAAATGCGTTTTTTATAGCAGGGAAATGAAAGAGATAGAAATTTGCCCAAAATGGCCAATAAAATACTAATTTCTGGGTTGAAACCACTTTTCCAGGGACAGATCGGCTGCTCAAACCTCCCTCTCTCACAGTGAACAGAGAAACTTCCTTCTACCCATGTAAGGTATGGGCAAACAAAGAAACTTGTAACATAGCCTTGAATTCGGCACTAACCTGAGAACTGGACTATACTAGCTTAGAAAGGTGGGAAAACAAGTATATATATATATATATTTTTTTTTCAGAAAATAAAGCAGATACAATTAAAATAAAGCACTTTAAATGCACAGAAATAGCTATCACACTTGAGTGTGTAGCCTACAACAGTTAAACAAGTAATTTAAACATGAAAATGACTTTGTTAAAGTGCAGGCAGTAAAATAAGTACAATATGTAGCTGAAACAAGCTTTTTTAATCACAGAAACTCTAGAAAAATTTAGGCGGAATTAGCTAAAGGCAGCAAGAAAATGCAGAAAAATGATACTTAATCACTCCAAAGTCTCTCTTTTTTCTCTCTGCTGCTGTAGAACTCCGCAGGGCACCAGGCAGGAGCTTGCAGAGATGTATACAAGCGCAAAAAACTCACAAATCCATATCCTTGTTATGTGTAGAGATGACTGTTGTATATACCTTCCCAGATGTATCATACCATATTTATCTGATATGAGAACTTATCTGATTTTTATCTGATATGTTAAATGAACCCACCCCTACGAACAGCACGGAACCTAAAAGTACTGCTGTGCATTAAGCTAATCATCCTGCAGTCTAAATTTTATATTTTTGTCACTTCTCAAGAAGGAAACAAGGAATCACCACCCAATCTACCTAACTTAACTGAACCCACCCCTACGAACGGCTCAGAACCTAAAAGGACTGCTGTGCATTAAGCTAACCATCCTGCAGTGTAAATGTTATATTTTTGTCACTTCTCAAGAAAGAAACAAGGTTAATATCTGTTTAAACTGTTTAAAATTGCTGGCTTTAGCAGTGTAGTGATCCGCTCGGGAGCTCACAGCACTAGCAGTATTAGACCAGGTTTCCCCATTACCTCCTCAGCCAGTACTTATTACAGGCTGTATCAAGTAAGTCAAAGGGAAGCAGATACTCAGAACTAACCCCACTTAGGCTGATTTTCCTGTTCTCCCTGAATCGAACTCACAGATTGTCTCTGTAGTCTCGTGGTGTCTGACTGGAACCACGAGGAGACGGATTTCACCAGTCAGGTCACTGCAACCATAGCACTCCTGAATACAGAAGTGAGCCTTTTTAAACTCCCTATCTTGCGCCATTTCTTATTTTAAAATCACCCCAGTTGCTAGTGCAAGCGGAACCCATTTTGCGGCAGTAAGCTGTTGTTTAAAAAACAAATAAATTATGATTATGTGGTCATCTACCTAGAGAGAAGCTGAAGTTATGCTTTGGTTGTAAAACAGAACTGCACGGGAACCTGCCTGCATGTTTGTGTATTAGTCCAAGCAGTAGAGCTTAACAATTGCCCAACACAGTTTGATTTTGTAACATACTGCTGTTCATGGAATATTAAGCTGTTATAACATGTACTAGGGGCATAAAGGAACATAGGCTTATGTGTTGTTAGTATTCTGCTAATTTATATATCTGCATATTACATGGAAACGCAGAGTGTAATGTTCACATTATTAATGCTTACATGTTAGTGTGGTCTAGTGTTTGCCTAGCAAGATAAGAACCTAGCGGCTTAGTGGATCTATGTAGCTTAATGCACCTCCACCAAACTGAAAGATGGAAAGGGGCATACTATTAACTTAATGCCTAAAATTGCTTAAAGTGAAGTGTTTGGTAGCCCATTTGTAATGCTGGGGTTGCTATCAGTGTAATGGAATATCTATATACAGCATTTACAAATGGTGGCCCACTACCTCCTTGGAATACTATGGGTTAAATGTTTTGAGTTACATGCCTAGTGGCTTTTATTATACACCTATAAGATATATTAGCTAATGTAGTCTGTTAGACATTGTCAACTAAAACTATGTATTGCAGTGTATACCTTATTTTACTTATTTGTTCGTGTAAGGCAACTGATCGTACAACTGTATTTCTCTGATTGGGCTTCATTGTAGCTTGTGTATTATTTCCCCTGTTGCTTATGTTTGTACCAGAAGGGCTGCATCACTAGTTTTTTTTTTTTAAACTACATTTTTTTTTATCTTACCCATAGGAATCACCACCCAATCTGAACCACCCCTGCGAATGACTCAGAACCTAAAAGGACTGCTGTGCATTAAGCTAAACATCCTGCAGTCTAAATTTTATATTTTTATCACTTCTCAAGAAGGAAACAAGGTTAATATATGTTTAAACTGTTTAAAATTAACTGAATTTAGCAGTGTAGTGGTCCGCTTGGGAGCTCGCAGCACTAGCAGTATTAGACTAGGTTTCCCTATTACCTCCTCAGCCAGTACTTATTACAGGCTGTATCAAGTAAGTCAAAGGGAAGCAGATACTCTGAACATACCCCACTTAGGCTGATTTTCCTGCTCTCCCTGGATAGAGTGCACAGATTGTCTCTGTAGTCTCGTGGTGTTTGAGCACCTGCTCTGTTCATCTACCCTGCCCCATTTCCCACTCACCCCACTACTTCTACATTTATTCTAACCGCCTATCACCTGACCACTCCCTACAGCCACTCACTACCCAAACCACACCCCCCCCCGATTAACTCTCATCCAAACAGCACTACTTGCATCCAAATACCATGTAACACAAACTATGCAGGTCGTATATCTCTCCTACTAACCCTCACAGCTCTAACCTGCATTACATCCTTACAATCATACACACCACTACACTACACCACCTACCATACAACACATACCTTCGCACCTATAGTAACCCACATAAGCTTCCCAATAGCCCCCCCTTTATTTAATGACAACACAATATTACTTATACATAGCAAGTGCATTCCACTATCCTACACTAGAAAAATATCATGCCAACTCCACATAGACATTCTACAAACAATCAAACTTCATCTATTATTAAAGAAATACCTCCTTACCTCAGGGGATATTCACCCAAATCCAGGGCGAAGCAAAATTATACCCCCAAACAAACACACAGCCAATCTACTTATCATCAACCTTAACTCTCACAGTGCATCAAACAAACTTCCTCACATATACGCATTCATAATTCGCCACTCCCCAGACATTCTAACCATAACAGAGACCTGGCTAAAACCCAGCACACAGAATGAAGAAATTCTCCCTCCAGGATATAATATCCTATGACTAGAGAGCAAGGGAAAGAAGGGAGAGGGTGTTTCAATTGTCTATAAAAATACACTTACTCCCCAACCTCTACAAACTACTCTACCTAAATTTAATATTGATGAGATCATAGGCTCTGTGCTACTGCTAAACAAGAAAATGAGTATCAATATTCTTTGTGCGTATATCCCTCCAGGTAATAACTCTCCAATAATTGAGGAGATTCTACAATGGTCAAAATATAACCTCCCACAAGAGACTATTTTACTAGGTGACCTAAACACTGATTGGCTAGCCTGCAACTCTAAAAAACCCACTAACCACATCAACCTGTATGGAGTCTTTCAACTCATTCAAGAACCCACTAGAGTAGATAAAAAAATCCCAAAAGGAATCTATTATAGATTGGACATTAGTAAACTACCCTGAACATAATTACCAAATAGGTTGTCTACCAGATGGACTTAGTGAACACCTCACAACTTTCCTCCTATGAAAACATGCTAACGTACCCAAACCTACAGTCTATAGACAAGTTAGACATGATCACAATGTTAACCCTCTAGATCTCTGCACTACTTTAAAAAATGTAACTGGGAACCATTACGCACCCTTGACTTAAAACAAGCAGTAGACTATTTTAACAGTACCCTTACTAACATCCTTGATTTAGTAGCCCCCATAAAAAAGATTAGAGATAAACTACACTATGTTAACCAACATAGAAATAACAACAGATTTGCATCTGCTATATTCCTGGACCTCTCTAAAGTATATGACATGGTTTCTCACTCCATACTAATAGATACTCTAACCCCTTTATCCTTTGCCCCTGACACTATTGCATGGTTTAAAAATTATCTATCAGACACAAAAGCTATCCAGTGGCAAAGAGTTTTATCACCTTTACTCCCAACCATCATTGGTGTACCTCAAAGTTACATATTGGGTCCACTTCTCTTTTCTCTCTTCACCAATAATCTGCATACCTCTACCCTGCAGGCCTCACTCATACAGTATGCAGACGATTCCACCCTAATCTGCTCAGCCCCATCTCTTACCACTCTACAGCATCTCGCCCAAGAATCTTTTGCCTCATTAGAAAGGTGGATCACTAATATTCAACTTATCTTAAATCCCAGCAAAATTGAATTACTTTGATTTACCCCAAACAAATCAAAAACCTCTCCACTCTCCTTCTCTATCTCCTCCAACAATGGAACTGTCATTTCACCCTCTCTCCACACCAAGCTCCTTGGAGTCGAAAATAGATAATAACCTCCACTTTGAAATCCATATCTCTCAAACTATTAAAAATGTACACAAAAAATGGGTTCCCTATACAGACATAAAAACTTTATATCAGATCAGGCTTGAGTCACCCTAGCTCAAACCCACCTTCTATCCACAGTAATGTATGCAGCACAAATTTTGAATTATGTTAGAAAATCTGACCTAGACAAACTTGAGTCTTGTTTTAACAACATTGCCAAGTTTGCTAAAAATTCCCTCTTTAGAACCCATCATTGTATACCTCTTAGGCAACTTCAGTGGCTTGAACTCCCACAGTTATTACCCTATCATCAACTAGTCATGGCGTATAACAACCTAAAACATCCTGACAAAACTCCAGCTCTAAGGCAATTACTGACTAACTATACACCAAATCATCCACTCTGCTCTGCCAACAAACCACACCTCTCTATCTCCTCAGCCAACAACACAGCAGTTAAAGCTCTATTTTCACACAGTATAGCAAAAAGTTGGAATAATCTCCCCCCCCATGACTTCTGCATCAAATACCACACAATTCAAAAACTCCCTTAAGGCTCATCTTTTAAGCTCTTGGCTCTGTCTATGTGTTACATAATCATAAAATATGCTACCTCCATCCTTCACTTTTCTCTCCTATTTCAGGCCCTCAGTAAGCATGGTTGTAACAAATGGTATCCCTTGACATACAGTAATTTTGCTGTGATCTCTGTCTGCATTTTTCACAGCTAACAAAATGTACATATGTAATTATTTCTGATGAGAACTTTTTTTACTGTTATTTTTCACAAAATACTGCTAGTATAACAATGTTTTTTACATTATGTATAATGTCATTATTTTTTGGGGGGGTTGTATTAATTAAGTGGAGCTTTTCTCCCCAGGCCTCCACTGTAAATGGACCTTGTCCAGTTGGACCATCCCGGTTAAGAAATGTAAAATAAAATAAAAATAAATAAATGTGTATATTTACATATAACAACATACTTGATTCAACACTAATATCACTAACAAGTACTACACAATTGTAGAAGTCAAAGCAGTTGTTCAATACTATTCATTATGTGTGCTGACAGATATATTGGAAAAACAACAACAATTTTCACAGCTGTGATGGCTTGGTGGTTAACTATAGTGCACAGGGTCCTGGGTTTAAGACCTGCATAGGCTATTTATTTTGTTGATAAGCAGAACAAGGACTGTTGGATACAGAGTGGATAAGGCAGTTTTGATCAGCTTTAAGTGGGTTTGCCCGACAGTAAGTGCTGCTAATGTACGGTTAAACGAAAAGCCACTTACACCATGTAGGCTTTGCTTACCAGTGCACAAATGTGCTTAGCATTTACATTTAAGTAATGCTTACACCTGCTAAGGATATCTCAGCCCTGGTAAGCAGTGATTACATTCCAGTCTGATGAAATAGCACAGTAATGACATCTTTAATAAGTGTATTCAATTCCATGTACATAGCATGCTTCTATGTGCTGTCATCACGGTAGCAAGGGGTGTGAGTATACTGTCTGGGACACCTTAGTATATATGACTAGTACAACAATCTTTTCCTTTTTTATGTGTTTCATACATGGGTAGTATCTCAGGTTATATACAGTCACACTTGCATGCATTGTATCTTTACGTTACTACTGTTAACAGTGCTTTCCTAAGTAAGAGTAGATTGCAGATTGTAGTACTGGAACCATGCATGCCTGCATGCAAAGCTGGACTCTGAGTACAGACTATCATGTTCTTGGTGTGTGAGCTGTGTGTTATTAAGTACTTGCTACTGGATATTGAG
This sequence comes from Protopterus annectens, assembly GCF_019279795.1. Classification (NCBI taxonomy): domain Eukaryota; kingdom Metazoa; phylum Chordata; order Ceratodontiformes; family Protopteridae; genus Protopterus; species Protopterus annectens. The sequence goes on from NC_056726.1 coordinate 1,888,602,323, forward strand.
CTGATATGTGGATAGTAACTGTAGACTACTATGTGTATAGGCCTTGTCATTGAGGGCTGCTGTCATGTAGTAATGGCATACCTATTAGTGTCAGACGTCTATCTGTCAAAACATTAATTCTAATGCATAACCTGTTGGCTAGCTGATTTCTGTCTGTCTGTCCTCTGTACAGATATGCAGATGTCAGGTATCCATCTGGGCTGCTCACAGGAAAGCTATGCTTGACTGACACTGACATGTCTGCCTAGCTGTGTTATGAATGCCATAGCTAGGAAACCCCACCCTGTATGCATCACATGCCATGGATACCTCAACTAGACTACCACAATCAACAAAACATTATTGGGTACAGGTCTCCAACCCAAACATTGGCCATGTTATTGTAGAATATGAATAATAAAATAAAAATATGTGACAATGTTAAAGGAACTAGCCACATGGTTATGTTAGACTTAGGGCAAATGTATGATAGACTAAATGGTGATGGTTACAGAGCATCAAATGGGGGATTGTAGAATATGAATGGTCAATGCCTGTGTCCAAGAAGATTGAGTATGTGAAAACCTGTATGCATCTAGATGAACTTTGTACTATGAACTTTGAGTAAACTGTGAATAGTGGAAAAGTACTGAAAAACAAGAGCCTGTTTGAAAGCAGGAAATGTGCCTTATATGGAAGTATATCCGATTTTACTTCTGTATAATTGCACTGATATTCGATTGTCATGTTGCAGATACTTTGTCCCATTTTTCGAGCCCAATGATGTTGACTTGAGAAATTCCATCGGAAACACAGAGTGCCATTGCGACAGAGCAAGTTGCAATGCAATAGATTTACTGGATGTAATGTTAGCAGTGTTGTCAATTAGACTAGTTCATGTATCAATGATACTTAGTGGAGCTTAAAGGAACTAGCCACATGGTTATGTTAGGCTTAGGGCAAATGTATGATAGACTAAATGGTGATGCTTACACAGCATCAAATGGGGGATTGTAGAATATGAATGGACAAAGCATGTTTTCAAGAAGATTGAGTATGTGAAAACCTGTATGCATCTAGATGAACTTTGTACTACAAACTTTGAGTAAACTGTGAATAGTGGAAAAGTACTGAAAAACAAGAGCCTGTTTGAAAGCAGTAAATGTGCTTTATATGGAAGTATATCTGATTATCCTTATCTGCCTAGAGATGTAGTAGTGTGAACTGCTTTAAGCCTACAGGTAAACCACTGATTGGTTAATTGTATTTTGTATTACTCTACTTGGTCTAGTTTATATTTTTATACTGCCAGCAATATCACCAGCATATAAGTTTATGCATTCCTTTGTTCAGGGAGTCTTCCTGGTACTTTCCATGATGCTCCCACACGTGTGTAATAAATACCACTGAAAGAGAGGAAGAAGTGTCTTGTCTTCATTTAAGGTAAAATATTAAACACAATATGCAATATATATTGTATACATGTCAGTTGGAGCACCTCACTGGCCCTCTGCAAGAGATAACCAGATGATTGGATGTTGCCTTTAACTGTTACCATGAGGATCACTCACGTGGCATCAGTTGATAGATGGCCTTCATACAAATGTCAGGTGACATGATACCACTGTACCCACATCCGCTACTCTTCTCATCTCTCCATGGACAATATTCTGGTACACACCTAGGAACACCTGCAGCTATGGACCCCAGTACTAACAAATGTGTCAGTGTGCATTTCTGAGAATAACAGTGTTTGTGTGTTTGTAAACCTGCAGTTGATAATACCCTGAGGATCTTCTCACACACTACACCCCCCATTGCCATAGTTAGAAATGGCTGCTACTGTAATGGACATTAAATGTACCGTGTTACACTCTTCATCCTGTGGGGTACCTGGAGCTTGCAGTACCAGCACAACACTGTTGTACAAATAACTAGATAGGCATGGATTACCCTCTGAGTCCTGGCAAGTGTGTGTATGTGTGCAAGTGTGTATATTTGTAAGATACAGCATTTTGAGACTATATTCTACAAATACGATACACCTGGCCATACAGTATAAGGCATAGTGATGTTGCTGATATTATGAGAGCCATGACAAACCATCATCCTACTATCCCTGTGGCATGTGCAATAAATGCATATCCCTGTAGTAGCACTGATGAGATAGACAATGGGTTGTATTGCAGTCCTGGTCAATGTGTGATTGTGGGTATGTCAGAGTATTATCATGGGTTTCAGTAAGTAAAATATCCAATGTGGGGTGTGCATGCTGGGTATACTGTCTTTACACCATGGTACCCCCAGTACATGTCCCAAGGTCCACTGTATGAGGACCACTGTCACCATCAATCATACAGGTAACTGCTTACACTATCCAGCCTATTAATGCATGTGATGTGTGCAAATTATCTAACAGAACGGGCTCACTGACAAAGTAGTTAGCACTGATAAACCCAGGTCTCTCAGATGCGTCTATGACTGTTATGTGTTTGTCAATGTGTATATGACAGTATATCATACTGTGTATTGTTCATTAACACCCAGTACATCCCCCATTACCATACTGTAAAAGGCCTGGTGATGTTCCTCACTTAAGGAGAGACTCTGGACACACCTCATCCTAAAAGCTGTGTGGTGTGTGCAATTAAGGCCAAATACATAAGTAGCAATAAGTACCTAGGTAGAGGTTCTACTCTCAGTGTTGCCTAGTAAGTGTGTGTGTATGTGAAGGAATCTACTTCAGTTTGTAGAATATACATGTCCCAGAAGGTAATCTGTTCGAGAACTGACTGGCAAATGCTAACATGTCAAAGGAATCATGTCATGGAAATTCATTCCATCTAAGCTAGTAGTAGATGTGTAAATGCCCCCTTCCCCACTGTATAGCTGTACAGAGATACTGGGGTTGATATATATATATATATATATATATATATATATATATATATATATATATATATATATATATATATGTTGGCTGTTGATGCTGTGGACACAACCACTCTCATTGGGGTTATTGTGTGCATCTCCGCGCTTCATCTGCTGTAATACTGTACAGTGTATGTTAACAGGTTATGTAGTCTTCACTCACACTATGTGTGGCTCTACACCACTCCGCACCCTCCAAAGTGTAGGGCTGTGTCACCCACACCAGCAAACCTATGTTTATTGGGATTGCACTACATTTGGGAAGGGGACATATACCCTGCCAGTACCATCGTTGATGACATTAAAGTAGCAGACTGAGTATTTACTGATGTGATGTTTTGTCTATTATGTCTTGGTGGAATTGCATAGGCTAAAATGGGTTCACGGCTAAAATGGGTTCACTGCAAAATTAAATGCATCCATGTGTACAGTATTCTCTGTGTAATGCATCAACAGCAAAGCCTCTGTGTGTGTGTTATACACAAACATGTGGTGTGTGCCACCCAGTGCACTTACCATTGTCCACTGTAGAAGGGCTGCTGACATCAGCCAACATGCACTCACCTGTATACACTCCTCAGACTTATCAGCCATGTGGCACATGCAGTAACTCTTATACAGACCTGTTACTTGTGCTCAGCTGTACCCAGGATATGACACAGTCAATGTGTCACCACAGTGCCATACTCCTTGTAGGAAATACCAGCAGACCAACATCCTGCTGACACATAGACACCTACAAGATGAACTGAATACATTATGGAGACCACTATCAGTCAGTGGTAATAACAGCTATAATTCATCATGGCTGGACAGCTACACATCCTGACATGTAAGTATTAAACTTTCCTGCTGAAAACATGTTACACAGCATTACATTGCTACACCTTAGCACATTCACCCTTTGCATCAGAACCATATTAGCCTGTCCCTGCATCGATGGTATGGATGACAGGGTTGTGGCACAGGTATCATCATATGCACAGGGTGGTTTGCCAGAGACCTAGGCTGAGCCATTTGGTTGACATTGTGTGTGTGCGTTAGGGGGTTTCATTATTAATTGGGCTGTGGAGATGTGGTGTGTGTAGATATAGAGGCGCCCTAGCTCTCTCTCTGTGTGTGTGTGTGTGTGTGTGTGTGTGTGTGTGTGTGTGTGTGTGTGTGTGTGTGTGTGTGTATGTATGTATGTGCATAGTTCAGCCATGTGGCTGCCTTATACAGGGGTTTGTTGGACAACTGCAGACCATACATGGCAGGGTGTGCAGTTCACCATCTCCGGACATGGACACAAGAACTGTGCCAGCCAGCATTTCCACAGGCACTACCAGGTACAAGGCTAGATATGCTACTCTCTCCTGATGATGACAAATGGCCGCTGGATCTGGGTCCCTGTTAGGACCAGCCAGGGCCATGTGCATGTGGCCTGCTGTGTTGAGGTGTGGACAGCACATTCCCTGCAGTGCTGGTGCTGGTACTCCCACTACAGGAGTGGCTGTGACTTGTTGCACTTCCACGTAGACCTCCACCTGTTGGTGTTGCTGACATACATCCATTTGGCTGTCGCCCAACTCCCACCATATGCTCTAACACAGACATTGCACGGATGAGGATTCCCACCATCTCATCCAACAGACTATCAAGAACCTCTGCAAAATAATGGTGGGCATCTGCGAGATCACGGACACACACACACACACACACACACACACACACACACACACACACACACACACACACACACGCGCACACACACACAAACACACACTTACAGGTGAGGTGGCACAAAGATATTACACAGACCTCTCATCACCCAACTGTCAACATGCATGACATATTGCACTCAACAGCATGCACTGCAGCTATACTCAATCCCTGTTACCAATATTATACATCTCTGTGATGCATGAGTTGTGTTAGTAGGTGATGCCCCTTCTTTTCTAACACACTGCACCCATGTGCACCATATTGCTGTGCACCTGTTCAGCACCCTGCCATGTATTGTGCAGCATCTCACCCAACCATCTATCCAGGACCTCTGCAAAATAATGGTGGGCACCTGCAAGATCATGGATGTTGTCAATAATAGCAGAATGACTAGACCTCAGGAGCCTCAGACCCTGTCTGGTATAACATTCCATACATGCCTGTGCCTCCATGATGATCCAAAACATTTGTCTGATGACACCTGCTGTAGCACTTCTGCAAAGGGGTATGATGGCCAGCAGCCCTCCTATGAGCACCCCTGTACATTTGCCTGTGTGGTACCTTACCAGTCATCCAGCTATGGCTGCTGTGTACAGACACACTTGCCATGGTCCCCACACTGTGCTGTCCCATGCCATCATCTGCCAACTGTCCCTCATCTATGGCCACTGGTGATGGGGTATATATAGGCAATGTGACTGTGTGCAGGGATGGGGTGGATAACAGTGGCATGTCAACCAATGGCACAGCTTCAGCTGCTGACAACCCCGCTTGTACCTCACCATACCTATCATCATTGTCAGAGTCTGTATGGACACTAAGATCAGTTTGCCTGCAGGAGGGGCCCTGACCACCTCACCACCTGTGAGGGGAAAACATACTTTAAGACCTGTACGTCATTGCTTACCTCTACACACATGTGCAAACACACACACACACACACACACACACACACACACACACACACACGCACACACACGCACACACACACACACACAATTACAGGTGAGGTGGCACAGAGATATTACACAGACCTCTCATTACCCAACTGTGAACATGCACGACATATGGCACTCAACAGCATGCATGGTAGCTATACTCAATCCCTGTTACCAACATTATACATCTTTGTGATGCATGAGTTGTGTTAGTAGGTGATGCCCCTTCCCCTCTAACACACTGCACCCATGTACACAGTATTGCTGTGCACCTGTTCAACACCCTGGCATGTACTGTGCATCATACCTCACAAGTGTACACAGCATTGCTGAATGTGTATATGTGTGGCAGTTATGTTTGCTCTGTTGCTAACACCACTATGTGTTTATCTGACATATGCCTGGGTTGATATGAGGACAGATGTCAATAGTGAATGCCTGACATCCAATTTGCAGATCTCATCATCAGCAGGGCATGTATGAGCAATAAAATCCAATTATACTGACAACCAACAAAGCTTACTGTGGCTATGAGTAGTTTACACACCCTTATTGACATGCCACCCTCTTCTCTGATATGCCATGAGGCCACAATACTGCATATGTTAACATTACACACACCTGATATGTGACATATGACATGCAAAATCAAATGTAGCATGAAACAAATGTGTTAGTTGTGCAGATGTTGATTGGGATGCATACAATATGTGGGTTGCATAAGTGTGTACACCCTTAACATGATGGTTTGCTGCAGCATCTGTTAAGTGAACTACAGCAGTCAATATTCCTGGAAGGTGTATACTAATGTGACCCATCTTCACTTGCCATTATTTGGTCACTCTGCCCGACAAATATCCCCCAGCTCTGCCAGATTGCAAGGCCAGCTCATGTGCACAGCCCTTGGAGGTCACTCAGTGCCTTCACTATTGCTGTGGAGTCAGGGTTATGTCTGGCACAATGCATGACCTTGACTGTGTTCAGATACAGCCATTCTTAATGAGCTTTGGATGTCTGCTTCAGTTCATTGTTGTGTTTCAGGACGACACCCCTCCCAAGCCTCAGCCTTTTTGCAGGTCCTTGACAACCTGTGGAAAATACGGCCCAGACCGCAGAATCCTTTATAAACGCATTCTATGAACACCTTCAGGAATGCATGGGTCATGCAATCCCAAATAAAACCAAGACCTAATCCTCCAAAGGCAGACGTCCTGTCTGGTGGACCCCATCCATAAACAAACTATACAATAGAAGGAGGAAGCTACCACATAATAGAGCAAAATCCCAAAAAGGGAAGGCATCTCTGATCAGTATTAGCAAAAAAGTACAGGCACTCATAAATTCGTCTAAGGCCAGCTTCGAGAGAAAAATTGCACAGGACACTAAGGATAATCACAAGGCTTTCTTTATTTTTGTTAGGAACCTGGGTGGGAATTTCCAGATATGCTCAGAGTTACTCCAAAATGATAAAAAATACATCGAACCCACAGACATTGCCGACATCCTAGCTGACAGGTTCAGCGCAAACTCCCCCCCCACCAAAAGGGCAAATATCTATCCCAGCAGAGTGCTGCCCCCCTGACATCTCAGATGCTCAGGTAAGAGCCACCCTCTCCAAAGCAAAAAACACAGCATCAATGGGACCAGACGGTGTCCCGGGCTGTGTCCTACATGAACTCCAAGAAAAGCTAAACCCAAACATAAAACTACTGTTCAATCTCAGCCTTACTACAGGATATGTACCCAAAGAGTGGTGTACAGCAACAGTGGTCCCTCTCCACAAAGGTGGTGCCTCAACAGATCCTGGAAACTATCACCCCATAAGCCTGACTAGCTTGGTCTGCAAAGCTATGGAAAGGATCATCATGGACCTCATGAATAAAGATATTGGGGACCTACAGACACTGGATCCTACCCAGTTCAGCTTTGTTAAGGGCAGATCCTGCCTCTTAAACCTGGTCAATTTCTTTGAAACAGTCACCAAGGCCATTGACGAGGGGAAGGTGGTCCACACAGCCTACCTGGACCTCGCAAAAGCCTTCAATACAATACCGCACTCGGGCATTATAGATAAGCTCACCAGCTTAAATATAAACCCCTATGACATTAGATTGGTTGTAAACTGGCTCAAGGACAGAACACACATGGTTAGAATTGCTGGAGCCATGTCAGACTCCAAACCAGTTACAAGTGGCGTCCCACAAGGCTCAGTCCTGGGACCTCTCTTGTTCGGTATATATTTCTCGGAGGTACAGGCCAACACGGAAGGACTGTGGCTGACCAATTTCGCAGATGACTGCAAACTGGGCGCCATAATCGACTCTCCAGCCAACACAAGCATCCTCCAAAAGGGCCTCATAGAAACAGACAACTGGTGCCAGAGCCATGGCCTCAAGCTAAACGCCAAAAAGTGTATAGTCATCCCCTTTGGCAAAAACAGTGCCACAAATTACCACATAGGTGGTAATCCATTAAGTACAGAAGAAGTAATTAGGGACCTGGGGACCCAAGTTGATAGCAATCTCTCATTTGACAACCATGTGGCCAAAGTGGTTAGAAAAACATTTTATATAGCCCACCTAATCATGAAGGGATTCACATCTAGATCAGGGGAGGTCATCGTGCCTCTTTACTCATCCCTCATCAGGCCCATAATTGAGTACAATGCCCCTTTTGGAATGTACCTTACCAGACACCTGCAGCAACGGGAAAGACCCCAAAAGTACCTCACCAAGAGGATCAAAGGGCTCAAACAGATGCCATATGCTGCCTGGTTAAAGAAACTCCAGCTCTACTCAGTGGCATACCGCCTGCTCAAAGGCGATCTGTGCCTGACGTATAAAGCCATATCCAACCCAGAATTAATGGACATGCTGCACCCCAGAAAATCTAAATCCCATCGAGCTATGCGCTCGAGAGACTTGAACCTCAGCACTGAAATAAATAGGACATGCTGGAGGGACAGATTCATAACCCAGAGGCTCCCTTCACTCTGGAATAAAATCCCAGTCCAGGTTAGACAGAGTCCCTCATTGACTCTCTTCAAGAGGAATCTTGATGAGTGGATGGGAGATTGTAGGTTTACCCCGGGTATCACTTCTGTGTCATTGTTAGACAGAGGCACAGTATACTAACCTCGAAAAAGGGCATTGCAAAATTAATTTAAAATCGGTGGTGAAAGCCAAACACACTCTGGCTAGGCTTATAAATGCCCTAGGGCAGATAGCCTAGTATGAATCTATGAACCTATGAACCTATGAACTGTGGGCCACATATGAGTGTCATTTTGCAGTGTCCGAAATTCAGAACACTATGTCTACAGGCCTAGTTCTTACGAATGAACAGCAAACCTACAGGTGTACACTCCCACCAGCAAAGTACAGATGGGGATGGTGGGCATGAGGTAGAGTGAAGTGTTGCTTGTGCAGCACATTTATCTTTATTAATACTGTCTGTAGGTTTCAGCCTTGGTCTCGTACACCATTACACATTGCAACACATGCCTTTGGGAGATTTGATGTTATGCATATGCTACCTGTAAAGAGCCCTGGATGATGTCTCCTGTGGAACAACTCTTCCATCTGATTACCCTAACCTATAGGCCACCTTTATGTAGAGTCCAGGTCATTGTCAACACAGGCACTGCACAGGCAGTACTTGCTAGACATTTCTGCAAGTCCCTCAGTGTTGCTGCATGTGTCAGGGCAGCCTCCATGACCAGTTTGCAACATATGTTGTCATCTGTCTTGGATGGGCATCTGTTTATTTTCTACAGTAATGGTGTCTCATACTTCATCGTCACATACATGCTTGTCTGCACTGTTTGCCATGGAATATGCAATGGCGAGGCAAGGCTACATCTCAGACTCCTGAGTGCTACCTTTTGGATATGGGATCCATTCCATGGTTTGTAAGATGTGTGCAAGCCATGGCAGCCTCTGTTGCAGGTGAGTGGGCAAATGTCATGGACATACTTCTTGGATGACACCTCTCCCAAGCCTCAGCCTTTTTGCAGGTCCTTGACAACTGTGGGCCACACATGAGTGTCATTTTGCAGTGTCCCAAAAATGTGGACCCGTACTTGATGGAAGGTGCATACTCAAGACAAGTGAATGTGCAGTACCACACAAGCTGCTTCCACAATATGTTATTTGGAGTGTGTGCACACATATGCTTTCATTGTTTGTTAAGGTATGTATTCCCCATATTTGTTGTCCTAACATAGGACTCCGTCTTACACATTCATTGCTCATGTTAGGATCACATTACAGGTTGTAGAAGTTATGGAATGTGGTATTGTGATATGCCGTTGTGTAGATCTGTAACAGTTGCCATTGTAATACTGGTATATACACATACTGTTGTAGTCACTGTATACGGATAATATTTCAGAGATGTCTCTACTGTAGGCCATTTGTGCCAACATTATGTTCACCTTTGTCCACACATATTGCACTTACATGTTTTTAATATTACTACAGGACTCTTACATACCCTTCAGGTATGCCACCATGGTGACCATTGTGATGCAGTGCAGTTAACAGCAACAATAAATGAACATGTACAGCATGCATTATGGGTAGGTGTGTTAAATGTGTGGATGGCAAATACCATGGCCATAACATGACCGGTGTATTGGCAAACCTGAACAAAAGACCACAATACTCACCAGCTACAAGCTGCTGCCCCAGATGTATATCAGAGGGACCTATATAGTTGTATGAGAGATGTGATGTCAGTAGCCACACCTGTGGCATTGGTACACGGTTGGAGTAGCATTTCAGTACATCAACAGTACAAATCCACAATACTACAGATTATACACATCTGTTCATTACTACACTGCAGCGACTGACTATGTTATCTGACATATGTATGAAGATACTTTACAGATGAGGATGGATAAGAAACAGTGGTCTGCTAATATGGCCTGGGGCCTTACCTGCATGCTCCTCGTCCATTGGTGGGTAGCATCCACCTCCACAATACTATCTTCCATTTCTTGACTTTGCTGACGGGCGGGTGCCCCACGGCTGGTGAGGGGTTCCTCCACATGTGTCAGTGGGGGCTGGATGGCATGACCCCACCTGTGGCTAGCTGGTCCTTCCTATCTGCAGCAGCACACTGATGGGCGTGGTGGATGAGGTCAGTGCAACAATATTGCACCTGCTCATAACTGCAGTTATGCAGGCTGACATTGTTTTCCCTGTGGACGAGCTTATTCCACAGGGCAGTCCTCTCCTGCAGATCATGGGCTGTACACCCAAAGAGGGTTCCATGGTGCTGCACCATGAAGTTTAAAGGATGTTGTCTTCTTGTGGAGAGAACACCAGCAGTCATGCTCTTGACATGGTACCTGCTAGACATAAACAGGTAAAAAGGTCTGAGGACCTCATACTGCAAAGATATAATAGTTGTAAACATCAGAAAAACCAAAAAAAAAACACAAACTAGATAAAAAAGCTAGGAAATCCAGTTTTTTACATTCTCATTTACTTTCAGCACTGATTCAATAGCCTGTTTGGACGTAAACCTCAGGAAAGACATCATTACCAACAGTTATTGTGCATGAATTTTCGAAAGTAAACATATTCCAACACATTCCTTCACTTTACTAGTTGACATCCATTACATCAAAAACGTTCAGTAGTCAAGGGGCAAATAGCAAGAGCTGCCCGGATGGCGACCAGTGATGATGAGTTTGTGTTGGAATGTAATAACCTGAGGAACATATTTAGGGTAAGATGTTATCCAGAGCAACTAATCAATGAATTGATTAGAGAAGTCCAGGATAAGAGGACCGGTGGTTTTTACAAACCAAGTTTGAGCATTAAGGGTACGATAGGAGGTAACAATGTGGGGGACATGAGTATGGTACCGAGGATGAATACAGTACTACAGCCCTGATTACCAGATATAGTGTCAATGCTCCAGCTTTGTACTCCCTTATTAACAAAAATTGGTCATTAATTTTGAATGACAATGTTCTCAGGCATAAATTCTGTGAAGCACCAAGAATAGAGTTCCAACGAGGGCAAAACCTGAAAAATATATTACAATACAAGGCAAAAGGTGTAAGTACACGAGCAGGTATGGGCGAATGTAATATGTGTAACTTTTGCAAACACATGCAAGTTGGCCAATGCTTCACGTTGAGGGAACAGAAATATGTGACCAAACATAAGTTCTACTGTCAGAGTAGAGCAGTAGTTTACATGGCTCAGTGACAACACTGTCCGGCTTTCTATATTGGAAAAACGGACTGCAAATTAAGGGAAAGAGTATATGAGCATTTATATTATATTTCCAAAACGAAAAAAGAAAGTGCCCTAGCTAGACACGTTGAAGCATTTCCAGATCATACATTCAAATTTAGGGCTATTGACTGTGTGAATTCAAATGGAAGAGGTGGTCCCGATTCATTAATGTTGGAGAAACTTGAATTGACGTGGCAGCTTCATGAAGACGCCTGCCATTTTACAGGATTGAATTAAGTGTATTCTATTCTGTGTATTCTTAAAATGAAAAGTCTAGAGAGGTAGACTCATGAAAGGTGTAAGTGAGACCATACCCTCTGGTTGTAAGGTGCGATCATGTGAACATAATGGGTCAGGATAAATTATTTTAATATTTTAATATTTTAATTTTCATCAGAATGAAGACATTAAAAATAAAAATGTACATGAAATAAATAATGTTTATTATGAATTTTAGGCTAAATATTTTAGTAAGAGTATATTTAAGGCATTAGTTGTAAAATATTGAAATAAATGTTATAGTTAATATGTGGATGTTATAGGGAAGGGTATCTTTAAATGGAGGTGTATTTTAAGTGTCACATAATTGATGACTTTTTATTTAAACTTTGCATTTGTACATGTCTGTTATCTAAAGAAGTCTCCCTATAAGGAGAGACGAAAAACGCTTAATAAAACAAACTTTATTTCTTACTTGTAGGTGACCAGTGGAGTGATTTCCTAGCTTTTTTATCCAGGATATAATAGTTGTTAATTGACATCTCTCTCTCCCCCGCCATATCTGCATAACTAATCTGAACACACACATCAATGGGTATGTTTACACCAAACCTACTGTTGGGACATGTATCCTATTGTGCAACAAATATTGAAATATGTTTCTATTCATGTTCCATGTTGAAACACTATCACTGAATGCCTGAAGCTAACAATGTAACCTGCATGCCATTGTAATGGCCACTGTGGTTCCATATATGCATGTGTTCTTTTTGCTATGCAACTGTTTTAAATCTGGTGTTTTGGGTTACTGGGAATATATATGCATGCTGTTGTAACTAATCCTGGATTGTGTGGACTATTACTACCCACATATGGTCTAAACCTGCAACACAATAGCATGTTTGGGAAGGCTGTTCCCAGCAGAACAACCTCTACCACCTAATCTGGCCATGGCACCAGGCCACAGCATGTCTGGGTCCCAACCCGGGACCTTGTCATCTGCTGATACTGCACTACCTCAAGGTGGAACCACCTCGGTGGATAGGGCCTGTACCCCCCCCCCCCCGGGAGTGCACACAAACAGGATCCTGTAACCTGAAATCAGGTCCAGGGTCTGTTGCATAGGGAGCTCTGCAGAGAATTGTGGGATCTGATACATTACCTTGAGGCCCTCATGACAGACATACAGGTTCAGCCTGCTCTTCCTGCTCATCCCCCAGCACAGCCACCTTCAGGGTCATGAAGGTGCAGTGGTGACTGCCCACGGGTGGGGACCTCAGTCCCACTGTTTCCATTTTGGGGCTCATGGGCTTCCAATTCCCAAACACCCCTCCCTGTCTAAGGTGTTTACCCACCACATGTGTCATATACCACACCAGTATGTTGTCTTGTCTGTCACGTCTGTCTTCTGAACCAACCTACCTCCCCATATATACCTACTATCCTTCCCTAACATCCCACTCTCATCTTAACACAAAATGAGCAATCTGTTACCAACACAAATGTCACACCATACATAACTGTCCATTTCACACCCACTAAGAACTGTCTATGGGTGCCTTAATCACTCTGTATCCAACAGCCCTTGTTCTGGCCAGAAAATACATTATCGGCCCTTGCAAGTGTGTAACCCAGGTCCCTGCACACCATACCCACATCAATTTACCATTAAGTCATCTGAGCTACAGATAGGTGTGATGTGTTCTCAAACATATCATGGAGCACAGTCATTCAACAGTAGGGGAAATGTATGTGTAGATATCTATATATATATATATATATATATATATACTTATATACTTATATATATATATATATATATATATATATATATATATATATATATATATATATATATTCACTTTATAACCTCAAAATACTGAAATGTCGAATTTCAGTCTCTCAAGATTATAAAGTTGAAAAGTGAAAACATCGAACAGTCAAAACAATGAATTGGAAATAACCGAAGCCCAAATAAATGAAATCACTCGTCAAACCCTCACGGCAATACAACATCAAAATATCGAAAACTGTAAAAACACCTTTAATTCACTCAAAAGAATATTATAAATGAACAGTCCATATACAACATGTACATCTGTACATTGCATAAAGAAAAATTCCAACTGTAGATTATGTTTTAAAATAATTTCCACGTATATACTCCTTCTTCGTAAATACAAACAATCTGGAATATAGAACGTATATCATAGTCCATAATACTCATTATAACATATCAAACCGTACATCTGTACTACCAAAGTATATTGGTTAAACAAAACTCATATCTCATTCTGAGTTAAAGTTGTAGCATTTCAACGGCACTCGTCACAAGTAATGCAAGGCTGTCTAAACATCCTGTAGACGTACGATATTAAGGTAAAGGGACATTAACATGATATGTAGCACATATATTCTTCTGCTTACATCTTCAACAGTCGTGCAATTGACATTAGGAATTGTATTGAAGAGTATGAATCCCTATTTTTCAGCACATTCTCAAACTGAGTATGGCGCTGTACAACATTATGTCTTTTAGGAGAAGGCGGAGCTCTGCAAGTCATTCTAATGTGAAGTTCCTCAACTCTATCCTGTTCTCTGGCTAATACGGTCATAAGTACATTCAAATCACAGGCTCGATGACCCAGTAGTGCCTTTAGTCTACGATTCCAAGCTTCCACGCTATTCTACGTACGAGGCAAAAATAGTGTATTTAATTCATTGACATTCCAAAACGACACTGGAAATAATGGTGGGATACGAGAAAATCCTGTACTTCTAGTGCAAAACTTCCGTAACTTGCCTAAAATGTACCAATCTGAAAAGTACTGCAATAATGATTTCCCTTCTACAGGAAATATTTTTTAACATCCATGAAACATGACAGCACATCACTTTTGGGTACAAATGCTAATGCAACTAAACACTTAACATGCAATTGGAAACTCATATCAGTATTATGCAAATGTGAGAGACCCAACTGTTGCACCTTCCTCCAAATATTCTGCCCAAAGTGAAACAGGCATCCCTAGGACACTACACCTTGCAGATTCAAATTCACGCTTCATTTTGCAGCGACTTCAAAGTCACTTAAAATGTACTTAAGGTTTAAGATGAAGCCTTCCTTATCTAGCAGATTTAGAACACACTGCCACATAAAGTTATAAGATTTTAATGTCTTTTTCGTCATTAAGCAGAACAGTAAAGGAACACTTTTATGAAAGCCACCATAATGTACCAGACCATGGATGCTATATAACTGATGGCACATAATACCCTTATAGAAATATGTGCCATATACTAGCCAAATCATAGCAGTGCTTAAATCACACAAGTTGTGATGCGTACTAAAAACAACAACAGTTGTATCAGTACTGCTATCACACATTTTTGTACTTATGAAAGGGCCACTCTTCGTTGGATAATCACAAATCTTCATATCATTTATACCATAGATTTTATCTCTTCTAACATTCTTTCTACGAAGTTTACCTACATGCTGAAGTAGAGCTTTACGTGTTGGTAGACTTGGTGTTATATTAGCGGAAGTTGACGCTAATACATCGTCAACAAAAATACAGGGGTTATCACGAGACACTTTAGAACGTATTCTTATTTCATCACATACCCTATACTTTTCTGTCTCACTCGGATCACTTCCATGTGAGTGTTGCACTGTTTTCATCAACTTCTCACCATCCGGAACACTTAAACTGATGGCTCTACCTTTGCACTTCATGTAT
>NC_056726.1:1888623093-1888913093 GCF_019279795.1 Protopterus annectens
GATGGAGCCTGGCGCCATGGCCAGATGAGGTGGTAGAGGTGGGTCCACTGGGACTGGCCTTCCCAAATGTGCTATGGTGTTACAGTTTTAAAACGTATGTGGGTTAGTAATAGTCAACACAATCCAGGATTACTTATAACAGCATGCATAGATATTCCCATTAACCCAAAACACTAGATTTGGAACAGTTGCATAGTAAACAGAACACATGCATATATGGAACCACAATGGCCATTACAATGGCATGCAGGTTACATTGATAGCAAGAGGCCACCAATGATAGTACTTCAACATGGAACATTAATAGAAACACATTTCAATATTTATTGAATTATAGGATATATGTTCCAACAGTAGGTTTCATGTAAACATACCCATTGATTTGGATATTTATATTATTGTTGCAGATATAGTGGGGGGATCTCAATTAGCAACTTATATATCCTTGTAGTTCTCATAACTTTAATGCTCATTGCTCTACTCATTAAGGTACATGTATTATTACACTACCCTATGGCCTTGGTTTGGCCAGTGGTATGCTTCTAAACAAGTGCATACTTCAACTGTGTTATAGCTAAATTCTACATCTCTTACCTAGTATACCTGTGAAGGGAATGTTTGTTAACACTACCTGACTGTTTCTACACATATTCTCAGATTCTGCGTTAATATTATGCGCATACCTCTCAATCTCTTATTGCACACATTCTATTCAAAGCTTGACAACATGGGGGTGGAAATGGGACATATTTTGAATATTGCTCTCATAAACTTGGAGGGCTGAAAGCGTGACAGTATTTGTTTTCATATACATTTTCTGAAAGTTTTGAGGTCTGAAAATCAAGTGTATGTCATTATCTACTGACTGCAAATCTGAGATCATCCCACTTATTTGCCACGGGACAGGGGAACAGGCAGAACATATGAACCAGTTATCTGCACATTCTGAAAGGATGTGTACAGTTGATAGGTATGATTATGCATACAGCTTGCTACCACTCCCAGGATTCAAACCATGGCTGTGTCTGCTAAAAATTCAACAATTTAAGCCACAGTAGAGTGTGCTATTTGGCGATTGCTGTCTATCTCTTCAATGTTTTCTGTCTAAGTCTCTCGTGGTTGTACAATCTGACCTTGTAATTACAACTGTCTTATACAGACATTCCTAGACATTTTTATTATGTAGCACAGTGTGGGTAACAGTGGTTAATACAATATTACTATTCACAGACTGCAACACTAAAAATGCCATACAATACCAGAGTAAACACTAACAGTCCAGGATTTCAATCTTTATTGGCAGGCACTGTTTTCTTATCTGACAGCCCTGTGGAGGGAATGTTCGTTAACAGTACCTGAATGTTTCCACACATATTCCCAGATTTCGAGTTAATAGTATGTGCATACCTCTCAATCTGCTAATGCACACACTCTGCTCATAGCTTAACAACATAGGGGTAGAAATGGGACATATTTTGAATATTGCTCTCATAAACTTCTGGTGAGTTGCTTGAGTGACACGTTTATTTTCATATACATTTTCTGAAGATTTTGACGTCTGAAAATCAGATGTATGTCATTATTTTCTGCCTAAAATTCCGAGATCATCCCACTGACTTGCCAGGGGGACAGGGTAACAGGCAGAAAATATAAGTCAATTATCTGGACATTCTGAACAAATCTGTACAGTTGAGAGGCATGATTATGCATACAGCTTACAGCCACTCCCAGGATTCAAACCATGACTTTGTCTGCTAAAAATACAACAATTTATGTCACAGTAGAGTGTCGTGTTTGGTTATTGCTGTCTATCTCTTCACTGTTTTCTAAGTCTCTCTCAGTTGTACAATCTGACCTTGTAATTACAGCAGTCTTATGCAGACATTCCTAAACATTTTTATTATGTAGCACAGTGTGAGTAACAGAGGTTAATACAACATTACTATTCAGAGACTGCAACACTAAAAATGCCATACAATACCAGAGTAAACACAACCAGTCCAGGATTTAGAGCTTTATTGCCAGGCAGTTAGAGTTTTATTTAAACACGACCTATATGGGACTATTACTGTCATATTGTCTGGTTTATTCAGTACAACCCATACACAAAACTTTCTACTACTTTTATATTTATTTGGTATGACTACTACAAGCAGGATTGTTACTCAACAGACTAGAGACGCAGCCTTTGCAGCCTACTCGCATGGGCTTCCTGATTCACAGCCCGCTCAGCTGCAGCTGTATGGGAAATAGAGAAATATTTAGCCATATCTATCCATCATATACACAGGCAGGACATTATTAAACAGTTACTGGTGTGAGTACTTGCACACTGCTGGGACATCACCCTTCTGCCTTGATTCTTGCATGGCTGCTTGCTGAATCCCAGGGATAGAGTAAGACATTAAAGGAACCTGGACATCATTTCCTGCCCAAGGAAAACAAGAAGAAAGAGGCCTGCTGAGAAACTCAGAAAGACATAAAAAACAAAAATTGGACCAAATGAGGGTTAGACATGTAAAAAACAGCAAAACCAAAAACGGACTGGGAAATCCACTTCTTTTCTTAAAAACTAAGCACTTTCGCCATTTATAAATGGCTTCTTCAGAGTTAGTAAAAATCAAGGGCATCACTTTTCAAACAGTCATAATTCCCTTTGTTTGTCCAATCACATCACATTCCTAATGAATAATTAATTAATCAAACGACAGACTCTGTATAAAAACAACATAAATTTGTATGTCCTATCTAAATACACAATACTTATAAACTGCAGGACTAGAAACATAGTCTATCTGAGTTTTTGCCAATATTGTAAAGTTTTTTATGTGGGCAAGACTAATAGAATGCTCAAAGAATGCATTTTAGAACATATGAGGGAGTAAACAAAAAGGAGAGTAGTGCCCTAGCTAAACATGTAGAAGCTGAAGGTATGCACCATGTTTTTAAAATTTTAGTTTTAGAAGTTCTGGAAGAAAATATCAGAGGGGGAGACATTAGAAACAGAAAAGAAGTGGCTGAGCAAAAATGAATTCTGCAACTAAATGCAGACAAACCCCCAGGCATTAATGAAACTGTTTCTTTGAAACCATTTTTAAAGGCAAGAGCCTTAAAGCACGAATCCCCTTCTACATGGTTCTATAGGCATTCACATTTGAACTTGCATACTGTTTTTAACAGTTTTATGTCTATTTATGTTTTTTCTACTATTTTTAAATTTAGTGAATCTGATATAAATATTTAATTGTTTGCCTTAACTGATTGGTCACTTTGAAAGTATATAAATCAAGGAAGGCATGGGATGTTTTATCAAGTCTGATGAAGCGACCTGGAAGGTCGTGAAAGCGCTCACTTTGTCTTTGCAATAAAGAATTTTCCTTCTACTGTGGTAGTTCGACTTTTTATACATACTATCGGCTCTGAGCTGAAGACCGAGCTGTTCATCTGGTACCTGTGTTTTTGTCTTTCTCTTTGTACATTTAACTACAGTATGAAAATCTTGAACCTGTCTCCAAGACAAGGTCAAAAAGTGAGTTCTTAACAAGTTAACATCTTTCCAAAGATTTTAATCTTAATAAACATTTTAAGGAACATGACTCAGTTAAACATGGGTACATATAAGCACTGGTTAGGACTTGCCACCATAATTCTCTTTGCTCCATTAACAATTGCCATGGCCCACCTCTAATGCTTTCTTTAACCTGCTCTATCACAAGAAATAAGAAGGAATGCCCAGGAAATCCAATTACATGCTTTGCTAGTGCATTATTACAATCTTGCTTATGTATGCTGTATTCATGTTCATAAATTCGTTGCTTCAATTGTCTTTCGTTTTTTCCTATATAAAACCATGGACAGCTTTGGCACTCAGCAAAATTAACCACTCCTGGGCTGTTGCAATTATATCTACCACTAATGGAATAGATAAACTTTCTTATTGTAAACTCAATTGAAGTTTTAATAAACTTACAATAATTGCAACATCCACATTTTAACATACCCCCAGTTCTATGATTACTATGTACATCTCTCTCAATAAAATATTTAAGATTAAAGCCTCTTTTATAAATTATTTTAGGTACTTCTGGGACTTTGTCTCTAATTTGGGCATCATCAATAAGCACAGCCCAATTTTTACATAAAATATTTGCCATTTGTTTTGCATCAAGTGAAAATAAAGTGCTGAAAGTTAATGTAAAGTTAACATCATTTTTTATCAGTTTGAACACTGTTGGGTAATGGTAAATTGTCTAGCCCTTCCTCTTCTGCTTGTGAAAGACTGCACAATATAAGTCTAAACCAACCTGATATACGCTTGTAGGTAAACTCAGATATCAGTTCATCAATTAACTTTAATGGGTATCCACGAGCTAGGAACATTTCTTTAAGCAAAAGAAATTCATTTGAAAAATCTTGTTCTAGTGTGGTCTGCTGCCCATACAAGTTGTCCCTTTACAATGCATTACATTTGGTAGTAGGGATGAGTACTTTCAAAATGCAAAAAAACAGTTTGAGTATGCAGGTTTGCGATATATTCTTAAAGTGTAACATTGATTAACCCTGTCTTTAGTTAATAACACATCCAAAAATGCTATAAATTCACTATTAAATTCAAATGTGAATTTCAAAAAGCTGGCCATCTCTGACAGTATCTGAACAAATTTGGAAGCATGAGTTTCATCACCATTAAACACAACAAATATATCATCTAGATACCATGTATACCATACAACATGCTGTTTAAAATAGTCATGGCAAAATAACATTTCATTTTCCCAGTATGCCATGACACAATTAGCAAATCTTCCCCCACAGGGGGAGTCCATAGCTATCCCTGAGGGTCTATATTACAACGTAGAACTCCCAGGAGTCCGAACATTGTAATATCAAACCCATATGTTCGAAATGTGAAAATAGCAAAGTCACAGAACACCAATTTTTTCCCCAGGGAAAATATTGTTGGGCCATTTTCATGGCTTTGCTATTTCCTCCACTGTGGTGCGATCTATGAGATGGTATAGTTAAGTAGGGGGTGGGGGGGCAGAGCCCCCCACATTAGTATAAGTTTAAAGTGTATGTGGTTTGTTTTTGTGTGTTATCATATGTTTTAGATTTCAAACTTCCTGGTTTGATATTACATTGTTTGAACTATTTGTGAGTTCGACAATGTAATATAGACCCTATCCCTGTTTTTTGACGGTATATATTGCCCCCCAAAAAGATGTAATTATTAGAATAATATCTAGCAGATATTCAGTCAGGTTTATCTCCTCGCCTGCAACATCTAACTTATGTACTTTCACCAACCAAAACAATACTGAACATTTGTTAGATCAATCTCCACAACTGAGGAGATCAGAACGCTTGATAAACAGGAGGGAAGGGGGACAAGTGAATCAACAGTATGGGGGACTGCAACAACAACAGAACAGTTATTACATCAAGACGTGCCAATGGGCGAACAAGAAGAGACACTGAATTTTAGCAGCAACAACTGCCATTTTAGTATGGTAGATATACAACATGAGCTAGATAGTACATTATTGCATTTTGAAATTCAGAATGAGTCTGCTATTTGTGACATTTGTAAAAAAGACGGATTTACAATTTATAACTACAGTGCCTTGAAAATTGAAAATGTGTACCACAAATTGTTATATATAGGTTTTACTTATGTCCCTGCATTTTATTTAGATTTTGTAGATGTTTATACTAGTTTTAAACTGTTTACTAGGAAACTGAACCTGTCATTGCTTTTTAATTATTAGAATAATGAAAAAGGTTTTTCATCTACAACACCCAAAAGAAAAAAGCACATTTATGCCTCCTGTTCACAAAGATATATTAACTTTGGAGAAGTTGTGTGTCAATGAAATGAGGGAAAAACTGGCAAAAATAGGGAACTTTAGTAACAATGACAACCTTAACACTGAAGAAAGGAATGCCATATTCGAACTGGCTAATAATAGTGAAGTAAGAATAATGAAGCCAGACAAGGGTGGTGGGGTTGCCATTATGTCTCATTTTGACTATGTAGCAAAAATGCATGAAATATTAAATGACTATTCTACTTACCAGAGAGTCTCTAAAAATGAGATGAATATTGTGTATTATAGAATAGACCTGTTTTTACTAGATGCTCTCTTCCAGATGGTAATACATGAAAAGAAATTTAATTACTTTAATGTAGAACATCCAGTTACACCTGTTGTTTTTGGGATCCCTAAGATCCACAAAAATATTAACAACCCCCCATTTAGACCAATAGTGGCAGCAAAGGGCTCGAAAACTGAACCTATGGCATCATTTGTGTATATAGGAATACAACAGTTTGTAACTGAGACTGAACACATACTAAAGGACTCTTGGCACTGCCTTGATCATTTGAGTGGCATTGGAGACTTAAATAATTTTTCATTTCTTACCATAGATGTGGTAAATCTTTTTGCAGTCATTCCACATGAAGAAGGTTTAAATTATTTCAGGGAGACCCTTCGAAAACGTTGAAAGCTAGATGGTGAAAAAATTGATACCCTAGTTGCCTTAATGGAAATTGTGTTAAAGAACAATTATTTGGGTTTTGAGGGTGAAATATTTCACCAGACATCAGGAGTAGCCATGGCAGAGTAGTGTGTCCCTGGCTTTGTAAGCCTGGTACTCTTACATTGTGAAGAAATGTTTGTTTTTCACTCTCCTTATAAAGTTCAAATAATCCTATGTAACCATTTTCTAGATGATATTAATATTATGGAAAGGTGATAAGAAGGATGCTAAACAATTTGTGGATTATTTGAATAATGCCACCTCTGTTTTAAATTTATCAGCAACTGGAACAGTGAAATGATAGATTTTCTTGATATCCATCTTACAAAAACATTGAATGGCCTACAAAGTAATATTTTTAGGAAAGAAACCTATTGTAACTCCTAACTGCATTACCAAAGTTGCCATCTTTTCCACCAACGGAAAAGCATTATTAAGGGCCATATGGTAAGGTTGTCACATTTGATTAGTGACAACGTGATATACCAAGAAAAGATATACATCTTAATTGGTATGTTCTTAGATAGAGGTTACCCACTGAAATTACTTTTGGAGGTGCAGAATGAAGTAGAAGAAATGCTTCTTTTCCCCCAATTTATAGGGTGGGTGTCAATGTCCACAGAAAAATGTTAAACCCCAAAAGTCAGATGCCCTCGTATTGAGATACAATCATCAGAGACCTACAATATTGGAGACCATTAGGAGAGTATGGGACATAAGTTTTGACACCAATATGAAAGAAATATTGGGACAGACCCCCAGAGTGGTATTCAGTAGGGGAAAGAACATCAAAAATATTTTAGAGAGGACATTTTCCAAAAGAATAATTTCAACCATGTACAAATGTGGGGCATGTAAGTACTGTAAATACATTAATGATGGCCCATATGTCGCAGTACTAGGAAACAATAGGTCTTTACCATGCCCGGGCAGATGTTGTTGTAACACAACCATGCTGGTTTATTTGGCTACCTGCACCAGCTGCCTGGGGTTTTATGGGGGAAAACTATACAGAGGCTAAAAGACAGAATATCAGAATACCTCAGAGCAATTAAAAATAAAGACACACACAATGCCCTTTATACCCATAGTATCATATGCCCCAACTTTAGGAAGTTTACTTTTTTTGTACTGGATTGGGTGATTCCAAGTGAAAAAGTGGAGATGATAAACTCAGGGTAGAAAAAATGGAATATAAATGGCAAATTAGATTTAATGCAACATGACCCCTGGATTGAATGACAACATATCTATTATGCCAGTCTTAAAGCAAAGGGCTAATGAAATCTAATGACTGCCCAAGCTTGTAGCATTTTACATTTTAAATTAATAGTTTGATGCATTTGTGAAGATTGTATTCTTATACACATAAGATTATGTATTACCCTTGAAAAGAAGGTTTTTAGAAAGTTTAATTTTTCTATTAAGTTATCAATTTCTTATATTTATAATGTATATATACATATTTTATATGTATTAAGTATTGTGTATTTAGATAGCTAGGACACACAAATGTATGTTGTTTTTATACAAAGAGTCTATCACTTAATTATTCATTAGGAATGTGATGTGATTAGATAGACAAAGTGAATTATGACTACAAAGGAGTGATGCCCTTGACTCTTACTAACTCTGAAGAAGCCATTCATAAATGGTGAAAACGCTTAGTTTTTAAGAGAAAAAGTGGATTTCCCTGTCCATTTTTGGTTTTGTTGTTTTTTTAACTCAGAAAGACTTGTGAGATCAGCTTGTACTAAAAGGTACTTTAAGTTGCTTTGTCATTACACATTGTTGTTAAGAAACAAGCTGCATTTTCCTATTTAAATGAAATAAAAAATATCATTTTATAGACTTGTGGTATTTGGTGCATTTTGTATGCAGTAATTTGCATCCAAACTTGGGAACGAAATACTAAATAAGAAAAAGAAATCTCACTTGCTGAGGAGACTCTGATGAACAAAAAATATTTTTGATGTTAGCAGAAAATATTAGCGACTTCTTTCATTTAAAATTTGCTGTATGTCTCTTTTGTCTGAACAGATTATAATAGTAAAAGATACGGTTCTTTAAATATATGATATAAAAGGTTAGTAATTTTCCTTCTCATTGTCCCACAAAACATTATATGAAGAAGATATGGGCGACCTTTCATAAATACATTATGACAGGGCAGTATAAGAGTAAGGTCTGTGGATCTAATCTACAATTCATTACATAATTATAAGCATGGGGGAGCAGTTTGCAATAGCATGCCACATGCTACATTCATCTGTGTGATCTCTCTCTACATTATGGTATTGTTTTCTACATAAAGAAAATTATTAACGTATGCAAATTTGTTTGATGCTGCATAAGTAATGTCTCCAGTGCTGTGCTCAAGTGTGCAACTCCTAACATCAAGGGGAAGGGCGATAAAATAGAGCTGCCACTACTGACTGAACCATGGGATAGTTACAACTGTGTAATCATTTACTTGTCCATTTTTCCTCTTCCTTCTTTATGTTACCAATATCTTGCTTCTAATTGTGATAGAGCAAAGAGAAAATAAGTTAAGGGAAAGCTTGAGTAATGAATTTGCATTCATATGGAGATGCAATTTGTGCTATGACAAGCTGATCTTGATGAAGGAAACTTCTGAAGTCTTGGCAGCACCAAGGTCCAGAACCTGACAATATTGCTCTGGAGATATATTGGACATTCTGTTATTGGTTCATTTCTTCATAGCTGTATACTAGGCTAAGGACCGCTTGAGTCTTTTTAAGCCTAACTATGCATCTGATATGTATCTGACAAGTGTTCTTATCCTAAGGTTATTTTAAGGAATATGTTTTGACTAGGACATGAGTGGTCAATCATTTAAAGGTTGCTCTTTCCATTAGAGACATATGTGCCAGACCATGGTGAATTTTTGATCTCCCATCTACGCTTGATCTGTGTTATGGAGGAACTGTGCTTCACATGAATGGGGAACTTGTTCCTGAGAGTTGGCAGTCTCTGAGACACATACCTGTCCCTTCATCATGTCCTATTTAAGTCTCAAACAAGGTTTAAGTCCTGATATCAGGTAACTCTGATGTTATTTGTTTTGCAGATATTCAGATACTTCATTAGAGCAGAACCCAAGTTTGTATTGTTTACCAAGTATAGATCATCCCTCAATAGTCTGTTGGAGACAGTGTACAGGGATAATGCTTTGTGGCAATCCATGTAAGACATGTCGTTTATCCCCTGCATACTTTTTGTCAGGAACCTCTGTGGATGCTCCATTTGTTGAATCTGGAACCTTTATGGAGTTGGACTCACCTATCCTAACTTCTTGTGTCCTGTCTGAGAGCTAGCCCACTATCCATCAATTGACAAAGGGGTTTACACATAATTACATGAATTTGTCTACAATGCTTAATTGGGATACTGTATCAAGTGCCTTGGCCAAGTCATGTTCAGCAGTATGCACTATTTTGCCCTCATCCATTACTTTGGTGACCTTCTTAAAGAAGTCCACCAGGGTGAGCAGGCATATTCTACCCTTGATGAAACAAAACTGGGTAGGATCCAGTATCTGAAGGTTTCCTATGCCATTGTTAAAATTTTCCATGATAATTCTTTCCATGGCTTTGCGTATTAGACTAGTAAGATTTATGGTCCTATAGTTTCTAGGGTCCATAGATGGCACATTCTTGTGCAGAGGGATGACCATTATAGTTTTTTATTATTGTAGCATGAAGACTGGCTGGAGGATATAGTAAAATATTAACTGTAGTGGTCCTGATAGGTCATGTGTTATGGTATTTAGGAGGCATCCTGGAATATTATTGGCGTCCATCTATGCAATGTTCTTGGCCTTGGAGAGTGCATTGAGGACCTGCTACCTAGTGTCATTTGGGAAGGGGGTGTTCAATGGTATGTCCTCAAGGGTGACTGGGGAAAGATAGTGTTAAAACTGGAGCTGAATTTGTTCGCAAGTTTGTTTGTCTTTTCGGCTTTTCCCATTTAGGGGTCACCACAGTGGAACACCAGTCCACTAATGATTGGCAGTAGATTTTTTTATGGCGCTGAGTTGCCAGCCCAACGCTCAACCTTCAGTGAAGGCACGCCCATTCACGCATGTCTTTTGGAGGCCACTTGACTGCGGGGAGGACATGCAGACTCCACATAGAAGGCACTCCAGCCATGAATCGAACAGGAGAACCTCTTGCTGTGAGGCAGCAACACTACAGCTGTACCACTGTGGATTATTGGCAAGTATTTTGCTTTATTTTTTAGCTCATTGTAGGTGGCCCATTTAAAATTAGCTCCACATTCTTGTGTACTGACTTTGAGATTCTAAACACAACTTAAGAAAGCCATATAGTTGTCCTTGGCCTGGGAGACTATTTTTAACTCAAATTTGGCTTTGGTAAAATTGAATTGCCATATGTGCTGCTTGTTAAGATTTCTGAGAGATTTTTTTTCCTGATGGATGATGGATGTTTTTTTGCCATGAATTTCTTCCTTTTGTTATACAACTTATTGATGTTTTGATTCCACCAGGGTGACTTGTTCTTTGAGTTTGTGCTGTGTTTATTCTTGTTAGGTGCAGCTATCTCCATGCATTTCTTAACATGGTTAGACAGGATGAATAATGTGTGAGCAGCAGTGTGTTCAGGATTTAAGGAGGATTGTCGTTTTGCCAAGTTATACTTAAATAGTAGGAAGTTTGCCTTAGAATATTTCCTAAATGTTCCATGGTTAGCTGTGGTCCTGAGTTTTATTTTTATTTTAAAACAGACAGCTGTATGGTTAGAGCTTACTGCAGATGACAACACATGGAGGGGATGGGGTATTCACCCATGTTAGTGAGGACAAGATCCAGTATGTTTGTTCTCCTAGTGGGTGTATAGACTATCTGATTCAGGGTGTTTCTGTTTGTAAAGTCAAGGAAAATAAGGGTCTGCAAGTCTGCAGTTCATGTATGATTCCTAGTTTATAGTGAGGCAGTTAAAGCCAACCATGAATAGGGTATTGGATTGAATGGTGACTGCATCCAGTAAATGTAAGTATGTGTTATAGATTTGCTGGGTCATGTTGGGGGGGGGCTATAGCTTGCAAGTGATATGGCATGCCACTTTGCCTATTGTAAACGGAAAGTGGAGAAGTTCAAGCACATCATCTTGTTTGACCAGCCTTCAGGCATGTTTGTATCTGATGTAAATCAAAACACCTCTGCTTGTGCAGTAGCTGGTCTAAAAGTGTAGAAGGTATTGTAGACCTGCACTGCTGGGGTGCTGTCTGCAGTAGCTATACAAATGTCTTCATTCTCGAGGATGAGAAGAGTATGGAGTGGAGACTCTTGTTTAGACTCCTGGCATTGAGCAGTGACATATTTAGATTTTCTTGGGTTGGTTTTGCTATGTTGGAGGGTTTGTCAGTTTGCAATTGCCTATAAAGGTACTATGGGGGAAAACAGTGTTTTAACCAATATTTGAAAGCATAGAGAATACAGGTGCACACCATTCTCAGAAAAACAGAGTGGTCTGTTGACTGTATCCTCCCCACAGATATTGCACCCCCTTGGAGTGACATCAGAAACTAAGCCAGTTGTTGAAGTCAATTGTTTTCTGTTCATATTACGGCATCAACCTTGGAAAAGGTAGTATGCTGCTCATTGCTATGTTCATACCAGCCTAGGACACATAATCCAAGAACTCCATCACCTCATTCTCTGTCTAACTCTCTCTCTCTCTCTTCATATAGTATAAGGAGCTGTGATTAAGGTAATTTACACCTTCATGGACTATGACTGAGTCATACTGATACTTGTTGTCCAGCAGCATGTGAGCATGCATGATCTGGTGGATCCTGGCCCCTGGTAATCAATTGATCATGACCATAATTTTCTCCTTACTCAGCCTGATGAGTAAAGCATCTGTATGTGTCATTATGGAGTCTCCTATGACCAAAGTATTGGGTTATGTGGTGGCTTTCCTTATGGGTCTAGAAACTGAGGGTCTGTAACATGTAGCTGTATGTGTTGTGGTGGGTGTTGTTTTGGCAGAATGCTTTTGGGATTGCTGACGATTTTTGTTAAGGTGCAATGTCTGGAAGATCTTTGAGGTTTAGGATTTTACATTCACAGAAGTATAGCTGGTTTAATGAGTGCCTTGTACCAGTACAATGATCCAGCACCCCACCCCCTCAGCTCTTCAAGTGAAAAGGAAAAAAACAAACACTTTACTGTATTAATCCAATTGCTGTATTATACTGATCAACTTGTTACAGATCCGCAACCCCCCTCCAGCACTTACAATGAAGAGCAAAAGCAAAAATAACAAAGGAAAAAAAAGACAGGTATAACCCTCCCCAACTGCACAGCCATTAAGGTCAAGTTTCTGTGTCCTGCCCCTGACTGTCCTCCAATGCATTCAAACCTGAGCACTGTACTGCTCTGTGTAGGGTCTAAAGTGTAACAACTGTTTGCTACATTGTTATATTGTAACAAGTAGTTTGCTACAGCTTAAAAGTATATAAAAAAACTCTTTTTTTAATTTTTGTAACTAAAACCTGAGCACCATAGCACTTGGTGCTGGCAGGGAATAAACTGTAGCAACAGTTTGCTTGTTGTTGAACGATTTGTGTCAAGTACAGTTGCCCCCTCTCTCTCTCTCTACCCTACTCTACTGCCTCAGCTTATGTGGGCCTATGAGTTTGATTCATACTATGTGTGATGGGTGAAGGGAGTGCTTTACTGGTAACCTGCTTTATATTACAAGTACTGGTATGCGAGAGTTTTGATTCCAGGGATAATGCATAACTAAATCTCTCACATACCTTATCAGTTTGTTTAAGAATTGGTTGTTAGTGAACATGGAGCAATTGCTATTAGATTTTGCTGGACACCATTTATATATGGCCTCAGGATGCCTATATTCATGAAGCTGTCTACAACGATAGCAGGAAAGTTCATGTCCATGAAAACAGGCCCTTTTTGCATGATCAGAAGTTTCCTGTAAGAGTGTAGAGGAAAAACAGCAGTATATAGCACAACATTTTTGGAGAAGTGCTGTATCGCATTGTGAACTAAACACTTATAGGTTCATAGGTTCATAGACATGTACTAGGCTAATGGCCCTGGAGTCTTTACAAGTCTAGCCCATAGAAGTTCCCTGGCATCATGCCGCCTGACATTAGTTCCCAGTGCCTCTATCAAGCAGATCCACTGCAGTGATCCCCAGGGTGAATGTTCTATTTCCCAATCACTTATCAAGATTTCTCTTGAAGAGGGCCAGTGAGGTGCTCTGCTTGACATGTATGGGAAGTCTATTCCAGAGCATGGGCAGTCTCTGGGTTATGAACCTGTCCCTCCAGCATGTTCTGTTGATTGTGGAAATGAGGTTAAGGTTTCTGGAGCATGTGGTGCAGAGGGATTTGGATTTCTTTAGATGTAGCATTTCTAACAGTGCTGGGTCAGACTTGGCTTTGCAAGTCAAGCAGAGATCGCCTCTTAGTAGACTATATGAGACAAAGCATAGCTGGAGTTTTTTGAGTCTGTCCATGTAGGATATGTGGTTAATGCCCAGGATCCTCTTTGTGAAGTACTTTTGTGGCCTTTCCAGCTGTTGCATGTGTCTAGTGAGGAACATGCCAAATGGAGCATTAAACTCAATATTTAGCCTAATGAGTGAAGAGTAGAGAGAGATGATGACCTCTTTCTTCCTGAATGGAAAACCCTTGGTAATGAGATGTGCCACATCAAAGGACTTTCTGACCACATTGGCAATGTGGTGGACAAAGGAGAGGTTGCTGTCAACCTGTGTCCCCAGATCTCTTATAACGCCTTCAGTGTTCTGTGGGCTCCCATCAATGTGGTAATTGGTAGGAACTGAGTTTTTCCCAAAGCGGATGACGGCGCATTTTTTTGGCATTAAGCTTAAGGCCATGGTTTTGACACCAGTCATTGGTCTCAGCGAGGCCTTTCTGTAGGATGTCTACATCACTTGAGGATTTAATAATGGCTCCCATCTTACAGTCATCTGCGAACTTGGTCAGCCAGAGTCCCTCCATGTTGGCCTGGACTTCTGAGAAGTAGATGCCAAACAGGAGAGGATGCAGGACCAATCCCTGTGGGACTGCACTTGTGACTGGTCAGCAGTCTGACTTGGAGTTTGTTACTTTCACATGGTGAGTTCTATCTGTGAGCCAGTTTGCAACACATCTAGTGATATAGGGGTTGATTCCTAGCTTGGTGAGTTTATTAATAATTCTTGAGTGGGGCATGGTATCAAAGGCCTTGGCTAGATCAAAGTAGGCTGTATGAACTGCCTTGCCCTCATCCACAGCTCTGGTGACTCACTCATATAAGTCAACCAGGTTGAGCAGACATGATCTACCTTTCACAAAACCAAATTGTGTGGGATCTAGAGTTTGGAGCTTCCTTATATCCTTGTTAATTAGGTCCACAATGATGCGCTCCATATCCTTACATATCAAACTCATCAGGCTAATGGGGTGATAATTCCCAGGGTCTGTAGTCATTCCCCCTTTATGGAGAGGCATGACTGTAGCATTGCGCCATTTAGTAATGACAAAGCCTGAGGTGAAGCTGTGATTGAACAGGACACACAGATGTGGTACCAGTTCACTTGGTAGTTTATGTAGAACACATACAGGGATATTGTCAGATCCCATGGAAGCTGTATTGTTGGCCTCGGACAATGCAGCTTTAACCTGTGCTGGCGTAATGCTGGGTGCCTGGCATTCTTCCGGTATTGTGATTGGTCCTTTGGGGGGGAAGAGGGGTTACATTTGCACTGAATCTGTCGGCCTGTATGTTGGCAATATCTGCTGGCTCAGTATAGGAGGTACCATTGTGCAGTAACTCAGAGCAAACCTGGGTATTGCCGTGGAGAGTCTTGATATAACTATAGAAGGCTTTGTGGTTGTTTTTAGTGTCTGCTGCAATTATGCCTTCATAGCTGGCTTTAGAGGTTTTGATGATAGAGCTCAACTTTTTGTTGAGGCTAATAAGGGTTTTTTTCTAGTCTTCGCACTTCACCTTTTTTTGCAACAATTTCTTCCTTCTGTTGTAGAGTTTATTAATGGCAGGTGACCACCAGATTGGCTTTCTTTTTTTGGAGGAGTGCGTCTTGGTTCTATTGGCTATGGCTAGCTCCACACATTTATGTACATCTTTGTACAGTGCATTGGTGTATGATTTGGCAGTCATGCATCAATTTTCTATTGACATGGGTGCCATGAATTTAGCCACCTCTGTTTTTAGAGCCCAAAGTCAGCTTTGGAGAAGTTTTTCATGGTGGTTACCTTTGTGGGGTGTGGGTGAGATGTGGATTTCCATGGTAATTAGTTTGTCATCAGATCTAACCAGGGAGGAATTGACTACTACTGTAGAGCAATGGTTACCCATGTTAGTAATTACTAGGTCAAGGATGTTGCTTCCTCTAGTGGGGGTACGAATGAGCTGGTTCAGGGCATTGGAATTCATGAATTCCAGGAAGAGTTGGGCCAGTGTTTTGGTGCACGAATAGCTTTCCCAGTTGATGGAGGGGTAGTTGAAGTCACCTAGTATGAGAGTGTTAGGTTGGACCCTAATAGTTTCCAGGGTGCTTAGGAACGTGGAATGAGAGTCTTGGGACATGGTTGGGGATCTATAGCCGGCTATGACCTGAATCGCCATCTTACCCAATGTTAGTTGTACCTGAAGTATCTCAGATGCGTTATGCTGAGCTACTAGTCTGGAAGTGTGCATATCCTTTATGAATATGGAGACACCACTGCCTTTGGAGCTTTGGTCCATGTTCTGGGGCCAAAAGGTGTGGACATCTGCTGTACATAAATGATATCTAGCAAAATCTAATAGCAACTGGGCTGAGAGCAGTCTGATTTAAATGTTACTGTATGACTCATATTTGCAAATAGGGTTGGGATAGAATGCAAAGTGGTTATCATGAGTCTTAATGATGTCTGTACAATGGGTGTCTGTACAGAGACTGGTGTTAGAGTGATTATATAACTGATTAGTACACATTATTTTTTTCAAGCTCATTATGCTTTCTGCAAACAGAGATACTGAAACACGAGTTAACAGCCCTCAACTAGTATTGTAGTTAAGTTTATATAATTGTTCTCGGTAGTAATATCTGAAGTTCTTGGTGTAAAATAAAAGAACAATGCTTGTTTACAATACTATTGACATCATATGTGCTACCTACATTAAAATGTAACTGTTTGAAGCTTTGTCTGTTAACAGTTTCATTTGAAGTTTCAGCCAGTTATGATTTTAAAATAAAAATCAGAACTTTCTGGCCATAGTGCTCAATATTTTTTGCTATATGGTATTATTTTATACTATTTTTATGTTTTGATATTTGAATACTGAAAAAAGAATATTGGTAGAACACACATTGTTACATTATGGTGCTTTTTTGGTAGGTAGTGTAGGTACATTGATGCAAGCAATTTCTTTCAATGGCAACTTTATCTTAGGCATGAAAGTCATTTATGCTGTTATTTAAACTATTCATCCTGCCATAGATGCAACATCATTTTGTGATACCTTTTCTTTGACCCTTTATGTACTTTATAGGATCATAGGATCATAGTAAGTCACTAGCCTAATGACTCTAGGGCCCTTTCAAGCCTAGAAAAGTTTTATACTTCTTTCCATGATCAGTACCTATCTCTCCTGTCCAAGAGGGACACAGGTGGAACCCCCGGGGTGAATTTACAGTTACCCATCCAATTATCTATATTGCATTTGAAGAGGGCCAATGAGGTGCTTTGCTTGACATGAAGCAGACGTCTGTTACAAAGGTGTGGTAACCTTTGGGAGACATAACTGTCCCTTCAGCAGGTTCTATTAATGTCACATACCAGGTTAAGGCCTTTAAAGTGAGTAACCTGTATACCATTTGACTTATGGATGTATAGCATTTCTTTTTTTTTTTCAATAATAAATTTTTATTCTTTTATTATATTCCATACAAAGTTAAAACAAATACAAAATTAAAAAAAACTACCAACTAATGTAACTAACAATAACACCATAACATATATACAATATTTACATGAATGCTTCCAAGTAAAACAGTAAATTATACAAGAAGAATATAAAAATAGTTAAGATCAATTCGAATAATGAACAGTTTGCTGTTACAAAGTCTTTTAAAAGTGTAAAAATAATTCTTGATGCATTCAAATTTGAAATATTACGCTAATATAATATTAAATACTTGTTCCCATATTTTTGGACTATTAATATTTTTATTATGTTGGTTCAAAAGTAATTTGTGAGCTACTATATGCCTTATTGTTAAAACTCTAAAGTTATTCCATGATGTTTTGGATGGGTCTAACCAATTAGTAGCTATATATAGCTTCATTAATAAGAAGATATTAATTAATATGATACTTTGAGATCTAGAAAGTTCTTTTGGGGGAATATGCAAAATCATGAATTTCCATGACAATGTTGTACTTTAATAACCCATCTTCTGAAGTTGTATCTTTAGCGAGTTCCAAAGTCTGTATATGCATTTGCAACTCCAGAACATATGAAGAAGATCGGCAGATTGGTCATTACAGTATGGACAAATTGGAGAATTTTTAGAATTAAATGTATGCAGACTAAGGCGTGTATAATATGCATTATTCCATATCATCAACTGGGTATACATAAATTTTTGAAAATAAATAGATTTTGTAGTCAAATCAATTGCTTTTATAATATGACTTTCTTCTGTCGATGGAATTTTCTCTTACAATATTTTGACAAAAGAACTTTATCTTGGAATCTGAACTCTTTTATTAATTTATTTGCTGCTGTTATAAATTTTATATCTTGTTGGAGAGCTTGCCACAAATTTGAGCATTTGATTATAATCTCTTCTCTGGGTTTCAAATTTTTAAAGTAGCTTATAGAAAGTTCCCTAATTTGTCTTAAAATAACAAGATAATTTTTAGGTAAATTTAATTCTTGTCTTATCTGATTAGCCGAGAATTTGAGAAATATATAGATGTCAATTAAAGTTAAATTGACTATTAATGGGAATTCTTTGGGATCAATTAATTGATTATTTAACCTCAAGTTAGGGTTCCTGTGAAAGGGTTGAAAAACCATCATATGTTGAGCAAGATCTAGTGATTGGAATAAGTTTTGTATAGATGTTACATATAGTTTAATGTGATCCATTATTCCATATAGTTTCAAAGTATCTTTTCCTAAAAAGGGTATTGCTTTAGGATTAATATTCAAATTTAGGATATATTTATAGTTCAGGACTACCCAAGTTGGCATCCATTTAGTGCTAGTTATATCGTAATTAGCAATTCTCAGAAGCCTGTTTGAGTTTACTATTAAATAGTAAATTTCAAAGTTTGGCAACTCCAATCCTCCTTTATTTTTTTGGAGTCATTAATTTATCATAGGAAATCCTTGTTTTCTTTGGCTCCCAAATGAATTTAGCCAATTCTTTGTGGATTTGTTTAAAAAATGTCTTCGAGATTACTACTTGAGCAGACCTGAAAATATATAATAATCGTAATAATACATTCATTTTAATAATTGATACTTTTGCTAACAGTGGTAATCGTAGATTCTTCCATCTCCCAAAATCAGATAATATTTGATCCCAAACTTTTTTAATGTTAGTAGTATAAAAGTCTTTATCATCTGTAGAGAAGCCAATACCCAAGTATTTAACGTTATCTTTAAACATTACTTGTCCCACCAGAGGCAACAGTGAAAAAGGTTTGGGAGTTCTCAAAGGGAAAATGCTAGTTTTTTTTAAGATTAATTTTGTAGTTGGAAACTACTGAAAAGTTATCTATCACTTTTAGTATCTTTTTAGTGTCTGAGATTGGAGTTGTGCAATAGATATTCAAATCATCTGCAAACCCTGCCATTGATATTTTTGTTCCGTAAACTATTGGGGCATTGTGGTATATATTCTGTTTAATATATAAGAATAAGGGTTCAATTTATATATTGAATAATAAAGGGGACAAAGGACAACCCTGACATGTTCCATTTTTGATTTGTATTCTTTTAGAGACATTTTTATTAATGTACAATGTGGTATAAGGATTACTATATAAAATTTTTAACACTTGAACAAACTCTTGAGATATATTAAAATATGGTAAAATTTCAAACAGAAAGTTTATATCAGCCCTGTCAAAAGCCTTCTGCGCATCAATCACTGTTGCCTCTGGTGGGACAAGGCATTATATATAAGCTCACCAGCTTAAATATAAATCCCTATGTCACTAGATGGGTTGCAAACTGGCTCAAGGACAGAACCCACATGGTTAGAATAGCTGGAGCCATGTCAGACTCCAAACCAGTTACAAGTGGCGTCCCACAAGGCTCGGTCCTGGGACCTCTCTTGTTCGGTATATATTTCTCGGAGGTACAGGCCAACATGGAAGGACTGTGGCTGACCAAGTTCGCAGATGACTGCAAACTGGGCGCCATAATAGACTCTCCAGCCAACACAAGCATCCTCCAAAAGGGCCTCATAGAAACAGACAACTGGTGCCAGAGCCATGGCCTCAAGCTAAACGCCAAAAAGTGTATAGTCATCCCCTTTGGCAAAAACAAAGTGCCCACAAATTCCACATAGGTGGTAATCCATTAAGTACAGAAGAAGTAATTAGGGACCTGGGGACCCAAGTTGATAGCAATCTCTCATTTGACAACCACGTGGCCAAAGTGGTTAGAAAAACATTTTATATAGCCCACCTAATCATGAAGGGATTCACATCTAGATCAGGGGAGGTCATCGTGCCTCTTTACTCATCCCTCATCAGGCCCATAATTGAGTACAATGCCCCTTTTGGTATGTACCTTACCAGACACCTGCAGCAACTGGAAAGACCCCAAAAGTACCTCACCAAGAGAATCAAAGGGCTCAAACAGATGCTGTATGCTGCCCGGTTAAAGAAACTCCAGCTCTACTCAGTGGCATACCGCCTGCTCAGAGGCGATCTGTGCCTGACGTATAAAGCCATGTCCAACCCGGAATTAATGGACATGCTGCACCTCAGAAAATCCAAATCCCATCGAGCTATGCACTCGAGGGGCTTGAACCTCAGCACTGAAATAAATAGGACATGCTGGAGGGACAGATTCATAACCCAGAGGCTCCCTTCACTCTGGAATAAAATCCCAGTCCAGGTTAGGCAGAGTCCCTCATTGACTCTCTTCAAGAGGAATCTTGATGAGTGGATGGGAGATCGTAGGTTTATCCCGGGTATCACTTCTGTGTCACTGTTAGACAGAGGCACAGTATACTAACCTCGAAAAAGGGCATAGCAAAATTAATTTAAAATGGGTGGCAAAAGCCATACACACTCTGGCTAGGCTTATAAATGCCCTAGGGCAGATAGCCTAGTATGAACCTATGAGCCTATGAACCTATGAATTATAAGCGCATACATATTAAGATTCTTCTGTTTAGCATACGCTATCAAAGTATGAGGTGTAAGTGTATTATCACTAGTTTGTCTAGTTGCCATAAAACCAGCTTGTTCCTTAGATATTATATGATTCATTATTTTATTAATCTAGCAGCTATAATAGAGGTTAACATTTTCATATCTACATTAATTAATGATATTGGTCTATAATTATCAGGGTTTTGAGAATCAGAATTCGGTTTAGGTATAAAAATAGTTTTTGAAGCATTGAAATGGGGATCATTGATTTTATTCTTAATTATGTAATTAAAGACATGTGAGAGTATTTTACTAAAGATATTATCAAATACCTTATAAAATTCCACCGTCAAACCGTCAGGACCTGGTGACTTGTGCAATTTCATATGTTGAATGGTATATATTACTTCTTCTTCAGATATCGGTTTAATCAAATCTCTTTGAATATTATCTTCTATTTCCAAAAATTTAATAGTTTGTAAAAATTCATTACTAATCCTATGTGGGGATGAGTCATTTCGCCCACTATATATGCTAGTATATATCTGCTCAAAGACATTAATGATATCTTCAGTTTTAGAATAGGCTGTATTTCTAAAATGTATTTCATGTCTGGCATTTCTAATAAAGCAGGGTCAAAGATCACCTTATATGCAAGGCAGAGATCACCTCTTGAGTTGTCTGTATGAAACAGAATAAAGTGACAGTGATTTCAGATGATCCCCATAGGACAGATGCTGAAGACCTTGAATGTTCATTGTGAGGAACCTTTCTGGTTTCTCCAATTGCTACAGGTGCTTTGAGAGGTACATACCAAAAAGGGCATTGTACTCAATTATTGGCCTGATGAGGGAAGAGTACAAGGAGGTATAACTTCTTTTTTTCTGGAGGCAATGCCCTTACTTATGAGTTGAGCAATATAGAATGCATTTCTTATCACTGTGTAGACATGGTGATCAAATGTAAGGTTGCTGTCAACCAGTGTGCCCAGGTCTCTCACCACTGAGTGCATACTTTGGGTGTTATTGCTGACGTGGTACTTAGCAGGAACATCGCTCTTACTGAAATGGATGATAACACAATTTTTGCATTGAGTTTAAGGCCATGACTTTGGCACCAATCATTTGTTTGTGTAAGACCCTCTTGTAGGATATTGACATTGTTTGGAGATTGTATGACCACTCCTAGTTTGCAGCCACTGGTAAACTTTGTTAGCCAAAGACCATTAGTTTTAGCTTGTACTTAGGAGAAATAGATTCCAAACAGTAGAGTTCAAAGGATTCATCCCTGTGCAACACCACTGGTTACAGGTCTGCCCAGTTTTCAAAATAGTGTGTGAGATATTCATAATCAATGAGTATAACAATTGTTCTTTAACTTTTTTCCTTTTCATACACTGCTGCCCCTCTCTACCATAATAATGGAAAACGATTGCAAAGGAAAAAGTTTCTGTTTGTGATCCAGTTACTACAACCCTACCACACATAAAAAAACATTTCTCTGAAGATTTGTTTATTAATACATGCTAAACCCAACTTTACAACTTTACTTACAAAAACTCTTCATATCACTACCACCACACAATACACTGATATGCATGCCTTACACAGCAAGACATTTCTTGTTTCACAAAGGGTTTAATAGGGGTGAGGGTGCAGATTATTGCACTGAGAACATGGGGAAGTTGGCAATGTTGTAGAATTGGTGCATGACATTTTGCTGCTCCATGGCTGTAGATGGGAAGTAATTACATTAATCTATCTTGGTGCATATATCTGCCAGGATTTGTGATATGATGTGATGGTCTGCTTTTTGGGACACTTCTAAAGCATCTCCTTTATGCCGTTGGAATGTTCCAGATGCCACTATAACTGAGCTCAGTCAGATTTTAGTTCCAGTAGGTATGGATTTTCCTTGCAACGTACACACACAGATGTGTGGGGTGCACATGTTACACACACAGGTTGTACCAGCTGTCTGCCAAAATTATATCTGTCAATTATTTCCTGCTCTGACAGTTGGCTTAGTTGTAGTCTGGCTCGGTGTCTAGTTGGCTGCCTTCAAAAACACATTGCCATATCTTCCTGTATAGCTTGCAGTACTACAACCTGTTGTATTTCATTCACTGGCAGGTGCATTCTGTTTTTATTTTTCAGCAATGATATGGATTCTGCATAGTTCCATCAGAGATAACCTCCTTTTATTAGGTTGCAATAGGGCTTTCACCAAGGGTTTTGGAGACATAGTTTGAAAAGCACTTTGTCAAATCAAAGTTGTGTTGGTAGAGCAGATTGTATTTTGGAATCTGTTAGGTGTATACAGAGTCTGTAATTATCCTATGCTGAATAATTAACTATTCACATTGATGTGTGTCATCTGTAATCGCATCCACACCGGTGCACTGAAGTCTTCCTTCAGCATGTTGCACTGTCTGCTACTTATTTTTGGAATCCGACCCCAAGTTTTTCCCTTCCAACATATTTCAGTCATAAGAGCATTTCATGAAGTTTACATACAATTTATTAGACAGAACAAATGACAGTTTGGCGAGATGAACATTACACACACACACACACACACACACACACACACACACACACACACACACACACATACACACACACACAGACACGCACATACATACACACACACACATATATATATATACATATATATATATATATATATATATATATATATATCAGCCTCACAGATACACTACACACATACATTTATATATATATATATATGTATATCAATGTGGGTCTGCTTCAGAAGACTGACAAACCAAAAGACTCAATTACAAAAGACTGAAAATTCAAAATACTGAACATGTTTTAATGCAGGAGCAAGCCCCCCTGCACTCCTCATGTGGGTGGCTGTGCTCCGCACACCCCCTTCTAACTATATATACCAACTCCAAGATCGCATAACAGTGGAGAATGGGCAAATTTCATCATTCGATATTTTGAATTTTCAGTCTTTTGGGATTTGTCTTTTGGGTTTTCAGTCTTCTGAAGTAGATTCATATGTATGTGTACTGTATATTATATATATATATATATATATATATATATATATATATATATATACACACACAGACACACACATGCACACACACACACACACACACACACACACACACACACACACACACACACACACACACACATATAAAACATAACTGAAGTTGGTCTAAACGTCAGTATATCAACGCTAAAATATTAACAGCAAAAGGGAAAAAAAAAAAGATCAAAACCCTAACATGTATTCTTCAAGACATGACCTCAAACGATGCATAAGAAACAATTCACCACACTATTTAAATATTCAAACTCTGAGATCATACAATATCAGGGAACGAGCATATTCTCCATCCCCTTTACTACTGCTATCTTCCACAGCTGTCAACCATCGAATATGTCGACCAAAGTGTAACCACAGCTGCTACAACTGGGGATTCTGTACACTCACATAGATAGATAGATAGATAGATAGATAGATAGATAGATAGATAGATAGATAGATAGATAGATAGAGATAGGTATATATATATATATATATATATATATATATATATATATATAGAGAGAGAGAGAGAGAGAGAGAGAGAGAGAGAGAGAGAGAGAGATGGATATTGATGTCTATTTCAATATATATATAGATATAGAATTGTGTATATATTGTAGATATCTTGGGAAATTAAGTAACAGTAAGGGATGAAACAAGGAGTCCCAGGAACCTAACTGAAAATTACTTCCAGAATTATTAAGGTATGCTGCTTTTATTGAAAGGCATAAAAAAGATAAAGTAACAGTACTCAGCATTTATTCTCAGGTTCCAAAAGATAGTTTATAAAACCACACTGTGATGCTTTTGCATACCACTTAAAAGCCTCTTCAGAAGTAGTTCTGTATAATGTTGAGCTAGTCATCTACCCAATTGCCAAGGGTAGAGATGTATTATAAACACAATGTATCATTCCACAAGGTATCCAATAGACAGTTTCAGAGCTCTCCTGATCTCAAGGAGTTGGATGATAAATTTTCTGCAGGCTGCCTACTGAATTCTAGCAGAGTTACTAGTATTCTTTTAAGATTTGATGAAATTGTCTGTCAAAAATATTATGGAGTGGTACCCTTGTTCTACATGAATAGGGTAAACAAGTAAATAATATAGCAACAACCCACGCCTGGGTGTGGGTAATGCGGGATTTACAAAGACAACCATGGGTAAATCCCGCATTACCCACACCCAAAAGTGGATTATTGCTATTATACTATGACATTATTTAAGAAAATAAATAATTACTTTTCTTAAATAATGGCATTTTATAATGCCTCTTTGCTGCCCTTCCGCAGCTGGCTGGTATCCGCGGCAGTTCTGATGTACTGCGCATGCCTATGCAGTACATCAGAGCTGTGGCCAAAAGCAATGGAGAAAGCAAGATCTCTGTTGCTTTTTATTGTTTCACTATGTTAAATGGGTTTAACATAGCGAGACAGCTTTAAAATAAGCAACAGAGATGTCCGTTGCTTATTTTAAAGCTGTCTCGCTATGTTAAACCCATTTAACATAGCGAAACAGTAAAAAGCAATGGAGATCTTGCTTTCTCTGTTGCTTTTTTTTTTTTTTTTTTTAAACCTGTCTCACTATGTTAAATGGGTTTAACATAGCGAGACAGCTTTAAAAAAAAAAGCAACGGAGAAAGCAAGATCTCCGTTGCTTTTTACACACTGTGTCGCTATGTTAAAGGAGTTTAACATAGCGAGACAGCTTTAAAAAAAGCAACGGAGATCTCCGTTGCTTTTTTTAAACCTGTGTCACTATGTTAAACTCTTTTAACATAGCGAGACAGTGTTTTAAAAGAGACTTATACTAATGGAAAAAGTCCGGGCGACCGGACCTTTTTCCATTAGTTTAAGTCGATTTACAACGTGCACACTGGCCAATCAGCGTGCACGTTTTGGAATATTAATGGGGGGTCATGGTATAATCCAAAATATCTTTGTTCCAACCATGGGTTACTCATATGCAAAATAAAGGGCTAAAAACTACCATTAGAATGTAAGGCTATGCTTCTTAAGATGGTCACAGATCAATAACTTAATGATTACATTTGAACCTATAAATAAAGCGTTTGCTTTCCAGCAACTTTTTGTTTGTCTCACTGAAGGATCAATGGAATAGTTTTGTAGATGCTTTTCAAATATCCATAATTTCTCAGAATATCCATATTTTTGCCTCATATTTTTGTTCTCTTCCTCACAAAAATTGCATTTTTCTATGAAATCACTGAAGACTGAAGTCAGTAAATAATAAAGATACATTTCAGTTTCCGACTTTACATGCATCATAAAATGCATGCTAATGCAAAACGGGTCTATATCAGAAGACCGAATGGAAGTAATAGTGAATGGCAAAACTTCGAAAAGACCGATCCTCGAACTTGCTGTTGTGGGAGGCTGTGCCCACCACACCCCCCTCTAAATATATATTCCAACCCTGAGATCACACTTTTTTTGTTGTTGTGTCTTTCAGCTTTTCCCTGTTAGGGGTCGCCACAGCGGAACTCTGATCCGCTAACGATTGGCAGTAGATTTTTACATGCCGAGTTGCCGGCCCTGACGCACAACCTTCAACGAAGGTACGCCCATTCATGCATGTCTCCACACAGAAGACGCTCTAGCTGAGAATCGAACAGGACAATGTCTTACTATGAGGCGAGAACGCTACCACAGCACCACCACCACAGTCCAACCCCAAAATCATACTACAGTGAGGAAAGGGCAAATATACCAATCTTCACTGTACTGCAATCTCACAAACAGCACTTTGAGGTCCAGTCTTTTCGGTGTTTTGCCGGTGTTTTGCCATTCGCTGTCATTTCCATTTGGTCTTCTGATATAGACCCATGCAAGACATGTTATTCAAGCATTCTAGCAACATTCTAGGTTCATAAAGGCAGTATTTAAAAATGTACCTGATTCTGGGCCTGTGATCTCCTGTATTTTTGGTTTTGTCCAGATTTTTGCCCTTAGAAGTTGAAAGATATGGTTCTCTAAGTCAGAAGCTGCTTGCTATGCAACTGCTGAATGTTACTTATTGCAGTTTCCTTTCAGTCTGTTGATGATTCCTGATATTTGTTTCTGTCTTTGAACAATGTGCTTTTTTCTACAGCTTTACAGTAACACATTAACAGCTACATGCACTTGCAGTTAATGTTTTATGGCTTTGACTTTCCTTGAGTGAAATGTTAAATAAAATCAAATTGTTAGTTAAAAGGTTTTTTGTATCCCTGAAGCAGGTTTTCTTGAAGGTAATTTATTTGGCTTTTGTTCTGACTTATGCTTCTTAGTATCCACAGCTCTACTGTGACAGGCATTTATCTGGCATTATTTTAAGAATACCATTCATTGTACATGAATAATGGTGATGGACCTGTACTAAGCTTTTACATCTGAAACAATAATTTCTGCATTTTGAAATCTAATTAATTGTCTCCTTTAGAAGACTAATTAATTTTGTTTTTAATTCTGCAGTTATCTCTGCTGGATTTCATGACTGTCCTATGGTTTGACAACAGCTTGAGGCCTAAGGTTCACTTAATTTGTTATTGGTCTCCAAACCCTTTTCTTTCACATTCTCTACATTCAAACTCCTGACCACAACATTCTAATGTAGGGTATCACATTTCACCACAACTACAGTACACAAACATCCAACCATCTTAGAATGTCTCCTGCTCATATTTTAAATGCTCTGTATTCATCACTCAACTGATGAGCTCAATCAGCTTTTTCAAAATGAACTCCAATTGCAAATGCTTCTGTATATTCAGTTTACAAGCAAAAAAAAAAAAACAATATCTCATGAATATCATTTGGCTTCCCTACACCACATTAAGTTAAAATAGCTAGATGAAATTCCATTTCATCCATTACAACTTGCCAGTTGCTGAACTCCCTAGTAACTATTTCCTCTGAAAACTATGCCTGTGCAGTTACTAACTGTGCATGGAAATGATTTCTTCATTTTATGAGCGGTGTCTTCCCTTTATGTTTGTCAGACAACACACAGGGTGCTGAGGGGGTTTCTTCCCTTCAGAAAAAAATGTTTATTTTTATTTATTTGTGTATTTATTTTTTATCAGGGTGAATTCCTGACCAGTTTCACTCTATGAGATAATCACTTGCCAAGTTGTGATTTGAATATATCTAAGTGAAGCTTTTATTTAGGGCACCCTTAAATTCACAATATTTAGTCAAGTGCATCAAATCACTACAGTCAGTGCAATAGTCTATGCTGTCATTTCTCCTTTTTTGTTTCTTTCATGAAGACAAAATAATTCTACAACTACCAATAGTTTGGAAGAGAAATGTGTTCCAGACCCTTTACTATCTTATTATATGGTTTGGTACCTTGCTTTTCTAACTGAAACAAATTTCACACAGAAAAAATGTTTAATGTCTCATTATACTCACAAATGTTTCAATGTTTTTATCCTTTTCAATATCATTGCCAAAAAAGACATCAAATTGGCATCTGCAAGGTCATACCAGCATCAACCACAAGATGGCTGACAAGGAACACTGATTCCATATTATAAGACTCAAATTTAGTATCACTTGCCCAAGAGTCATTGTTGTTCTTATATCTATCTAAACTTTTTGAATAATGGATTTCAATAGGTATGCTACTCCATAAAAATGACAGATAATTCAATATAAATAAATATTTTAACCGGGTTTTGCATAAATTGGTCATAAAATTCATATTATTGTGCTTCAGTGATTTAGCATTTTTATAAATTTCCATATTAAATAAAACTGACAGTAACTCATCATAAAAAGTTTTATAACCTGAAATATAATTTCCTCATGTATC
Source organism: Protopterus annectens (assembly GCF_019279795.1). Classification (NCBI taxonomy): domain Eukaryota; kingdom Metazoa; phylum Chordata; order Ceratodontiformes; family Protopteridae; genus Protopterus; species Protopterus annectens. The sequence goes on from NC_056726.1 coordinate 1,888,651,954, forward strand.
TGTAACTATCAAGAATAAAGATTTAGGTATTTACACCTGTGCCAATATTCATAGTCTTTTAATGCAATGACTCTTTTAGCAAACATATTTTGAACACCTTCAAGTACATTTATCTAACTCTTAGTGTAAATACAAAGCATGCTCCCGGATTCATTAAACTCCATGCAGGAATAGTGCTATTCCTGCATGGAGCGGATCATGCCCATGTAGAACAGCAGCGAGCCTTGCATATTCATGAAGGCACGCTGCTGTATTCTCCACACAGACACGATCCATGTACGAGCGCAGGGGGTGTGTCTGAGCAGTGCTCGCACAGTACACATGCCCCCTGCACTCCAGAATTTCCATACAGCAATTCTAAAGCATCTATAGTGTCTCCGAACACTGTTATGTCAACACAACAGTGTCTGTGGACAAAATAAGTAAAGTAACACAAAAGCACAGCCCCCCACAATGATCCAGCCCAGATAATGTCCAGAATGGTATGCCAGTGTGCATGCTGGCATACCAAATAAGTAAGCATGTTCCTTTGAGAAACATTTAAACCTATTCCCCCATGTATGATGTAGTTGCCCAGATGTCCTGCCCTAAGATGCAGAAAGCAATGTGCATACCCCTACAGTAAATAAAAATAAAGCACATAGTTATTATTTTTTTTCTGTCCACAATAAAGTCTAAGCATAGCAGAGTGGGTGTGTGCATTACACAGCTATGCTCAGCCTAGCTTACACATCACAAGGAGCTAACATTTGTAATTTGAGATAGTGTACTGGTTAGAGTGTCTGCTTTGCATGCAATCATTCATGGTTTGATCCTCAATGAAGACATCTCACTTATATATGTGAAAGCAGTACTATTTCTTTTAGTAATTAGGTAGTAAATAGCATATATTTGTCAACCAGAGTAGCGTAGTAGGTCCAAATGTGAGGTGTCAGTGTAACAAAGTTGTGAAACCAACATATAAACACAAGTGTCCCGTACAGTATAGTCACACAAAATGTGATGTCATGAAAGCACATAGGGAGATGTTATGGAATGTCAACATACATATCATAACATGTCATTAATGAGGAATGAACCCCGCAATCCTGGTAGTCCATAAAATGAAAGGTGAACAATGCTAAATTGTGCTCAGCCCTGCTCAGCCAGTGTAAGCATTGCTTAAATGTAAATGCTAAGCAATAATTAGAATAGCTAAGTGGATTTGTGCATTGGTAAGCAGTGCTTAGCATCTACCCCTTTAAACAATGCTTACCGTAGCTCAGCGGCTCTGCCCATATCTTAGATAAGCTCAGCATATTCAAAACTGTCCAATCATGGCAAAGGGTGGGAAATCAGCCACATTTAAACATCACAGGCAGGAATACAGTCCATAACCAGTTGTAGCTCATCACTGCAGGCACTATGGCTGGCACTGGTGAGGGTGTGCACTTTCAGGCGTAGCACTGGGGCATTCAGGAGTTCAGGGTCATGGTTGGAATCCTAGTAAAAGACCATGAAGGGAGATTGCTGCAGGACCAATATCAGGGCTCCCGATACAAAGTGGAAGCCTGGGACCATCTTGCACATGATCTCACCAGTGCCACTGGCATCCCTTGGACTGATGAGCAGGTCTGGCACCAGTTTGCTGACTTGAAGCAAAGGAAGAGGGAGCTCTTGGACCAATGTGTCCAGGATGCATGAGTAAGGAATGTCCCAGTTGTGTATAAGTATCAGTATCAATAAGTGTTTTACAAAGTCCAGCCTGTGTATGTGATGGATAGGTATGCATAAATGTTTCCCTATCTCCTGTACAGCTGCAGATGAGGGGGCCATGAACTTGGATACCCATGCCAGCAGGCTGCTATGGCTGCCTCATGAGGCTGGTGAGTACAAATCTAGCTTGTAGTATTCAGGGCAAATAAATAGAAAGGTGTAGAATGTCACCTGTCAGTATTTAAAAATGGGTATGGTTTGTACTGAATAAATGAGACATTAGCAGAGTAATAGTGATGTACAGGGTATATATCAATAAAAGTGTCAGTACCTGTCAATAAAAGTCAAAACCCCGGACTGGTTGTGTTTATTTTGGTATGTGGTGGTATGAATGGAAATGTGTACAGTTTCTGCACAGCAACTATAGCTCTGAAAGTATTAAATAATCAAGGCTCATCTGACAAAGATTGTGGAGTTGTAAAACAGGAGATTAACTATATAAAATGCTCCATGCACCAAGATCTGATACCTGAATAGTAATGTTGTGTTAAACAGTGTTTTCCAGACTGTGCTTTGTCAAAGTATGAATACACAGTAAAATAACTGTCTGCCATGCATGAATGTCAGAATTACAAGGTCAGATTGTACAACCAAAAGAGTATTAGGCAAGAAAACAGTCAAATAAAACACAGCAGTTTCTCAATAGCTCATTCTGATGAAACACAAACTTTGTTGCATTTGTTTTGCCCAAACAGGCATGGTTCGAATCCTGGGAGTAGTAGTAAGCTGTATGCAAAATTTCACCCAAGAATATGTGGTTATGTGTAGAAACAGTCAGGTAGTGCTAACAGAAATTTCCTCCACAGGTCTGCCAGGTAAGAAAAGCTATATCTTAGCTGTAAGAAGGCTGTACTTATACACTGTGTACAACACCCATTGTCCAACACCAAGGCTGCAAATGACAACAAGATAAGTACATACAGCAAGTAGTCTCCTCCAAGAAAATTACCTCAAGTGTCACGCTGTCACAGCTAGTGCTCACTGCCTCCCCCACCCAGGGTGACTGATAGAAATCAAATCAGAGTTTGGCAGTAGCACACACAAATACACACACACATACACACACACACATACACACACACACACACACACACACACACACACACACACACACACACACACACACACACACACACACACACACACACACACACTCACACAAGCACACACAGTATGAGTGCACATATGTAACCCTGGCTATGTGAATATGGGTAGAAACAGTCATGTAGGGTTAACAGAAACTTCCTTCACAGGTCTGGCAGGTAAGAAAAGGTATAAATTAGCTGTAAGAAGGCTGTAATTATACACTGTGTATAATCATACCACTGACCAACCCAAGGCCATAGGTCGATGTAACATGAGGTAATACGTGATTAGAGCAATAATCATTAAAGTTGTGAGCAATTGAAGCCTATACAGTTGTTAATTGACATCTCTCTCCCCCACCCTTTCTGCACCAATATTCTAAACACATAAACCAATGAGTATGTTTTTCACCAAGCCTACTGTTGGGACATGTGTTCTATTTTTCTACAAATATTTAAACATTTGACTATTAATGTTCCCTGTTCAAATACTATCATTGTTGGCCTGTTGCTATTAATGTAACCTGCATGCCGTTATAATGCCCACTGTGGTTCCATATATGTATGTGTTCTGTTTGCTATGCAACTGTTCCAAATCTGTTGTTTTGTGTTAATGGGAATACCTAATCCTGGAATTTGTTTTTCATGACTAACCAACATATGTTATAAAACTGCAACACCATAGTACATCTGGGAAGGCCGTTCCCAGCAGATCTGCCTGTCCAAACTCAACTGGACATGGCACCAAGCCCCAATGCATCTGGGACCCAACCCAGGACCTCCTCATCCACTTGTCCTGCACCACCTTCCGGTGGAACCATCTCAGGTGGAACCCCCTTGGGAGTGGGCATGGACAGGGCACTGTCACCTGTCATCAGGTCCAGGGATTGGTGTGTAGTGAGTTTCAAAAGGAGTTTGGAGATCTGCTATGCCAGCTTGAGGGACGCATGGCACATCTTGAGGGTAAGCCTGTCCCTCCTACTCAGCCCCAGCACAGCCACCATTGGGGCCATGGAGGTGCAGTGGTGACTGCCCATGGGTAGGAACCTCAGTCCCACTGTATCCATTTGGGGGCTTGTGGGTGTTCAATTCCCAACCACCCTCCCCATCCAAGGTGGTTGGGAAGGTGTCATATACTGCCCCTGTCTGCTGTCTTGTCTGTCTTGTCTGTCTTCCTACCCAACCTACCTCCCTAAATATACCTACTATCCTTCCCCAACATCCCACTCTCACCTTATAAATAAATAAATAAATAAATAAATGAATAAAAAAGGCAATCTGTTCCCACAAAAAATGTCGCCCCATACATAGCAGTCCATTTCACACAAGAGTCCACTGGACACATGTAATCTGGTCTAATTGGCTTAACAACACATTACTATTGTTCTTGCCCCTCTCTCAGGGGTTTGAGTGTCCAAATTCACCTCCAAATTCCGTACAAATGCACAGCTGTAGCTGTATCACAAATGAACAGCTATTGACCTTCCCTACACCTGTCCTGCACATCCCTAGCTATCTGTCACATTGTTTTTCCTGGACAGTCTGAAACATTCTGGCTAGTTGAGATGTCTGCTCAGAGCCCCCTTAGTGCAACAAATCTGGACCAAGTCTGACCGGGAGGGGGGGGGGTAAAGCCATGAAACTGGGAACATATCCCAAATACTGGAAGTAGATAAGGTGACACAGTTGATGCAGTAACACCCTCCTGTCTGTCGTACCATATGTTGACTGGAATAGCCTAAGTCCAAAACCAAATTACTCCCTACTACTCACTGACATACATCTTCACATCATCCCACTGGTGTGTCAGGTGTACACAACACATATGAGAGCCAGGCAACAGTACATCTGATAAATAATGGGGCATAACATCACAGTAGGGAAACTACACTGAGCTGCTAGGCATGTCACCAAGTACTGTCTAAACTGCAGGCAGACTGACACATCACAAACTCAGTTTTGCTATGGGGGAATACACATGTAATTGCAAATATATCTGGCACTACAGGGATGTAACAGAACTGACCAACAGACACCAGCATGAAAGTGCATACCCAGAACCAATCTCACCACATTCAAAGTGACATACTGGTAAGTCACAGGAACAGTACAGTATATGGATTGTGTGAACAAAATCATCAGCATATTTGCCACTCACACACTACCACTATATATGCTTGCCCAATTCACGGTGTAGTCTGATGCCTGACTGTGGTATGGGACATGTCTCTGTCTTCCACTACAAACATATACAGCTGACAGAGCACCGGAAGCTGGAGCAGCATGCAAAGTCAGATAGAACAGGACCCTCACCACATATATCTACCCCCCTACACAGGCCAAATAACACATTCACAATACAATGCTACACAATCCTGACAGTCTGTCAGCAATTGCCAGAAATACACAGTCCTCTCAACTGTACGGCATCCCACAGAACGTCCAGGCTTCGTCATCATATATAATGCCTTCTACACGTAACATGTCTGGCAGTCTGATACATCACTGGGATGATATCTGGAATGAAGTCACTATACTATGATATACTACACCTATACACCTCTTACAGCATGAAATCTGGACAAAGCCTGACATATTTGGGGGCAGAGGCCCAAACACAGCGGCATTATTGACATATTGCTGTCATAAACTAAGAAAGTTGCTGGTGTAACAGGGTTGTTGTAACATATCTGTTCTGAGGGATATGAAGTCAGGAAACACACATGAATGTTACCATTTACTGACTGCAATCTTCAGTGTATGCTACTGAATTTCCAAGGCCAAAAAATGTGTGATTAACACACCAAATCTGAGTCCAAACACTGGCCAGTCTGCGAATAGCCCTACATTTGGAAGTTATGTAAACCACATAACACTATTAGACCTAAATTCATGCAGAGCAGCCATATCCACACAAATCTTGTCAATCTAGCATTAGTTCAACTGTATAACACCAATACTTACATTCTGTCCCTATGTCTGGAACATTATACCCCAGTTTGTTGGGCTGTCTCCACAGTGTTTGTCATAAGAGGTATTCCCAACTACACTCTGTGATGCTGTTTGTCACACACACCTCCACGAAGTACTCCTACCAGGCAAGGAAAAGAGGCAATGCCCACATGAAGTACTCAGTTATAGGAGTGTTTCCATTCAATTGGGTATGGAAATTATACCACAACTGTTCCACATGCACTTAGCAAGTAGGGGACTCCAAGTGGTGCACAGGCCATCAGCTGCTTATGAGCAAGATGCTGCCTATACAAAACATATGTATATCCTACATCTGTCTCAGAAAGAGAGAGGGAGACATACACACACACACTCACACACACACACACACACACACACACACACACACACACACACACACACACACACATACACACACACACACACACAGTAACAAACAAGCAGACAGTCTCACACACACACACACACACACACACACACACACACACACACACACACACACACACACACACACACGCACACACACACATACACACTCTGAGACTGATGGAGTATACCAACTGAACTGAAAACAAATAAACACAGCTATGTCAAACAATCAAGCCTGTAATGGAATTTAGTAGGGGGCATGTAAACATGGAAAATAGGAAGTTCAAGCAGTATAATGTCTCAACAACACATGCTGTACTGACATATTGCTGAGCAGAACCTATGGCCATAGAAACTGTGTCTGTCTGCAGTGACATAGAACACAGCTCAGGGCACTGAGTCACCCAGGAAAGGATGGCTCACATATGAACACTACTGGAGTGTGTGTTGCACAATACCGACTGTGACACTGCTAGACCACACACAGTGCAAATCATATCATCAGTAACTCTGCTACGTCCAGCTCTGACTTGTGGCTCTTTTTTCAGTGCCAGTATCACCAACTCATATAAAATAGCTGGTCTCACTACCCTCTTGTAGACCTTCTCTCTCACTCTTAATGGTACTTGTCTGTCACAAATCACACATGACACTTTTCTCCACCACCCACATCCTGCCTGTACTCACGTCGTCACCTCTTCCCAACACTTGCAATAGCTCTGAACTGTTGTTCCCAAGTATTTACATCTATCCACCTTAGCAAACTGTACTCCTAGCATCCTCACCATTCCTCCATCCTCTATCCCATTCACACACATATATTCCATCTTAGTCCTGCTGACCATCATTCCTGCCCCTCTAGACCATACCTCCACCTCTCCAGGGTCTCCTCAACTTGTTCCCTACTCTCCCTACACACACAATGTCATCTGCAAACAGCACAGTCTAGGGGTACTCCTGTCTGATCATGTATGTCAACCTGTCCAATGCCACTGCAAATAAGAAAGGGGTCATAGCTGATCCCTGATGTACTTCCACCTCCACCTTAAACACACCTGTCACTCCCAATGGAGAACTCACTGCTGTCACACTAGCCTTGCACATATCCTGTAGCATTCTTATGCATTCCTCTGCCACTCCTGAACACCTCATACAATACCTCAACTCCTCTCTAGCCATCCTGTCATATGCTGTCTGTAAGTCCACAAAGACACAACGCAGTTACATCCGACCTTCCCTGTATGTCCCCATCAACCCTCTCAGAACAAACATCACATCTGTTTTGCTCTATCCTGGCAGGAAATCATGCTGCTGATTAGTAATCCTCACCTCACTTCTTAGCCTAGCTTTCACCACCCTTTACCATTATCTCATGTTGTGACTGATCAATTTTATCCCTCTGTAGTTACTACACTTCTGCATACCACCCTTATTCTCATAATCAGTACCCAAACCCATTTCATCCACTCCTCACACATCCTCTCACTTTCCTAGATTACAGTAAACAATCTGGTTAAAAAGACCACTGCCATTTGCCCTAAACACATCCATACTTCCACAGGTATGTTGTCTGGACCAATAGCATTTCCATTCTTAAACCTCTTCTTAGCTATCATTACTTCCCCTTGATAATCTGTTCCACATCCTGATTCAGCATACCCACCTCATCCAACCTTCTCACTGTCTCATTCACTTCATTCAACAGCCGATCAAAGTACTGCTTCCACCTGCTCGACTCATTCTCCTCGCTAGTGAGTGCAGTTCCACCATTATCCTTTCTCAGCCTTATCTGCTGCACATCCTTCCTAGCTACATGCCTCTGTCAAGCCAATTGTTACAGGTCCTATTTTCCATCCTTGGTGTCCAATATTACATACAACCCTTCAGATGCCCCATCCTCAGCCTTTGCCACCACTGTCTTTGCCATGCACCCCATCTCCCTATACACCTGTCTACTTTCTGCATCTGTCTGACAATCCCACTTCTCCTTGGCTAATCTCTTTCTCAGTATACGCCCCTGTACGTCCTCATGCCACCACCAGGTCTCCTTGTTCTCCTTCCTCTGTGTAGATGTCACACCAAGCCCCATTCTACTCATCTACCTTACTAACTCGGATGTAGTTACCCAGATATTTGTTAACTCTTCACTGCCACCCACTGCCTGTCTTAACTCTTACCTGAACTCAACTTCAGAATCACCCTTTCTCAGTATCCACCATTTGATCCATGGTGCCACCCTCACACTCCTCCCTCTCTTCATGATCACAGCTAGCTCTGTCTCACAGACCAACCTTCCATGCTGTCTAACTACACTTTTCCCTGTCACAACTTTACAGTTACCAATCCCCTTCAAACATACCCCCCTGCATAGGAGATAATCCACCTGTGTGCATCTTCCTCCACTCTTGTATGTCACCCTATGTCCCTCAGTCTTGTAATACTATGTATTCACCAAGCCCATGTCCAACCTCTGTTGCAAACTCCACCACCATCTCACCTTCTGTATTCCTTTGCTTAACACCATACCTACACATCACTTCTACATCCCGTCTGTCCCCTTCACCAACATGTCCATTGAAATCTGCTCCAATCACCACTCACTCACCCTTGGGTACACGCATCACCACTTCGCCCAACAATACCAAACTACGTCTGTCTCATCCATCACACATGCAATTAGCAGAGCATATGCACTAAGAACTACTAACATTACACCATCAGTTCCCAGCCTCCTGAACATCACTTTACCTGATGCTCTTATCACCCCCACAAACACTCTTGGCATAATGTTCCTTCATGTTAACCCCTACACCAGTTCCCCTCCCATACACACCATGATAGTACTATTTGTACCTGACTCGATATACAAAGCTGTATACCCCTTCCATCTGGGCATTACAGTGTGCCATACTGACACAGAAAAGAAATGTATAGCAGGTATTACCTGTGCATATGTATGTATGGATAGGTGTAACTGGCTGCCTCATAACAACTGACATGAGATGCAAAACATCAGGTGAATAAGCTGTACATGTTGTACATGTGTGTAACCTTAGTTTCTGTGCATCCAACAGAGTTACACCTCTATAGCTACTGGTGGTGTCATTGCCCTGACACAGACATGAGCAGTATTATAAGCATGAGTATCATGCTGAAATTGTAGATGTGGCCAATTGTGTTCTGACCCTGTGTCCATTGTCCATGCCTACTACAAACAGATATATGACCACCCACATTGTTGAATGGCCTCAGAATAACTTTACTTGTAAAACCTATCTCCACCAAAGTAGAATAAAACCCTTTTCTGGACAGCAGCAATGCAGAAAGCACATACTATGATGCTATATTGGTTGTGCAGGGCAAAGTAGGAGCAGGCACCAACTGGGTGGCATGTCAACCTTTGTCTGAATGAGCATAATAGGTCACAGGTGGATTAATGTAAGGCTAACTATGAGTACAAATTAGGCACATCAACTAAGGGCAATCACATGGCCATCTTCCCATATGTCTGCAGTCTCAGAGGCACCAACCCAACCTACCCTGTAATGGTAGTCAATCACAGCACATACACACACACCATAGCTACAGCCAACCTGTTGCAGACAGGTTTAGGGCAAACATCACCACCCTGGATCACCGTCAGTATAGGTGGATATGCACAGCACACACACACCTCTACTCAACATCATGTATCAAGTGCAAATTGCCTAATCAAATTTGACAAAAGCAAGTTCCCCTTGGAGCCTGATAACATTCCTGTCTGCATCCTACATGAACCCAGGCATATGCTTCCAGCTCCATTACACACTGTATGCAAGGAAAGCCTGAGCACCATTGACATCCAATATGCAAGGAACACGGCCACTGTCATACCTCTACACAAACGTGGATGATGAATGGTGGTTTATGCAATATACTGCCCCTTATTGGGGGGAACATGACACATCAGGACCAGTAGTACAATACATGTTCATACAGTGCTGCCAGGTACAGGGGTATGATGTGTTTGTAAGTGGTGGCTAATGATAGTCCATATGCATGTGCTGGCTCTGTAAAGAACTCTGGGCAATGTCTGATGTCCTGTGATGTTTTTCCCTGTGTATGTCCTCCAGGTGCCATGCAGTGGCAAATGCCTTACACCAATGCAGAGACAGCAGCCATCACAGAAGCTGCAATCTTAAATTATGCCATTCTTTCTGGCCCTAGCCAGCAAAGACCGCCCTGTCGGATGAGATCATCCACAGAGTGAATGTGTTGGGCCACCATGGACACATATATGATCAGGTCAGGCATAGAGCAACAGACCTGATACATCGTGCCCAGAAAGGGCTGCTGTTGTAGCTAGGACTGTACTGCTACTGGTGGGGTCCAGCCAAACAGGCCCCAATTATGGTGACAGAGGAGCTCCTTGTCAACCTTGGGGTAACCTCCACACAAACTCAAACATGGGAAACAGCAGTTGTGTAGTGGGTGGCACCCAGGCAACAGGTGAGGAGCATCCAGGTAAGGTCAAAGTGCACATCAATGTAATGATGTAGTATTTAAACTGTCTTCTACAGAGTCTCTAGATGCATATGTCAATGCAAAATGGATTAGTGGGTGGGGTGTAGTAATGCACACAAGTGCACATCTATGGTGAAGGACAGCAAATTGCACAATATCATAGTGTGTACTGTACCTGTGCAGAAACGTAGTGTTCATCTTGTACCAATGCCTAATGTGAATCTGCTGACAATACCTCTCCCTCACAACTACATAGGTTCCCTCTGTTCTGCACATGGGACAGCAGCCTGAACCCAGTAAGTATAGGGTTTCCCTGTTGTGGCTCACCAGTACTTCAGGCATGGTAAAGTTAATGCATGTGATCATGCACACAACTGTTACACATTTGGCAATATCTGCATGTTCACCTGTGGTGGTGTTTACTGCATTGCATCATTGTGGTTATGTCAGGGGCTTATTTGCAGGAGATGTTACATATCTCTAGCATACCTCACAATCTGTCATTGCAGGACACCTGGACAAAGATGATACAATGGGGGACAAAGGCCCAAAACTAGGGTCATATTACAGAAATTAGTGGTATACAGTGCGTATAAATGGACTACACACCTGTTGGAATGCCAGGTATGTGTGATATACAAAAATGAGAGCACAATAGACAAGTTCAGAATACTGCCAACCATTCATGTGACCTATAACCTGTACAATTCAATTGTATAGGTTCATAGGTTCATACTAGGCTATCTGCCCAAGGGCATTTATAAGCCTAGCCCATAGTTATGTGGCTTTCGCCACCCCTTTAGTTTGAATAAAACTATGCCTGTTATTTTGCTGTGCCTCTGTCAAGCAGTGACACTGAAGTAATCCCTGGGGTATATCTGCAATCTCCCATCCATTGGTCAAGATTTCTCTTGAACAAGGCCAGCGAGGTGCTCTGCCTCACATGTGCCGGGATTTTGTTCCACAGCATAGGGAGTCTCTGGGTGATGAATTTGTCCCTCCAGCACGTTCTATTAATAACCATGTAAAGGTTTAAGTCTCCCACCCTTGTGGTTCTGAGGGATCTAGATTTTTTGAGGTGAAGCATATTCATCAAATCTGGGTTTGACATGGCCTTATATGTCAGGCACAGGTCACCTCTGAGCAAGCGGTATGAGACAGAATAGAGCTGGAGTTCTTTCAGTCGGGCAGCATAAGACATATTTTTGAGACCCTTTATCCTTTTGGTGAGGAACTTTTGGGGCCTTCCCAGCTGCTGCAGGTGTCGGGTCAGATACATTCCGAATGGGGCATTGTACTCAATCATAGGTCTAATGAGTGATGAGTACAGGGGGACGATGACCTCACTTGATCTAGATGTGAATCCCTTCATGATCAGGTGGGCAATGTCGAAGGTTTTCCTAACTACTTTAGCAACATGAGTGTCAAACGAAAGGCTACTGTCAACCTGGGTCCCCAGATCCCTGATGACTTCTTCTGTGCTCAGTGGATTGCCACCTATATGGTATCTAGGGGTAACCTTGTTTTTCCTGAAGGGTATGACTATGCATTTCTTGGCGTTTAACTTTAGGCCATGGCTCTGGCACCAGTAAAGCAAACAAATCTGTTAGGGGAACAATAATGTCACATAACAATAGTACAACAACCTAGATGCATATGTGTGCACATGCTGAAGCTAGTACTGTGTTAAGGCAGCTTTCAATATAGCTACAGCAGTACATTTTATTGGGCACACAACAGCCATCAATTACAGAGACTCTTTGATTAACAGCAACTAATGGTCAGCTGTCCTACCAGGATTATCCTAACATATACCCAGTTGCCTGCCACAGCAACAGCTATGGGTCACATAGAGCTGACAAAGCTGCTAAGGGACCACGTTTGAGATGTGTCAGCCTAGAGAAGGGTACCCAAACATTTACACAGCATTGCACATACCATGGAACACAGTGCAGACAATCATCAAAAGGTGGTGAAAATATGGAGGTACAGTGACATTGTGAAGGAGTGGACATCCCACCAAAGTATATGAGAATACAAGACCAAAACTGGCCAGGGAGGCTGCCAGGAGCCCTACAGCAGCAGTGAACGAGTAGCAGGAATCTCCTGCAAGTACTGGGTGTGTACCACATGTCACAACAACCTTCAAAGGTCTCCATATGTCCTGCCTAATGGATAGGATTGGAAGATGCAGAAGCTCCTCACACAACACAATCTCCAGGCCTGGAGAAAGTCTGAAAACAATACATCAGGTCTCCAAAAAGCAAGTGGGAAAATGTGTTATGGTAATATGAGACCATGGCTGTACTCATTGGCTACAATTCTGAAAGGGGTGTTTGGCAAAATATCACCACTCCACATCACCACAACACCACCACCCCCACGGCAAAGCATGGAAATGGCAGTGTCCTGCTTTGTGGTTGCTGTTCACAAGCTGGACCTGGGGCTGTAGCCAAGTTAAAGAGGATTATGAACAGTTCCAAACACTGGTCTCCTGTGGCTCCAAAACATCCTGGTGTCTGCCACATAGCTGTGGATGGTGAGGAATTCCACCTTTCCACACAACAACGACCCAAACTATACATCCATATCAATAAAAGGATGGCTTCAGCAGAACACATGCTACATTCTGCACTGGCCATGTCAGAGCCCACACCTACATCCAATAGGATATATGCAGGGTGGCCTGAAGAATGTGGTGCACAGGGGATACCCTTGCAATCTGACATAGGTGGAGGTGGTTTGCAAGGGAGAGTGTGCGAACATTGGCAAGTCAAGATGTGCCATGCTGATAGAGTCCTTCCCAAGAGGACTGAATGCTGTGATTAAATCAGAAGTTGCTTTAACAGAGTATTACTTTAAGGGTATTCACACTCATGCAACCAGTCTATTTTACCTATTTCATTTACCAGATGTTACCTGTAATTGATGTGTATGTTCTTCATTTGGATTGCACTGGTCATAAGTCATATGAAATGATGGCAATGTTATGACCTGAGTTCTGAGGTCTCATGTAATATATTACAAAAGCCTGGCATGTTAACAGGTATGTGAACACATACTATATCCACTGTAAGTTTAGGAAGTTGTTTGAGTAACTGGCTTTGTCTTAAAATACATGTATAACAGGTTATGCAGTCTGCACCAGCAATTAGGACATTACTTGATGGCACCAATCCACAGGTCAACACAGTCATGTATCAGACAAACACAGGAGTTATGAGGATCAGACCAAAATTATGAGCCACACATGTAGACATTCAGCAAACCCTGTACAGTTGGGGGTTATGTTCTATAGGAGTTACCACAGTGCTATACAAGTAAATAGCAATAATTTGCATGGGTGCAGTGTGTGCTAGGTGAAGAGCCATAGGTTCATAGGTTCATAGGTAGGTATTGGCTATTGGCCTTAGGGCTCATATAAGCCTAGCCAAATGGTACCCTGGCTTTTTCCACCCAAGAAAATTATTTTCCTGTGCCCCTGTCAAGCAGAGCCACAGAAGTGATCCCCGGGGTGAATTTCCTATCTCCCATCCAATCATCAACCATCACCTACTAAAACCACTCATGTATCCCAGAGGTATATATTAGTAGTAATGCTAATTGGAAAGGGCTGCACTGCATGATGCTGAGAGCCCATCCAGAGTGTGTATATTATTGTCTGACTGTGTGTTGTGAACGCCCCCAGTTGACTAATGTGAGGTCTGTCTAATGCCTTTAGGCACCTCACCTGTCTTTATGTGTGTGTGTGTGTGTGTGTGTGTGTGTGTGTGTGTGTGTGTGTGTGTGTGTGTGTGTGTGTGTGTGTGTATACCAGCAAACTTTATAGTGCCAGTAGTGATTTACATATGTTGTTTTTCCCTCACAGGTGGACATGGTGGCTGCAATCCCTCCCACTCTGATACTTATGTCAGATTCTCTGCAGAATCCGACCATGATGATATTCATATTGAGGCACAGTTGGGGTTGTCAGGAGCTAATACTGTGCCATCGATTGGCATCCCACTATTGTTAACCCCATCCCAGCACACAGTCACAATGCCACACATACCCCATCACCAGTGACCACAAATAATGGACAGTTGGTGGGCAGTTGCATAGAACAGGCTACTGTGGTGACTATGGCAAGTGAGGGTGCAAGCACTAGCCATAGCCAGAGTGCTGGTGAGGTCCTACACAGGCAGATGGGCAACGGTGCTCAGAGGAGGATTGCAGCCCGTAATGGCCCTATTGCAAGTGCCACAGCAGCAGTCACCAGATGCATGTTTCAGGCTGTCATGGGGGCACAGGCTTGTAATGAATCTAATACCAGACATATACACAGGGTCATGGCTGAGAACATCCCTGGTGTCCGTGGCAATATGAACTCACTGCAGCCATCTCTGAGTGTACTGGGGTCATGAATAGATGGTGTTGGGAGACCTTGGCACTCCTCAACCATGGAATTTCTGTGCCTGAGCATTTGGCAGACACTGGCCAGGAGCCATGTGGCTGTAGGGCAGCAGCACAATCAGCTGAGGCTCTATGTGGCCATGCGCCATCACATTCTCATGCTGGCAGTACCACCAGCACTACTGAAGGGGGTGTGTTGTCCATGCCACGATCCTTGCTGGTCCCAACAGGGATGTGGATCCAGCAGGCAGCAGTCACCAGTGGGGAGTAGTACTGCATCTGGATTCAGCCCTGGTGGTGCTGGTGATACCCTTGGCAGGCCCAGTTCCTGTGTCCATGGCCAAAGATGGTGAACTGTACCACCTGCCATGTACAGCCCACAGCTGTTCAAAATACCCCTGTGGAGGGCACCAACATGGTGTGACTGTGTGCATACAAACACACACACACAGAGCCATTAGAAAAGTCATCTCCACACACACACACACACGCACACACACACACACACACACACACACACACACACACACACACACACACACACACCACCTGCACTGCCCATTTAATGAACATGAACACAAACGACCAACTGAAGCCAAGAAACCAAAAAATGTAGTCCACAGAAGAAGAAAGGTAAATGAAAATCCAGTAGATGAAATTCAACGAACAAATTTATTGGATAAAAACCACACAGTAACAAATTCCTCAAGCACTTTCGCTCAGTGCAATACTGAGCTTTATCAAGATGAACACCATGTAACAACTGCTCCTATTTAAATACTAAAAAAATCATGTGATCAATTACGTTAAAAAACTAATTGATAAAATATCACCTGCAAGTGCTTGGTATTAAAAGGGCTACATGTAAAACCAGTTAAATAGCCTTGTCATAATATTTCTCATATACATAAAGGCTCGAAACATAAATTTCTTGCTAAACGTTGTTCAACAAAAATAAAACATTAAATGAATCATATTGCGATCAAGATAATAAATACTAATGAATACTAAATAAGTATAAAGAAAAAAAATAAATAAGTAAAAAATAATGAATAAATATGAAAAATCAAAATAATAAAAAATGTATGAATCAATTCTTTGGGAGTGTATTAAGTGTGTGAATATATAAATTTTATGTTGTGTTATTATAATTTGGCTCTTCTTAATTTCAAAACACTGCTCAAGTTCATGTTATCATTAAGCCCTGGCCATTTTGCAGCGTCCAACCTTAGTTGCCATATAAGCTCTTTGTATTCCAGTTTACTCTCCCAATCACCCCCTCTACCATCCGGTGTAAGCTGCTCTAAAACAATAAACCTAAGCTCCATGTTGGGACAGGACAATGAATGCTTATAAAAAGCATTAGATTCCTTCTTCTTTGTGATGTCATATAAATGTTCATAAATTCTTCTTTTTAATGTCCTTTCTGTTTTCCCTACATAGAAGCTTTGGCATTTTAAACAAAAACCTAAATAAACAACATATTTCGTCTTGCAATTAAAATACCCACTTGCCCGACATATACATTTCCTTGATGGAATATGTAAAGTGTCACCATTAAAAATGTTTGGGCACTGTTTACACATTCCACACTTAAATGTTCCTTTCTTGCATCTAATGTTAACAGTTTCTGTTGTATGCTTTCTTTCAAACAATTCTTTCAAATTAGTGTCCCTTCGCCTAACAAATTTGGGTTGCTTTGAAACCATCTCTGTTAATCCTTCATGTAATGAAAGCACGGGCCAAAACCTTATAACTGCTTCCTCTATTAACCTAGAATTACTGGAAAAAGTGTGTGTGTATACATTTTGCTCAAACTTTTGGGGATTGGTATTCAGCTCATCCACTAACGTGGTGGTAGACCCTAATAAAGGTGGATATCTATCTTCCCTATGCGTACATACTTCTAAGGCCAGAGTGTTGACCAATGTGACAGGATAACCTCTTTCGTAAAACCTCTCTTTCAAGAAGTTCACCTCTTCTAAAAAAATTTTTTGTAGTACTGGTCATTCTGGATGCACGTATGAGCTTCCCTTTAACAATCCCTTTCTTTTGATAAAAAGGGTGGCTGCTCTCAAAGTGCAGGTATGAGTTGGAATATGTTGGTTTCCTAAATACCTTTGAACCAAACCTGTTGTTGATAGTGTCTTTGAACAGGGTAATGTTCAAATAATTTAAACTTTGGTCACTGACAGAATGTGTGAAAACCAAAAATGAGGTGGTAGAGTTGATGTAACCAATGAAATTCAAAAACTCTTCTGTTGTTCCGCACCATAAAAGGCATATGTCGTCCAGGTACATAACATAATGTTTGGTATGCTTCGCCCATGCCGTCGCAAATATAAAAGTCTGCTCCCATTTGTGCAGTACAATGTTCGCGTAGGTAGAAGCACACAGAGCACCCATCGCCACACCCATCTTTTGTTTATAAATTTCACCATTGAAACAAAGGAAATTGTTACTTAACACGATTTCCATAAGTTCTACAAGTTGGAAACATTTGCACCAAGATTAGCCTCGTTTGCCAACACCTCATTAAACCAACTCAAACCCGTTGAATGGGGTATGCTCGGAAATAATTGTACAATGTCAATAGTTGGCATCAAAAGGTCAGGGTGATACAATTGAAATCCTATGCCTTTAAGGAAGTCCCTTGAGTTTTTACAAATGTATTTCAAAGATGTAACAAATCCCTTGAGCACATGATCTATAAATTTGCCTAAAGGTTCTAGGATACCTCCTTTACCAGAAACTATTGTTCTAAATTGCAATGGGTCCAACCCTTTGTGGGTTTTTGGAATACCAAAAATCACTGGGGTTCTTGGTTTGGCTACAAATAAATAGTTGTATAACTTTTCATTGGATGTACCTTGCAGCAAATGATCCATCAACATGTAGTTTATTTTTGAGTATGCTATGTGTAACTCATTTCTAGATACTATGTCATATTGTTCGGAGTCCTGTAGCATGCAATGAATGTGTGTGTCATAATCCGTGTTATACATCAAGACCAAACCACCCCCTTTATCTGGCTTCAGCACCCTACAGCCCTTCTTGGTAAGAAATTTAATTATATTAGCCTCGTTTGAACCAAGGTTGTTGGAAGCCATGACGGGTTTTCTGGTATTAATGACCCTCATCTCTCTTTCCACTAACTCCTCAAACACTTTGGTGGTAGGCTGTACTGGAGGGTTGAAGGTACTCTTTCTTGAGAGTGCTATGTCAGAATGGGGTTGTCCTTTAAAATGCAGTAACAAGTTCAACTGTCTAACGAACATTTTGATATCTATTAACTCTGCTTCTAAATTAAATGGTCGTGCTGGTACAAAGTGCATACCTCTTGTAAACAAAACAAAGTGCTCTTCACTAATGTGTATGTCCGTAAAATTATATACAGAAAAGTTATTCTCAGTTATCACAGTGAATTTCTCGGAAAGGTTGGGAAACTTGTCTGAATTCACATGAAAATCTGGGTCCAACTGTGAATGGACATTCACAATCATTTGTTCCATCTCCTCGATGTTAATTTCTCTTCAGTAAAACGAAATTATGACAACATTTTTGATGAGGTAGACCAATTTTGTAATAAAGTGTTGAACCGTAAAATACACAAACTTGAAAGAGACCTTAGGGAGTACAATGAACGTATAGCCCACCCAATTCCAATGAAGACCAGATGGGCTAATCACAACCCCTCACAGCTGTTTAGTGTCCATAACAATAATGACACTGATACAAATGTTGAGGTACCCAGAAAATATGAGAGGTTGGCAGAAAAGGAAAGAAAAAACTCACACCAGGATTTTACATTTCCCCCAGACAAATCAGGGGGGAGGGGGACCAGATTTCCACCGAGGAGATGGAACAAATGATTGTGAATGTCCATTCACAGTTGGACCCAGATTTTCATGTGAATTCAGACAAGTTTCCCAACCTTTCCGAGAAATTCACTGTGATAACTGAGAATAACTTTCTGTATATAATTTTACGGACATACACATTAGTGAAGAGCACTTTGTTTTGTTTACAAGAGGTATGCACTTTGTACCAGCACGACCATTTAATTTAGAAGCAGATCTCAAAATGTTCGTTAGACAGTTGAACTTGTAGCTGCATTTTAAAGGACAACCCCATTCTGACACAGCACTCTCAAGAAAGAATACCTTCAACCCTCCAGTACACCCTAATACCAAAGTGTTTGAGGAGTTAGTGGAAAGAGAGATGAGAGTCATTAATACCAGAAAACCCGTCATGGCTTCCAACAACCTTGGTTCAAATGAGGCTAATTTAATTAAATTTCTTACCAAGGAGGGCTGTAGGGTGATGAAGCCAGATAAAGGGGGTGGTTTGGTCTTGATGTATAACACGGATTATGACACACACATTCATTGCATGCTACAGGACTCTGAACAATATGACATAGTATCTAGAGATGAGTTACGCATAGCATACTCAAAAATAAACTACATGTTGATGGATCATTTGCTGCAAGGTACTTTCAATGAAAAGTTATGCAACTATTTATTTGTAGCCAAACCAAGAACCCCAGTGATTTTTTGTATTCCAAAAACCCACAAAGGGTTGGACCCATTGCAATTTAGAACAATAGTTTCTGGTAAAGGAGGTATCCTAGAACCTTTAGGCAAATTTATAGATCATGTGCTCAAGGGATTTGTTATATCTTTGAAAGACATTTGTAAAGACTCCTGGGACTTCCTTAAAGGCATAGGATTTCAATTGTATCACCCTGACCTTTTGATGGCTACTATTGACATAGTACAATTATTTATGAGCATACCCCATTCAACGGGTTTGAGTTGGTTTAATGAGGTGTTGGCAAATGAGGCTAATCTTGGTGCAAATGTTTCCAACTTACTGGTAGAACATATGGAAATCGTGTTAAGTAACAATTTCCTTTGTTTCAATGGTGAAATTTATAAACAAAAGATGGGTGTGGTGATGGGTGCTCCGTGTGCTTCTAGCTACGTGAACATTGTACTGCACAAATGGGAGCAGACTTTTATTTTTGCGACGGCATGGGCGAAGCATATCAAATATTATGTTAGGTACCTGGATGACATATGCCTTTTATGGTGCGGAACAACAGAAGAGTTTTTGAATTTCATTGGTTACATCAACTCTACCACAAAATTTTTGGTTTTCACACATTCTGTCAGTGACCAAAGTTTAAATTATTTGGACATTACCCTGTTCAAAGACACTATCAAAAACAGGTTTGGTTCAAAGGTATTTAGGAAACCAACATATTCCAACTGATACCTGCACTTTGAGAGCAGCCACCCTTTTTATCAAAAGAAAGGGATTGTTAAACGGCAGCTCATACATGCATCCAGAATGACCAGTACTACAAAAAAATTTTTAGAAGAGGTGAACTTCTTGAAAGAGGTTTTACGAAAGATGTTATCCTGTCACATTGGTCAACACTCTGGCCTTAGAAGTATGTACGCATAGGGAAGATAGATATCCACTTTTATTAGGGTCTACCACCACGTTAGTGGATGAGCTGAATACCAATCCCCAAAAGTTTGAGCAAAATGTATACACACCCACTTTTTCCAGTAATTCTAGGTTAATAGAGGAAGCAGTACTAAGGTTTTGGCCCGTACTTTTATTACATGAAGGATTAACAGAGATGGTTTCAAAGCAACCCAAATTTGTTAGGCGAAGGGACACTAATTTGAAAGAATTGTTTGAAAGAAAGCATACAACAGAAACTGTTAACATTAGACGCAAGAAAGGAACATTTAAGTGTGAATGTGTAAACAGTGCCCAAACATTTTTAATGGTGACACTTTATATATTCCATCAAGGAAATTTATATGTCGGGCAAGTGGGTATTTTAATTGCAACACGAAATATGTTGTTTATTTAGGTTTTTGTTTAAAATGCCAAAGCTTCTATGCAGTGAAAACAGAAAGGACATTAAAAAGAAGAATTTATGAACATTTATAGGACATCACAAAGAAGAAGGAATCTAATGCTTTTTATAAGCACTCATTGTCCTGTCCCAACATGGAGCTTAGGTTTATTGTTTTAGAGCAGCTTACACCGGATGGCAGAGGTGGTGATTGGGAGAGTAAACTGGAATACAAAGAGCTTATATGGCAACTAAGGTTGGACGCTGCAAAATGGCCAGGGCTTAATGATAACATGAACTTGAGCAGTGTTTTGAAATTAAGAAGAGCCAAATTATAATAACACAACATAAAATTGATATATTCACACACTTAATACACTCCCAAAGAATTGATTCATACATTTTTTATTATTTTGATTTTTCATATTTATTCATTATTTTTTACTTATTTATTTTTTTTCTTTATACTTATTTAGTATTCATTAGTATTTATTATCTTGATCGCAATATGATTCATTTAATGTTTTATTGTTGTTGAACAATGTTTAGCAAGAAATGTATGTTTCGAGCCTTTATGTATATGAGAAATTTTATGACAAGGCTATTTCACTGGTTTTACATGTAGCCCTTTTAATACCAAGCAAGTGCAGGTGATATTTTATCAATTAGTTTTTTAACTTAATTGATCACATGATTTTTTTTAGTATTTAAATAGGAGCAGTTTTTACATGGTGTTCATCTTGATAAAGCTCAGTATTGCACAGAGCGAAAGTGCTTGAGAGATTTGTTACTGTGTGGTTTTTATCCAATAAATTTGTTCGTTGAATTTCATCTACTGGATTTTCATTTACCTTACTTCTGCTGTGGACTACATTTTTTGGTTTCTTGGCTTCAGTTGGTCGTTTGTGTTCACTTTCTTCATTTTTGTGTTGTTCCATTGCGGAAGAAGATGTGCAATGCGACTTCATGGATACTCCACAAATGTTAAGAACATCTGAAGACAACGGTCCGGTCACTCGTTCTGAATTTAACAAAGTGTTGGAGATGCTGGCACAACTTACAAACAAACTTTCAGTAAGTAACTCTGATTCAGTCTTCACGTTGCCAGGCAACCAGCAACAAGGCATGGAACGTAAAAGAAGGCGTTTTTCCGGCGAACTTTCTCCCACGAGTAGTGGCGTTCAATCTAGTACTACTAACCAGCAGGAAATCACCAAACAGACTAATAAACCTAACAACCAGTTGGCAGGAGATAGTGGACGGGCCAACATATTTGATTTCAACGTATGGGCAGGCCAGCAGTTCTGGTTCCAACAAGGTACTGTAAATTCTAACAACAACGCTCATATTGAGCAGGACTTTAATACTTTATGGGACAAACTATATGCTTTCAAATCTAATCAATTAAAAATTGATTACTTAAAAGAATGTGTAAAAGTTGAGAGGGTCCCAAAAGGATTGAGATATTTTAAATTTCCAAACAATGTACAGAAGGGGTCTGCCTACTATAAGAAGCTATGTAGCATTTTTAACCGAGCGGGGATTGAGATGTTAGAGGTTATGATATCAGAGTATGAAGCGAAGGCTGATACTCTGCTTAAGGTGTTGAATGGTTTAAGCAACGCAATGGTTAAGGATGTTAATTTCTCTTCAGTAAAATGAAATTATGACAACATTTTTGATGAGGTAGACCAATTTTGTAATAAAGTGTTGAACCGTAAAATACACAAACTTGCAAGAGACCTTAGGGAATACAATGAAGGTATAGCCTACCCACTTCCAGTGAAGACCAGATGGGCTAATCACAACCCCTCGCAGCTTTTTAGTGTCCATAACAATAATGACACTGATACAAATGTTGAGGTACCCAGAAGGAATGAGAGGATGGCAGAAAAGGAAAGAAAAAACTCACACCAGGATTTTACATTTCCCCCAGACAAATCAGGGGGAGGGGGACCAGATTTCCACCGAGGAGATGGAACAAATGATTGTGAATGTCCATTCACAGTTGGACCCAGATTTTCATGTGAATTCAGACAAGTTTCCCAACCTTTCCGAGAAATTCACTGTGATAACTGAGAATAACTTTTCTGTATATAATTTTACGGACATACACATTAGTGAAAAGCACTTTGTTTTGTTCACTAGAGGTATGCACTTTGTACCAGCATGACCATTTAATTTAGAAGCAGAGTTAATAGATCTCAAAATGTTCGTTAGACAGTTGAACTTGTTACTGCATTTTAAAGGACAACCCCATTCTGACACAGCACTCTCAAGAAAGAGCACCTTCAACCCTCCAGTACACCCTACCACCAAAGTGTTTGAGGAGTTAGTGGAAGGAGAGATGAGGGTCATTAATACCAGAAAACCCGTCATGGCTTCCAACAACCTTGGTTCAAACGAGGCTAATTTAATTAAATTTCTTACCAAGGAGGGCTGTAGGGTGATGAAGCCAGATAAAGGGGGTGGTTTGGTCTTGATGTATAACACGGATTATGACACACACATTCATTGCATGCTACAGGACTCCGAACAATATGACATAGTATCTAGAAATGAGTTACACATAGCATACTCAAAAATAAAATATATGTTGATGGATCATTTGCTGCAAGGTACTTTCAATGAAAAGTTATACAACTATTTATTTGTAGCCAAACCAAGAACCCCAGTGATTTTTGGTATTCCAGAAACCCACAAAGGGTTGGACCCATTGCAATTTAGACCAATAGTTTCTGGTAAAGGAGGTATCCTAGAACCTTTAGGCAAATTTATAGATCATGTGCTCAAGGGATTTGTTACATCTTTGAAATACATTTGTGAAGACTCCTGGGACTTCCTTAAAGGCATAGGATTTCAATTGTATCACTCTGACCTTTTGATGGCAACTATTGACATTGTACAATTATTTCCGAGCATACCCCATTCAACGGGTTTGAGTTGGTTTAATGAGGTGTTGGCAAATGAGGCTAATCTTGGTGCAAATGTTTCCAACTTACTTGTAGAACTTATGGAAATCGTGTTAAGTAACAATTTCCTTTGTTTCAATGGTGAAATTTATAAACAAAAGATGGGTGTGGCGATGGGTGCTCCGTGTGCTTCTACCTACGTGAACATTGTACTGCACAAATGGGAGCAGACTTTTATATTTGCAACGGCATGGGCGAAGCATATCAAACATTATGTTAGGTACCTGGATGACATTTGCCTTTTATGGTGCGGAACAAAAGAAGAGTTTTTGAATTTCATTGGTTACATCAACTCTACCACCTCATTTTTGGTTTTCACACATTCTGTCAGTGACCAAAGTTTAAATTATCACCCTGTTCAAAGACACTATCAACAACAGGTTTGGTTCAAAAGTATTTAGGAAACCAACATATTCCAACTCATACCTGCACTTTGAGAGCAGCCACCCTTTTTATCAAAAGAAAGGGATTGTTAAAGGGCAGCTCATACGTGCATCCAGAATGACCAGTACTACAAAAAATTTTTTAGAAGAGGTGAACTTCTTGAAAGAGAGGTTTTAAGAAAGATGTTATCCTGTCACATTGGTCAACACTCTGGCCTTAGAGGTATGTATGCATAGGGAAGATAGATATCTACCTTTATTAGGGTCTACCACCACGTTAGTGGATGAGCTGAATACCAATCCCCAAAAGTTTGAGCAAAATGTATACACACACACTTTTTCCAGTAATTCTATGTTAATAGAGGAAGCAGTACTAAGGTTTTGGCCCGTACTTTCATTACATGAAGGATTAACAGAGATGGTTTCAAAGCAACCCAAATTTGTTAGGCGAAGGGACACTAATTTGAAAGAATTGTTTGAACGAAAGCATACAACAGAAACTGTTAACATTAGACGCAAGAATGGAACATTTATGTGTGGAATGTGTAAACAGTGCCCAAACATTTTTAATGGTGACACTTTACATATTCCATCAAGGAAATTTATATGTCGGGCAAGTGGGTATTTTAATTGCAACACGAAATATGTTGTTTATTTAGGTTTTTGTTTAAAATGCCAAAGCTTCTATGTAGGGAAAACAGAAAGGACATTAAAAAGAAGAATTCATGAACATTTGTACGACATCACAAAGAAGAAGGAATCTAATGCTTTTTATAAGCATTCATTGTCCTGTCCCAACATGGAGCTTAGGTTTATTGTTTGAGAGCAGCTTACACCGGATGGTAGAGGGGGTGATTGGGAGAGGAAACTGGAATACAAAGAGCTTATATGGCAACTAAGGTTGGACACTGCAAAATGGCCAGGGCTTAATGACAACATGAACTTGAGCAGGGTTTTGAAATTAAGAAGAGCCAAATTATAATAACACAACATAAAATTGGTATATTCACACACTTAATACACTCCCAAAGAATTGATTCATACATTTTTTATTATTTTGATTTTTCATATTTATTCATTATTTTTTATTTATTTATTTATTTTTCTTTATACTTATTTAGTTTTCATTAGTATTTATTATCTTGATCGCAATATGATTCATTTAATGTTTTATTGTTGTTGAACAATGTTTAGCAAGAAATTTATGTTTCGAGCCTTTATGTATATGAGAAATATTATGACAAGGCTATTTAACTGGTTTTACATGTAGCCCTTTTAATACCAAGCACGTGCAGGTGATATTTTATCAATTAGTTTTTTAACTTAATTGATCACATGATTTTTTTAGTATTTAAATAGGAGCAGTTGTTACATGGTGTTCATCTTGATAAAGCTCAGTATTGCACTGAGGGAAAGTGCTTGAGAGATTTGTTACTGTGTCGTTTTTATCCAATAAATTTGTTCGTTGAATTTCATCTACTGGATTTTCATTTACCTTACTTCTGCTGTGGACTACATTTTTTGGTTTCTTGGCTTCAGCTGGTCATTTGTGTTCACTTTCTTCATTTTTGTGTTGTTCCATGGTGGAAGAAGATGTGCAATGCGACTTCATGGATACTCCACAAATGTTAAGGACATCTGAAGACAATGGTCCGTTCACTCGTGCTGAATTTAACAAAGTGTTGGAGATGCTGGCACAACTTACAAACAAACTTTCAGTAAGTAACTCTGATTCAGTCTTCACGTTGCCAGGCAACCAGCAACAAGGCCTGGAACGTAAAAGAAGGCGTGTTTCCGGCGAACGTTCTCCCATGAATAGTGGCGTTTAATCTAGTACTACTAACCAGCAGGCAATCACCAAACGGACTAATAAACCTAACAACCAGTTGGCAGGAGACACAAGTAGATGGGCCAGCGTATTTGATTTCAACGTATGGGCGGGCCAGCAGTTCTGGTTCCAACAAGGTACTATAAATTCTAACAACAACGCTCCTATTGAGCAGGACTTTAATACTTTACGGGACAAACTATATGCTTTCAAATCAATCAATTAGAAATTGATTACTTAAAAGAATGTGTAAAAGTTGAGAGGGTCCCAAAAGGATTGAGATGTTTTAAATTTCCAAACAATGTACAGAAGGGGTCTGCCTACTATAAGAAGCTATGTAGCATTTTTAACCGAGCGGGGATTGAGATGTTAGAGGTTATGATATCAGAGTATGAAGCGAAGGCTGATACTCCGCTTAAGGAGTTGAATGGTTTAAACAACACAATGGTTAAGGATGTTAATTTCTCTTCAGTAAAATGAAATTATGACAACATATTTGATGAGGTAGACCAATTTTGTAATAAAGTGTTGAACCGTAAAATACACAAACTTGAAAGAGACCTTAGGGAATACAATGAAGGTATAGCCTACCCACTTCCAGTGAAGACCAGATGGGCTAATCACAACCCCTCGCAGCTTTTTAGTGTCCATAACAATAATGACACTGATACAAATGTTGAGGTACCCAGAAGGAGTGAGAGATTGGCAGAAAAGGAAAGAAAAAACTCACACCAG
The DNA here is from genome assembly GCF_019279795.1 of Protopterus annectens. NCBI lineage: Eukaryota > Metazoa > Chordata > Ceratodontiformes > Protopteridae > Protopterus > Protopterus annectens. The sequence continues at coordinate 1,888,678,827 of NC_056726.1, forward strand.
GATTTTACATTTCCCCCAGACAATCAGGGGGGAGGGGGACCAGATTTCCACCGAGGAGATGGAACAAATGATTGTGAATGTCCATTCACAGTTGGACCCAGATTTTCATGTGAATTCAGACAAGTTTCCCAACCTTTCCGAGAAATTCATTGTGATAACTGAGAATAACATTTCTGTATATAATTTTATGGACATACACATTAGTGAAAAGCACTTTGTTTTGTTCACAAGAGGTATGCACTTTGTACCAGCACGACCATTTAATTTAGAAGCAGAGTTAATAGATCTCAAAATGTTCTTTAGACAGTTGAACTTCTTACTGCATTTTAAAGGACAACCCCATTCTGACACAGCACTCTCAAGAAAGAGTACCTTCAACCCTCCAGTACACCCTACCACCAAAGTGTTTGAGGAGTTAGTGGAAAGAGAGATGAGGGTCATTAATACCAGAAAACCCGTCATGGCTTCCAACAACCTTGGTTCAAACAAGGCTAATTTAATTAAATTTCTTATCAAGGAGGGCTGTAGGGTGATGAAGCCAGATAAAGGGGGTGGTTTGGTCTTGATGTATAACACGGATTATCACACACACATTCATTTCATGCTACAGGACTCCGAACAATATGACATAGTATCTAGAAATGAGTTACACATAGCATACTCAAAAATAAACTACATGTTGATGGATCATTTGCTGCAAGGTACTTTCAATGAAAAGTTATGCAACTATTTATTTGTAGCCAAACCAAGAACCCCAGTGATTTTTGGTATTCCAGAAACCCACAAAGGGTTGCTCCCATTGCAATTTAGACCAATAGTTTCTGGTAAAGGAGGTATCCTAGAACCGTTAGGCAAATTTATAGATCATGTGCTCAAGGGATTTGTTACATCTTTGAAATACATTTGTAAAGACTTCTGGGACTTCCTTAAAGGCATAGGATTTCAATTGTATCACCCTGACCTTTTGATGGCAACTATTGACATTGTACAATTATTTCTGAGCATACCCCATTCAACGGGTTTGAGTTGGTTTAATGAGGTGTTGGCAAACGAGGCTAATCTTGGTGCAAATATTTCCAACTTACTGGTAAAACTTATGGAAATCGTGTTAAGTAACAATTTCCTTTGTTTCAATGGTGAAATTTATAAACAAAAGATGGGTGTGGCGATGGGTGCTCCGTGTGCTTCTACCTACGCGAACATTGTACTGCACAAATGGGAGCAGACTTTTATATTTGCAACGGCATGGGCGAAGCATATCAAACATTATGTTAGGTACCTGGATGACATTTGCCTTTTATGGTGCGGAACAACAGATGAGTTTTTGAATTTCATTGGTTACATCAACTCTACCACCTCATTTTTGGTTTTCACACATTCTGTCAGTGACCAAAGTTTAAATTATCACCCTGTTCAAAGACACTATCAACAACAGGTTTGGTTCAAAGGTATTTAGGAAACCAACATATTCCAACTCATACCTGCACTTTGAGAGCAGCCACCCTTTTTATCAAAAGAAAGGGATTGTTAAAGGGCAGCTCATAAGTGCATCCAGAATGGCCAGTACTACAAAATTTTTTTTAGAAGAGGTGAACTTCTTGAAAGAGAGGTTTTATGAAAGAGGTTATCCTGTCACATTGGTCAACACTCTGGCCTTAGAAGTATGTACGCATAGGGAAGATAGATATCCACCTTTATTAGGGTCTACCACCATGTTAGTGGATGAGCTGAATACCAATCCCCAAAAGTTTGAGCAAAATGTATACACACACACTTTTTCCAGTAATTCTATGTTAATAGAGGAAGCAGTACTAAGGTTTTGGCCCGTACTTTCATTACATGAAGGATTAACAGAGATGGTTTCAAAGCAACCCAAATTTGTTAGGCGAAGGGGCACTAATTTGAAAGAATTGTTTGTATGAAAGCATACAGCAGAAACTGTTAACATTAGTTGCAAGAAAGGAACATTTAAGTGTGTAATGTGTAAACAGTGCCCAAACATTTTTAATGGTGACACTTTACATATTCCATCAAGGAAATTTATATGTCGGGCAAGTGGGTATTTTAATTGCAACACGAAATAGGTTGTTTATTTAGGTTTTTGTTTAAAATGCCAAAGCTTCTATGTAGGGAAAACAGAAAGGACATTGAAAAGAAGAATTTATGAACATTCATATGACATCATAAAGAAGAAGGAATCTAATGCTTTTTATAAGCATTCATTGTCCTGTCCCAACATGGAGCTTAGGTTTATTGTTTTAGAGCAGCTTACATCGGATGGTAGAGGGAGTGATTGGGAGAGTAAACTGGAATACAAAGAGCTTATATGGCAACTAAGGTTGGACGCTGCAAAATGGCCAGGGCTTAATGACAACATGAACTTGAGCAGAGTTTTGAAATTAAGAAGGGCCAAATTATAATAACACAACAAAAAATTGGTATATTCACACACTTAATACACTCCCAAAGAATTGATTCATACATTTTTAATTATTTTAATTTTTCATATTTATTCATTATTTTTTACTTATTTATTTATTTATTTTTTCTTTATACTTATTTAGTATTCATTAGTATTTATTATCTTCATCGCAATATGATTCATTTAATGTTTTATTATTGTTGAACAATGTTTAGCAAGAAGTTTATGTTTCGAGCCTTTATGTATATGAGAAATATTATGACAAGGCTATTTAACTGGTTTTATATGTAGCCCTTTTATTACCAAGCACTTGCAGGTGATATTTTATCAATTAGTTTTTTAACTTAATTGATCACATGATTTTTTTAGTATTTAAATAGGAGCAGTTGTTGGTGTTCATCTTGATAAAGCTCAGTATTGCACTGAGCGAAAGTGCTTGAGGGATCTGTTACTGTGTGGTTTTTATCCAATAAATTTGTTAATTGAATTCCATTTATGAACATGCCCCAAATGCACACACATGATGTTAACCGTGTGGCCCAGCCTAGTGTTCTGGCAAACATACACAACACCTTGTGCATATGATGATACCTGTGCCACATCCTTCCCATCCATACCATCGATGTGGGGACATGCTTATATGTGTCTGATGCACCGGGTGACTTTAGTACAGTGTAGCTATTTAATGCTGTGTTAGATGCTGTTATCTGGCATTTGTAATGTCTACACATCAGAGTGTATATGTGTACCTTTTCAGCCATGATGCATTATTGGTGTTAGTAACACTAAGTGAATGTGTTCTCACATGCTCTATTCTGTTTGTGTTCCAGTTGTCTCTGTGTCATCAGGATTTGGCCCTGCAGACATCACAAACAAGGGGTATGGCAGTGTAGTAACACATCGGCCACATCATTGTCGGGGTACAGCTGTATTTGCATACATTTCCTAGGTCTGTGTAACAGCTCTTGCATGTGTCTCACACATTATAGGGCTGAGGGGATGTATTTCAGTCTATGATGGCTGACATCAGCTCTAGTGTAGTGGGTGGAATACACCTCAGATTGCTAATGCCCTCAACTTCAGAGGATATTGTGTTGACCAAACACACAGAGAATAGTGTTCAAAATCACACACGTGTGCACAAACACACACACACACACACACACACACACACACACACACACACACACACACACACACACACACACACACACGCAGGCTCTCAGTTGCCAGTGTTGTCTTTGGAACCCCTACCCATCCAGTTGTGGTACCACACTATTATGCGTTTATTTTAGGTGGCAAAGGACTACTGCTGTGATGCGTGTTACAAGGTACATGTAAGGTGAATAACATCACGTGGTCTTGTGGGGTATGGCAATGGTGGCTGTACTGGGTGTGTGAATACTCATAATAGCATTGCATACAAGTCTACACATTCACAACCACTACTATACACACCAATGCACACACGCTTGCATGCGCACCCACACACACACACACACACACACACACACACACACACACACACACACACACACACACACACACACACACACACACACACTCACGCACAGGCTCATAGTTGCCATTGATGTCTTTGGAACCCCTACCCATCCAGTTGTGGTACCACACTATTATGCGGTTATTGCAGGTGGCATAGGGCTACTAGTGTGAAGCGTGTTACAAGGTACCTGTAAGGTGAATAACATCACGTTGCCTTATGGGGTATGGCAATGGTGGCAGTACTGGGTGTGTGAGTACTCATATTAGCTTTGCTTACAAATCTACACATTCACAACCACTACTATACACACCAATGTACACACACACACACACACACACACACACACACACACACACACACACACACACACACACACACACACACACACACACACACACTCTTTCCAGTACTGACATTAGCAGACCAATCTATCTTGTTATGCATACCATACTATTCCATACTGTTGCACAGGGCTTACAGGGTTGAAGACTTTCTATAGATACTACTATGGTTGATGTGAACAGTGGACCTCATATGGTAGACTTAGGAATGTATACTGTGTGTACCATGGTCTAAAATATGAATTCATGCTCATCCAATGGATGTCATTCACACATAAACACACACACAAGATACTTTTTTCTCACCCACATTTGCCCAGACTGTGAGTAGAACCCCTACCTATATATTTATTGTTACTACATTGTTACGCATTTATCACACATGCAACAGAGGTTATGGGATGTCACTTCTCCAAAGGTACTTCTAAGGTGAGGGCATCACCACACCTTGCAAATTATAGCAGTGGGTAATGTACTAGGTAAGAGAGGCCACAAAAGACTGTAACATACACATATACACACTTACACACAATAACAAACACACACACACACACACACACACACACACACACACACACACACACACACACACACACACACACACACATACTTGCCAGAACTCATATTAGAATATCTAGCTATGTGTTTATTGATATTATAGTTTTATGCAGTTACCACACACACCACAGAGCTTATAGGTTGTTGAGTGTCCCAAGATACCTATATAGTGAATGACATCTACAGCACTTGTAAGGTATGGCAATGGTAGTTGTACTGGGTGAGATAGGCCACCAGCTACTTTCACCCACATGTTTAAACACTCACAAACACTTTCAGATACACTAATGCACACACACACTTTTGACGGTACTGAGATCCATGGGTTCAAAGAGTCATAGGTGTGTAGGTGGCAGATGGCCATGGAGGCTTTACAAGGCTAGCCCATGGGAATACACTGGTATCATGCCACCTGATGATACTCCCCAGTGTGTCTATTGAGTGTAGTCACTGTAGTGATCACCATAGTGGGTATTCTATTCCCCATCTACTCCTCCTGATTTCTCTTGAAGATGGCCAGTGATGTGCTTGGCTTGACATGTATATGGCATCTATTCCATGGTGTGGCCAGTATCTGGGTTGTGAAACTGTCCCTCTAGCATGTTCTTTTGATTGTGGGGATGGGGTAGAGGTATCTGGGCCATGTTGTGTGGACATATTGGTGTCCTTGTATGTAGCATTCCTGACAAGGTTGGGTCAGACATGGCTGTGTATGATAGGCAGAGATCGCACCTAAGTAACCAATATGAGATAGATATTATTTTCAGTTTTTGAAGTCTGTCTGCATGGGAAAAGTGTGTAGTACCTAAGATTCTCTTTGTGAGGTACATTTGGAGCCTCTCCTGCTGTTGTTGGTGTCCAGTGGGGTACATGGCAAATGGGCCATAGTACACATTAATTGGCCTACTGAGGGGTGTGTACAGAGAAACACTGTCCTTTTACTTCCTGGATTCAACAACCTGAGTCAGGAGAAGTAACACAAGGAAGGACATTCAGAAGACAGTGGCACTGTGGTGGTTACCATACAGCTCACTGTCAACCTGTGTTCCCAGTTCCATTATACCAACATCAGTGTTCAGAGGACTACCATCAATGTATTACTTTATGGGAACCATGTCATACCCAAAGGGGATAGCAGCACATCATCTGGCACTGAGCTTATGTCCAGGGTTCTGACAACAGTCATAGGTCTTAGAGAGTCCTTTGTGAAGAATGCTATCCTCATGTGGGGAGTAATAATAGCACCCACCTTGTAGTCATCTGCAAACATTGTCAGTCAGGGTGTCTTTGCATTGGGCTGGTCCTCAGATGTGTGAATCCCAAACATGAGGGAACTCAGGTCCACAACCTGTGGGACTCTACTCATGGCTGGTCAGCAGTCTGACATGGAGTCTGCTGCTTTCACACTGTGGGTTCTATCTGTGAGCCGGTTTGCAGGCCAGCTACTGATGTAGGTGTGGCTGCCTACCTGACTGTGTTTGTGTATGATTCCTGAGTGGGGAGTGATATCCAAGGAGTAGATGGGTAGCCTATCTTGTTATATATTCCATACTGTCACATAGTTATTGCACATGGCACAATGCTTATAAGGCTGCAGAGTGTCTACAGGTCCCTCTACAGTGGATGACACCTCTGGGCATTTTAATGTGGACACTGGGACATGTACTTGGTGGACAACAGCAAAACCTACCCCCCCCCCATGGTATGATTCTCACATGAACACAACAACCCCCCTCCAGACAGGATACTGTTCAAACACACATACAGACACACAAATACACACACATACAGACACACACACACACACACACACACACACACACACGCCCCGACTGAGATTTATTTATTTTAATTTTGTTTACCAGGATGGTCCGACTGGACAAGGTCCGTTTACAGCGGAGGCCCGGGGAGAAAAGCTCCAGTTTAATTAGGATAACATATTACAGTAAATAAACATATAATACCATATGCAGGCAATAGTATCTATTGAACAAGAAATTTCTAGACGGAAGTCAAAAGAGTAGACATTTGCAGTATTTGCAGAGATTAGAACCCCTAGCTATCTATTTATTGTTCCTACAGTGTTACACACTTATCCCATGCACCATGGAGCTTATAGGGTGAAGTTTGTCCAAAGGTACTTCTAAGGTGAGGAACATCACCAGTCCTTGTAAAGTATGGCAGTGGGTGATGAACTGGGTGAGAGAGGCCACAAAATACTTTAAACTACACATATACACACTTACAAACACACATTTATCAGAAGTGGGATTAGAAATCCTACCTAACTAGCTATTTGCACTATTGTATTATGCAGTTATCACATGTGCCACAGAGCTGATGGTCAGAGTTCTGATGAAAGGGACTTCTAAGGTGACTGATATCTGCAGGACTGCTAATGTATGGAAAGGGGAAGTGTACTGAGTTTGAATGGACCCAAAAGATTTTACTTGTAAACACACACACACGTTTTCATTTGTCAGGACTGAGATTAGAACTCCTAAGTAACTAGTCATTTGTAGTACAGTGTTACTCAGTTATTGCACCACAACATTTATGGGTCTGAGTTGTGATGAAAGTGACTTCTAAGGTGACTGATATCTGCAGGACTGCTAAAGTAGGGAAAGGGGAAGTTTGAATGGTCCCAAAAGCTTTTACTTGTAAACACAAACACACTTTTCCATTTGCCAACATTGCGATCAGAATCCTACCTAGTTAATTATTTGTACTATAGTGTTACACAGTTATCCCACATGCCACAGAGCTTATAGGGCTGATACCTAATGAAAGGGACTTCTATTGTGACAGACATATTCAGGACTGCTAAACTAGGGCAATGGGAAGTGCACTGGGTGGGGAAGGCCTGTTCATTCTTAGATCCTATTGACATTTCTTTTAGTGTATGAACATGCCTAGTGTGACCTTCTATAATACATGTGAGATTCCATTCCAGAGATTTTTGTACTCCAGTCCAGTTTTTTTTGTGCCACAGCCATACCTCTCAACCTCTTGCTGCAGGATATCTGGAGATAGCCTATCAAAATGGGGAGACAATGGAACATACAGTGATTGTGACTATTTCTTTCAGTACTGTATGGGTTGCTAGGGTTACAGGGCTTGTTTTAGAAGACATCTGACATATATGCCATTTGACACTGTCATGTAATGTTTTAGTACCTCATGACATATCTCCTCAGATCATCACAGTGATTTACCAGAGGAATACAGGATGGATGATGCACACACCAGGATTATGGGTCAAATGCTAGGCATTCTTGTACAATCCAGCCTGCTGAAAGGTGTGCCTACAAGCAATTGACTGCTTGTGCTGTGGAAATAGTCCAGCACCTTTGTGATATATTACAATAGTGGAATCTCTGTGGATTTCTGTTCTGACCTGGTCTGATTTCCAGTCCACGGTTGGGTAATATAAGTCAGACAGGACAGGGTGACAGGAAGAATCCTGATAAATTTGTAGGGGATAAAATATGTGGAGCGGTGTGTCCTGGGGCAGATATGTTAGCCTATAGCTACCAGTACTTTGCATAGCGGTCTTCTCAATAGTTTACTGCACTTGGAGGGTCTTGTGTGAGTCAGACTGTTTGACCAGCCTGGAGGTGTGTATTTGTCTCACATATATGTATGGCCCACCTCATTTTGCTTGGATGGCCACATTTTGGGGTTAGGATGTTGCATAGGATGAGTGATCAGGGAAGGGTGTGTTACTCCCCATGGCTGTGGGCCAGGGTTTTGTGGGTGCAGACATGTCACCATCCTCCAAGGTTAAGACTGCCTGCAATGAGCTCATTCCCATGTTTAGACTCCTAGCCCTGCCTGCCGACTGTACAGAGTATCACAGAATGTCCACATCTAAGACTCATAATTTTTGTCGGTTATGCAAACAAGTGTGGTTTTTCAAGGAAGATTTTGCAAGTCACTCAGGGCTGAAGTCAAATATTACTGACAGTTGCCATTGCAGTTTCAGACTTCGTACCCATCAGACATTCAATGCTACTACAATGATTCCATCAAATTTATAACATTATTAGAGCAGTATTTCAAAGGTGCCCTTCTCTTTGGACCCTTTTCACCCCATTATTCATGACTTTGGCCAGATTTATGGCTGTCTAACACTGGCAGATTTTCTCCTAGCAGTTAGCAGCATGGCCTTTCTTTGCATTTTGTAGACTGAGTTATGTTGGTGTTATAGACCCTATGACACTCCTTAACAGGGCACTGAGGGTGAGGCATGGGCATTTGCCACAGGCCTGTCAGCCAGGTGTGACAGAGGCTGGCCATCTACAGCAAGGCAGTGCATTCTGATGATCATATGTTCCCAGGCTGCCGGCAGTGGACAACCCTGGGATGGTACCAGTAAGTTGACTGTGGATGTTACTGACAATTACTTTTTTGTGTTGAGCCATCACTCTAGTTAATGGCTGCATGCTGCTTAAGGCTAGGGACATGTTACTGCATTTCTATGGGACTATGGGGGGGTGACACATCTGTACACAATACACATTTGCAGAGACTGTGCTGACATTTGTTTAACATTTTGGTCCCATTTAGCACAGTGGTGTGTACCATCTTTGAGACTACAGGCATAACAGTATTGACCACAGGTCAGATTGTTGTGGCATAAACATTTGTAGTTTCTGAACTCTTACCTTTCAAAGCCATATTGCCACTGCCAGACCTGCTGTGATATCACTGTGTAAAAGTCTGTAGGTGGGGATTTCATGGATGTCACCATGTGGGGGCCTTTGCCTGACATTTCTGTAAGGTTTTCTACAGCTGGTCTGCTGGGTGAGGCTGGGGATGTGTATGGGACCCCCACACTGACATCCATGCATGTGACCTATGACCTCCAGTTATTTGGCTCAGCACATATACTGCAGTGGTATTTGTCAACTAGGGTGGTACTGCATGGTGTGGGTAGGCCAGTACTGGGGATAAATTTCCTACTGTCCACAGAGCTGTCAGTTGTTTGCTGCTATCCCAGTAAGCCACCCAATTCCTCTGCATGCTTGAATAAATACCATAGATATGCTATCAGAACATTCCCTTATTTTGTTAAGGAGACTGACATACTTTGTACCTGAGGCTGTTGTGAGGATGGTGCTTGAGGGCTGACTATGTCGGATGCATGCAGTACACTCCCTATACATGGTAAGGTATAGGTGGTGTGACGTTTGGCATCCATTTTACTATGTGTGCAAGTCAGACAGAGAGATCAGTACCTGTGGCCCTACAGTGTCAGTGTATGTTCTATGAGTTGCCTCTTTGCCAAGGACAGGGCATACTAGGCATGCCTCCATCTGCCTACAGAGGGAGGCTCAGGATGTTCCTCCTCCGAGTCCCTGTGTGCCTGTGGAGACTTTGGCAATGGTGGGGGGCTGTGTGGTCCTTGCCCATTTTGTTCCTGCTGTAGCAGTTTCTGCAGGATCATATTGTATAGCATGGCACATACTATGAACATGTGTGCACATGTGGCTGGAGAGTACTGCAAGGCTCCACCAGATATGTCAAGGCAGTAGAACCGTGACTTGAGCATCCCAAACACATGCTCTGTAATGATCCTGGTTTTTGCATGTGCCTCATTATGACATTCTTGTGCGGGTGTGTGTGTATTTCAGATGGGTGTCAGCATCCATGGCTCCAGTGCATAGCCAGCATCCCCCACCAGATGGCCATATGGGATGTCCCCACTGGCAAATGCCCAGTACAGCTGTATGATTGCCAGATGTGGGAGTAGTGATAGCTTCCAGGGCTGCCAGCACACACATTCATGATAATGCCCTGGGCATCGTACATGACCCGGCAGTTGATGGAGTGGAACCCCTTGTGGTTTAGGTAGACCTTACCCTGGTCACCAGTTGGTGCTTTGATGTGGATGTCCATGCAGTCTATGGCACCCAGTACCTCCAGGTATTCTGCTACATGATGGAAGAGATGCATATGGTTGGTCCTCTCCTCACGGGTGCTGGGGAAGTAAATGTGCTCATCGTCATGTGGTCACATGGCATCCAGTAACCGGTGGATTATCCTAGTCACAGATACCTGTGAGACCCCCATGATATCCCCAGCTGATCTTTGGAAAGTACCTGTAGCTAGTATTCTTAAGGCTACACATACCTTGGTATCCACTGGGATGGGTTCCCCTCTGTTGGTTTCAGGGCTGAGACAAGCCCGTCACAGCTCAACAAGTTGCTGAAGTATGTCCCTGTCCACCCTGTAGTGCTCTACTATCTCCAGATCTTGTAACCCCTGGAAGGTTATCCTGGGTCTGAACACACTTTTCCTCCTCCTCGGTCTGAGTTGGTTGCCAGCATTATCCTCCTCACCACCCTCAGTTTCTAGCACATGCTGATAGATTAGAGCAATAGCAGCCCCTAACATGTTTTGTTAGATTTGTCATTTTAAAATTCCCCGGAATGTGTACACCAGTGGTGCAGAGTTTGTGGGGATAAAACAGACTGAAAGGTATTAGCATAGTTTATAGTAGTGTGCAGGGCTGCTGCCTGCGTAATTGGCTGATCCTGATACATTCCACCTGCCAGCTGTGGTAGTCCTCCTTGATTGCCTTCCTTCTGCTGTTTCCCCTTCCCATTTCCTCCCCGTTTAAGCCCCGATGTGTGCCACTCATACCCGCTGCTCAAATGTAAACTGTTCTTCTATTTCCCATGTTTTATTTTTTTATTTTTTTTGTTTGTTTTAGGCCTGGTGCATGCTACGCACGCCTGTTTAGCTAAAGTAAACAGTTTTAAGCAGAACTGGCCCTCCCTGAATGTGAACACGCTCTCCATTTCATGGAATAAGTCAATGCAGCCTCAGATACACCCCCTTCTTTAGCTGTGCTTAGCTAAGGGCAAAAATGGGCCACCGAGCTCCAATGTGCTTACAGCAAGCATGACACACACCTTCTTTTTCATGTTAGCTGCTCCTCCTGTCTACACAGTGGTGCTAGAGCACCTACAGTCTGACACTTAGAAGAAATTTATGATTCAGTATAAATACCCTCATTTGCATACACCACTGCCTTACTCCATAGTTACCACGCTTACACTGGGCCTTAACCCATAGCAATTATGTCCTGGTATTGTTTTCATTCTGATTGCCATTGACTATAATGAAAAAATGCAGATTTCTATAAAAAATTGATTTTTCCCATTTTTTTTTTTAATTTTCGGCATGATCCTGTTTGTGCACCGCTGCCCTATGATTAAACAGCTGAGATCGACCAAAAAAAAAAAGTTTTATTTTACAAAATTGAAACTATTTATCATGCCAATAGCCATATATTTAGCCATTGGCATGCCTACTAGATATAATACATGCTTTATTATGAGCTGTCATGCCTCCATTTTCTAATCTGCAGAAATGTGTTCAGCTATTAACTTAACACATTCCTGCTTCTTGCACTATTCCTGCATGGACACCTGTCTGCTTGCTGAATCACTAATTCACCTCATTTGCATAGTTTTCATCAGCAAATGAGGTAATTAGCATTAAGCAGTGGTGTCCATGTAGGAATAGTGCTGCCAAGCTCATGCACGTCTGATCAGCTGTTTTCTGAATCACTCAGCGGCCATATTCTGTGCAGCATCTGCTGCATTATTCCTACATAAAACAAGTCAGTGGGCACCATCCATACCCCACAAATGTACAGGGTTTCACAGAATCTCCACATTTATGCCTCATATACTGTATTTATTCTGTTTCTCATAACATTGCAGTTATCTGGCAAACTAATGGCAAATCAATAAAGGTTGCTGTGAGAAAATAATGACAGTTCAGATGCAGACTTCATGCCCATTACAAAATGCATGCTAATAAAACCATTCTACCCAACTATCTATGTTTGTAAGAACAATATTAAAATCATGTCCCCATGTTTGGGCCTGTGTCCCACCATTATATATGGCTCTGTCCAGATTTTTGACTGTAAGTCTTTGAGAGGTATGGGCAACATGTAGCCTTACAATAACAGCATAACACCAACCATCTGAGGACCAGAGCATACAATGCTGGACAACTTGCAAAACAGGGACAGTCAGAGGTGTGAAGTACATGACCCTGTGTGTGGTGTTACATCTCTTACCTCAGTCACAGCATATCTAGAACCACATAGAGCAGCAACTGTGGGCAAAGCCAGGAACTGGAGCAGGGAAGGATAAACACCCACATATAAGGGGAAGGAGTAACTCATGTCCAGTCAAATGTAGAAAGTGCAGAATAGAACAGTTTGTTCAGTAGCATTGGTTCCCTGCAGTGTATGGAGTCAGTAACCAAAATGTCTGTCAGTGGTTCCTCACATCAAGCTATAATGATCTGCCACTGATGTACCAAGAAATCACAGTACTATGTAAAATGTACCAGACATATTACACAAACTCTGTTCAGTCCAATGCACTCTGTGCACACCCTATATATGGGTCAGATAGTATGGACACCACACAAACAGGGAATCCCTCAGCATTATATCAGGGAGCTGCTGGACTGTTTCAGCAGGTTCAGTAGACATTTGGCTGTAGCACACAAAATCCTGGACTGGAGTACTGGTAGGTCTGGCCTGGAGTCCCATTGTAAGTATTGATGGTCATACTGGGCATGCTCCTACACTTAGTTAATTTCAGCCCATGTCTGAACTCACGTCTGACTACAGAACTGTGATGTCCATATATCTCTCTGCATACAGACAGATTTGTATACCTTAACTGTCTTTTCCTAACCCCATCAGACGTGATTACCCTTATCTATCCATATGTGGCACATATAAGACATATCTGGATCTGCTGAGTTTAATATATATATATATATATATATATATATATATATATATATATATATATATATATATATATATACATACACACACACACATCATATATAGAGAGGCAGACAGAGTGGGGGAGAGAACAAGCAAGAGAGAGAAAGAGAGAGAGAGAGAGAGAGAGAGAGAGACCCAGAAAGGCATAGAGTGATGTAGTGCTGCAGCTAGTCATTCACCAACTGTAACCAGTGGCATATGCAAATAGTACGGTGAGCACTAGTGTGTAATAGTAGGTAGGTTGGGGTTCTCATCTCACTTCAGCCACTGTATGTGTGTGTGTGTGTGTGTTTGTGTGTGTGTGTGTGTGTGTGTGTGTGTGTGTGTGTGTGTGTGTGTGTGTGTGTGTGTGTGTGTGTGTGTGTGTGTGCATGTGTTTGGTTATATATTCCACATACAGCAGAATGCTCATGCCCAAAAGACCTATATCTGTGCAATGGACCCTCATTTTATGGCCCTGTGACTACTATTCTCCACAACAGTGGTCTCCCTGTCAGCAGCTACTGATGCCATCTACCCCAACAGCAGTGGCAGACACTATCTAAATACGTAAGCTCCATGGTGCATGTGATAACTACATAGCATTATAGTATATACAGCTAGATAAGTAGTGGTTCTGATCCAGCAACAGCAGCTCAGTGAGTGTGTGTGTGTAATTATATAACCTTGCTACTGCTGTGTTTATTTCTTGCTTATGTGTGCGTACATTGCCAATACATTTTAAAGCCTGTGCCTACCTGTGAACCCAACCAGTGGCCTACTTTACAGGGCCTGCTGATGTCATCCAACTTAGATGAACAATTGCACACTCACCATACACATAATCTCTGTGGTACATGCAGTAAGTACATAGCACTCTAGTGTATCTAGTTAGATACGTAGTGGTTTTAATCTCAACAGTAGCAACTCAATACATGTGTGTCAGTAAATTGCCATGACAGTGTGCGAATGTCTTGCCTATGTCTGTGCAATGCCAATACATTTTATTACCTGTTCCATTCTGTTAATCCCCCCATTGGATTACTTTACAGGGCCTGCAGGTGTCATCCACCTTAGATGCACAGTTAGACACTCTCTACATACATAAGTTCCATGGTGCATGGGATGAATATGTAGCACTCTAATGTATGCAACTAGATAGAAAGGGATTCTAATCCCAGAAGTGGCAAGTGTGTGTGAAGACTATCCCCTGTAGTAGTGTGGCTGCTTTGTGTGTATGTATGATGGTTATACCATTTTGAGGGCCTGTTAATCCCCCATTGGATTACCTTACAGAGCCTGCAGCTGTCAACCACTTTAGATGCACAGTTAGGTACATAATCTCTGTGGTGCATGCAGTAAGTGCCTAGTACCCTAATGCATACAACTAGATAGGTATGGGTTCTAATCTCAGAAATGGTGACTGTGTGTGTGTGTATGCATATCCCCTTGCAGCAGTGTGGCTATCTTCCCTGTGTTTATGTGCAACAGTTATACCATTTTAAGGGCCTGTGCAAACATTTTAACCCCCAAGTGGCAACCTTTACAGTACCTGCAGATGTCATCAACCTGAATAGTACTGTCCAACAGTAGAAAAACATATAAGCTCCATGACACATATGATATGTACGTAGCACTATTGTATGTGCAACTAGACAGGTAGGAGTTCTACTCTAAACAAGGGCAGTTCATGTGTGTGAGTGTGTGTGTGTGTGTGTGTGTGTGTGTGTGTGTGTGTGTGTGTGTGTGTGTGTGTGTGTGTGTGTGTGTGTGTACATATATCTCCTTGCAGCAGTGTGCCTGTGTTAGGTCCAACACCTGCCCCACTATACAGGTTGCAGTCTATGTTTGGCCAGGTATGTCCTGTGAAAACAACTAAAACAATAAATAAGTCCCAAAAATGTAGGACAACAAACATTTCCTACATGTATGTAATAGTTGCAGAAACTAGTCATTTTACATCAGAAATACCTGAATGTTCTGTGACATAGCATAACCTAGGGAAATGCTTCAAAAATAAGATGTCATATTGGCAGACCAAGAGATGTCCTATCCTTTGCACTTGTGGGTATGGTTTATCCAGCCAGCTCTAACAATAGTACAAGAAATGTCCAACATTGAGCATTCATTAAGATGGCAACCTTATTCTGTGTTGCCTTTGTGTGCAATATGTATACATGTCAATATCCTGTGGGTAGACAGTGCCCCTACATAAACCACATGTATTTAGGCATGAGTGTTAACTGCCACCACTCACATATGGAGGTACTTACTAAGGCTGTGGTGACTGTAAGTTGTGTGCTATCTGTCGTTGACCCACCAGATGATGTTAACACACTGCAACAGGGTCTTACATCAAGTACAGATAGGTGGCAAGGTCCTGGCCTTAAGCTAAATGCAAAAAACAGTGCCATCATATCATATGGCAAGGATACAGTCCCACTGTTTGCCACATCAATTGCAGCCCCATAAACATACAAACTGTGTTGACAGACCTGGGTAGTCAGTTTGATAACACTGTCACATTCAATCATCATGTAGTGGCAGTGGTCAGAAAGGCCTTGTATATGATGAAAGTCATAGGTAAAATGAGTACATCCAGAAAAAAGGTGGACATTACCTCTGTATAGCCCACAGCCAGTACAAGAATACTTTAGTACAATGACCCATTTGATATGTACCTGTCCAGACATCTGCAACAACTGGAAAGGCCATGGTAATACACCAAAAGGTAATCCATGCACTTGAACACCTGTCCCATGCAGACAACCTCTAATCAGTAGTGCTCCACTCGGTATCAGATAGGTTGCCCAGAGGTGGGCTATGGCATGCCTACAACCCAGTGTTGGACCCTGCTCTTCAACAGCTGTCCCATATATGTGAGTCTACTTCCCTTCACATTATCAGCACAACAGGCCTGAATCTGATAGGCGACATCAACAAAACTTAACGGAGAGACAGCTTTGTTTCCCAGATACTGCCTTGTCTCAGGAATGCACTTCCCATACATGTCAGAGTACCATGCAGACCATCAGCAAGTGTAACCATAATTAGTGGATGGGATACCACAAACTTGCCCCAGGGGCCCCACCTGTGTCCCTCAATGACAGAGGCAATACATGCTGATTAATGATTCTGTTGGGGATAAACTAATGGCTAGGCTTGTAAGGGCCTCAGTAGCCTAGTAATCTTATATGATCCTAGGTATACCAGTTATGGCCCTGTGTGCTGTGGTGGACTGTGTTGTTAAGTATCCACTCCCATCACTGCCATCTACTGTGGTGTGTCCCCTATGGACGACATACCAGTACCATGTCATGCATCCACCAACCAACAGATAGGTGAGTGATACCACAGGTGTATGTGGACAGTCCAGCAACATCTGTGAAACACAATTACAGAAAGCAATGCAAACATGTTGTAGGGTATCCTCCTTGTGAGTGTCCAGCATCCGCAGTACACAGATGTTTGCAGAATGTGTACATGTGCCTGATATATGTGGACCCTCTGCCAGACAAATATGGATGTCTGGAAATCAGTTGGACAATATGTAATGGTTGTTTACAGACTGTGGAGAATCTGGCTGTCACAGGCTAGACACCTCAGAAAACAGTTATGGTACTGTAATATCTGTGACTATATTAATTCCCTCATGTTGCATGCTCAATGTGTACACTCAGTTGCTGATTGTAAGCCAGTATCCCCCCACTACTACTGGCTATAACCTGCTGTCCTGCTGTAGGGGGTCAACAGATATGTTAGCTATAGCTCTCAGGTGATGATATACAGGTGTTGAGTACAAACTGACCTAGCCAGAGTATGTCAGGAACAGTCAGGAACACCTGGGCAATGTTTGAACTATGCCTGTGTGACATTCACAGCATGAGAGGGGCAGACTGACAGTACATCATGTAATATGGCAGCTGTATCCACCACTGCTGACTGTCACTATTGTCTAATTCACAATCCAGTCACATTCGTGCATAAGCTGATCATTGCTGGAGGTACTCAGGGGCAAGAGCTGTGATCTATGTCACAGCAGACAGAGCCAAAAGGGAAGCCTGTAGCTGCTGGACAGCTAACAGTGACATGTAATTCCAAGAAATGTACCACAGACCTCTATTGTGGTAATCCCTATTTCCTATGCCTGCATCCCCCAACTGCATCCAATTACATGGGGAATACTAATACATACCTAGTATGGTGTTGTACTTCTTTATGTGCAGAAATCCTGTGGTAGAATGCTAGGATAGCACAGTCTGTCATCATAGATAAAGTCACAGACCTGTGTACCACAGGCAGCAGCTTGCCTTTTGTAGGTAATGCTCATGAACAGCTGATTATCTGTTCACCAGTCTGTGGCTTAGACTTGCTAATTGCATTCAGAACAGCTGGGTTGCATTTTCATTAGCCGAAGTCATGGCAACACAGTGCCATATTTGTGGCCTTCATATAGGCCTTGCCCTTTTCCTGGCCTGTGTGAAGAACATTATCGAGGTGTGAGGACTACAGAATCAGCGAGGGTAGGTTGAAATACTGTCCATGGTTTGGATTTATGTGGTATATCCACAGTTTTGCATGCTATGTTTGGCTATTGTGAACAGACTTTCTGATTATGTGGCAGTTTACTGTTTAACAATAATGGTTGAGGTCAGTAATGTGACAGACAGATGTGAGTGTTATACATCATTTGCATTAGAATATGCATGCTGCTGCAGTAGCCACTGGTCTATCAGCTGTTTATGTTTGTAAGGGAAGACATTGACACATGTCCCTGTCACTTGATCATCCCCCCACCCCTTCATATATGGGTGTTGTGTAGATTCCCTGTTCTAGGTGTTTGGGGAGGTATTCTAGGTCTGTAGCAGGTTGCTGAACATACTAATGCATATGTTGCAGGCTGCAGCTGCTGCATTCTGCCCAGGAGCCATACTGGGGATTGTGAACACATTGTGGGACAGCAAGCTGAATATGTGAGTGAGAGAGCAGTGTCAGCTCTGTTGTCATAGATTAGCCAGAGTGAGGGTACCCATATTAGTCCAGGTGAAGTATGTGCCTCTGGTATATATGTTATTTAATAGTGCCATCCAGAGAGTGATAGGCAACATTTGGGACACCTATACATATACGAGAGGTGTGTCCCAACCTAAAGGCCTTTGAGATGCTAATATGAGTGGCAGTGGCTGCAGTAGCGACAACCATTTCTGCTTGAAATTGCATGGTTCAGTCATTTAATTGTTCCAACAGTCATGTACTTGACATGCACCACACTGGAATGGAAGCCAGGACTGTGGGTGGACAATTGTTAAGCATGCTAGGAATGTAACCGATTGAGCTATGGAGTGAATACTTTAGCAGGTGCATTTGCAAGACATATGGGCATGTATACAGTTTGGTACAGAGGATTGGCATGAACATGTGTGAACGGATGTCTATGACATGTGACACTGAACTGTCTGTCATGATTTCATAGTATCCATGTGTACTAACTTGCCAGTACATCAGCACACAGCATAGATTGTGTGACAAGTGTGCTAAATGTAGGTGGCACAACTGTGGACATTCTGCAACAGTCTGCAATTGTCATCTCTACCTGATATCCTAAACCTCATGTACATCCATCAAAATGTATTTGTCTGTGTACTGGTTTGGTGTCTGTATCATAGTCCTAAGGGGTCTAGATTAGCAAGTCGACAGGGCAGGACAGCAAGTGCCCTTATTTTGACACATATTAAATGAAATATCAATATCTTGAACAGCCAGAATGGTGATTTTTTTCCCCAGGGAAGAAAATTGCTGGGCCAACCAAAAACAAAAAGCAACAGACAAAATAAAGTGGGGGACTTCACCCCCACACCCCCCTACTTAAATATACCAACTCTGAGATTGCACTACAGTGGAGGAAATGGCAAATTCCCAACAATGGCCCAGTGATTTTTTTTCCCTGGGAAAAAAAATCGCTGTTCTGGCCATTTGAGATTTAGGCATTTTGTTTAATATGTGTCGATGTAAGGGTGTTCGCTATTCTGCCCTTTTAACATTCTAATATAGACCCATCCCACGTACATTGTCATTTGTCCCATTATATGTACAAGCAGTGAGTCACTGACAAGAAGGATATGTTTATGGAAACACCTATGAGTTTTTAAAGCTGAGTGGCTTAGTGGACTAATGCAGCTTGCTCTAGGCGACAGGTTTCTGGAATTGAAACTTAGCAGGTGCTGAATATTTTTCAGCTGTGCATCACTGATAAACAGGATAAGTTTATGGAAACACCTACTAATCCTCAAAGCTGAGTGGCCTAGTGGGCTAATGCATTATATCATAGTTGTTAGGGTCCTGGGTTCAAGACTTGTCAGGGTGGCAATTGTGCTGATGTGCAGAAACATGGCAGACAGAAGGTGATTAAAGCAGTTTTAAGCAGCTTTAAGTGTGTTTGCACACCGCGATGCCAAGCAGCACTTAGTCCTGCTTAAACCCTCACTATTTCCAAAAAAAAGAAAAGAAAAAAGGGGTGGAAGAAAAGTAGTAAAATGGTTGCACGCAGTGGGGAAAACAATATGAAAGGCAAGCAGAGATGTGCAGGACAGATGTATGAAAGGACCATAGCTCTCCATTTCTTGTACAGCAACAGCTGTGTATGTTGTGGGCAATTTGGAATTTGGACCCTCACATCCCAGAGGGAGGGGTGTGGGTAACATAACTCTGTTGATTAATTGCTGTGATGATTGATTGATGGCAGTGTAGGTTTGACGAAAATGGAGAGCTATGTATGGGGTGATATATATATATATATTTTTTGTGGGAAAGATGTCCATTTTTTTAAGGAGAGAGTGGGATGTTGGGGAAAGGATATAGGTATGTGTGGGGAGTTAGGTCAGGTAGGAGAAGTAGCATTTACAAACAGACAAGACAGCAGACAGGGATGGTGTTTGACACATGAGGGTGGTAAACACTTTGGACAGTGAAGGTGTTATGGAATCGGCAGAACAAGTGCCTCCAGATGGTAGCAGTTAGAAAGAGCTCCCCACCCATAAGCAGTCACCACTGCTCCTCCACTGCCTTGAAAGTGGCTGTGCTGGAGGCTGGGTGTAGAGGCCTGCCTGCCCTGTCTGCCCATGATCTGGTGGAGTTGATTGTCCATGTCATGCTGGACAATGCTGCACACCATCCCTGGGAGATGTTGTTGAGTGACCACTCCCTCTATTTGCCTGCACGCAGGGGGTGGGTCCCATTTTCTGAGGCCGTTACACCCCTGGGTGCTGCAGCACCAGCTGATGGGGCAGTTCCAAATTGGGTCCCAGATGTGCTGAGACCTGTTGCCATGGCCTGATGAGGTGGGATAGGTTGGTCTGCAGGTACTGGCCTAGCCACTCTTGCTATGGTGTTGAGGTTTTTGTCAAAGTGTATAGGTTAGTCATACACAAAACATTTAAATGTTAGTTATATCAGCATGCATGGGTGTTCCAATTAATCCAGAACAATAAAATTGTGTAGCATACAGAACCCAACAATAAATGGAATAACAGTCAGTGTTGTAACAGCATGTCAGTAGCAGTCATGGCTAAAGGTGAACAACATTGGTATTTCAAAAAGGTATGTTAATATGCAACTATTTTAATATGTAACAATAATTATACACAAGGCCTAACATCAACATAAAGTTTTGAGAACAACATATGTGAAATGGAAACCAAACCCATAGTGTAACAATAATGATATTGTGATGCAGATAAGGGTTGGGGGGAGACATTCCATTAACAACAGTATAGGCTTATATTTATTGCAACAGTTCTGTTCTATACTCTACACGTCTGCCCTCACTTTTATGTCTACATGTGCCCTATATCTTCCGTAGCACATACATACCTCTCAAGCTATCCACATGGGACAGTATGGGCCAAGCTGTAGCACCTACAGGTACACTACTAGAGGGGACTATTGCATGTCAGGGGAAAATATATGACTACCAAGGTGTACTGTGCACTGATGTTGTGTGAGTGTGCTACTGACATACTTTGACTGGATGTTAAATCTGTGTCCAAGGGTTTTGGCAACACTGATCACTATCTGTGACAGCGTGACACTTGAGACACGTGTATGGTGCATAGTACAGAGAGTTTAGACATATCCTGCCCTCCTTGACAGGCATCTGGTTAGATTATCAGTAGACATTCACAGATGCACTAGGCATACAGCTATACCAACAATAAGCAGTTGTATTAGTCTTATTAACTTGGAATAGTAGTGTACTTCTGGACATTTAATTTAATGCAGTCTTATCTTGCAGAGCAATGCTGTTTACACACTAGTACATCTGGAGACATTAATTAGTATATTATTGGAACAGTTAGGACAGACAATTTATTTACCTGTAATTCTTGTGAGGAGAACATCAGCTAACAATGCAAAACTGTTTCTATACATATTGAGTAGTGCTTGTCCGTTTGTATAAATATATATTAGTACTTGTCTCTGGATTCAAACCCTGACCTGTATGTGGAAAAAAACTGAACAACATACATATCATTTAACAAATTGAGCTACTGAGCCACTGCTTTGTGTTGAATGAGTTATATGTGCCTAGAGCTCAGCTGGTAACAAATTCTGACCTGGTAATGTAGGTAGAGTGTCACACAAGACTGCAGTGACAGTTGAACACACATGCATGAGATGTATGCATGACAGAGATAGTAGGTGAACTGTGTATTACTACTTGGGATGCAGGTGTACACATTTAGCCCCTAGTGGATGGGGATATGTGTGATTTTTACAGACCATATTGGGGTGCTGGGTTGGCTAGCTGACCCATATACAGTTGCAAATGGTATATTTGCAGTCTATAGCTATTACAGTTATATACTTGCCTGCATCAGCATAACTACATTCAGGAATGCATATAGCTGAAATGCAAAGGTTAACACAAGCAACCCTGAGGGAACACGTTATACTACCTTACACATTACTATTCAAAGTTTAGATGCCATAGTGCAGAAAAAACATCATAATGCAGTATATCTTGGAGTATAGCTCCACATCTACACTTTAGCAAAACAATTCATTATTAGCCAGCCTTCATTCACTTCATGGTATTATACCCATGTTTACTTCACAGCACTTGTAATACACAATTTCATGACCAACAACCCAAAATACACACACCATTTGCCACAAGAAACCTTTACTGAGGGGGACATGAAACAGTTCATAGGTTCATAGGTTCATACTAGGCTATCTGCCTGAGGGCATTTACAAGCCTAGCCCATCGTTTTGTGGCTTATGCCACCCCTTTAGTATGGGGAACTATACCCATTATTTTGCTGTGCCTCTGTCGAGCAGTGACACTGTTTAGTTGATAGAATAACAGTTTGTACATTGGCATTAATTTCCTGAAGAGTATGAAGTCTGAAACTCAACTGTCTGTCATTATGTTCTGACTTCAGTCTTTAATGATTAGCTACTGATTTGCCAGAAAACAACAGTGTATTACAGAGGTCCGTACATATTTACAGCAACAAACCTTCACATTTGTTTACGGTACTACTGCATACCTGTAGTTAATTCATGTCCAAAATAATAATCCTCATATGAATGCATACAGGAAATAGTCAAATGTGAATGGAAACACCCCTCACCGTGGATTATGTATTGTAACCACCCCCACCAAATTATGTATTGCCAACATAAAAAGTTGCTGACAGGTGCCAAAACACCTGCGTCTGTAAACACAGGTAAATATTTATAAAATGGACAAATTCTGTCCATGTGCTTTGTCTGACATTTGAACTCAGTCAGGGCAGTTCCGTTCACCAGGAGGACAAGCCTAAATCCGGATCACCACATGAACACCCTGACCCTAACAGTCTTTGTATTCTTAAACACTTTATGTAATACAGGCATTGACTGACAGCTTATTATGCCACACTGTATGCATTACTAAATTTATTTCCTTAATAATTCTGACTGCAGGTGTAATTTATTTCCTGAAATATATGATTTCAGATAATTTACTTCCTTCACATTATGAATCCAGTTACACTTTATTACCAGAACATAATTATTAATGCAGTATACACTTGTTATTCCTTAACTTTATTAATGCAGTAGTAAATTGCTTTCCTTGACATTATCAGGTTTCATACTTTCATGTATATTGAACTGTACCTGTCTTTACTCACTTATATCAGTCTAGGCTTATGAACACATTCATTGCAGAACACTCAAAACAGAATATACCTACTGGCAGTTACTACTGCACTCTTTCTTAATTACATTAGTATATATTGCAGGATATATTTGTACTCACCACCCTCTTAGCACAACCTGGCCAGGCATCCTGTATGGGTCTCCAGGTTGCGAGCTCTCTCCTCTGCAGTTGTGGGGAGAGAAACACACCATTATGCGTACCTGTCTATCAGATGTTCATACTAGACTTTGGTAAATAAGTGTTTCCTATACTTACCAAACTTGGGCATTGTCATCCTGAGCATCTTGTATCCACTGGGCAAAGAGTTCCCCCTTCCTATGCTTCAGGTCATCATAGTGGTGATGCACCTGCTCACCAGTATGGGGGATGCCAGTTGCAGTTCTGAAGTCATGTGCCAGCTGGTTCCAGGCCTCAGATTTGTATTTGGACCTCTGGTTTTAGCCCTGCAGCAGCCAGTTGTCATGGTCTTTTACAAGGAGCCCAGCTATGACCCTGGACTCCAACATGCCCCACCGCTGAACCCAGAAGTGCGCACCCTCTCCAACTACAGGCATAGCTCCTGCATGGATCAAACTCCAACAAGTTATGGCTGTATTTCCACCTGTTCAGCTTAAATAAGGCTGTTCTCCTATCCCTTGCCACCACTGGACCATTTTTAAAAATGCTAAGCAAAGTTTAGCACCGTGCAAACCCACTAAGCTTAGCTGAGCAGTGTTTAAACTGGCAATGCTTAGCAATGCTTATCGGTGCACAAACCAGCTAGGCAAAGCTGCACATTACTAAGTACTGCTAAAACAGGTCCTGTTTAAGCATTACTTGGCTTGGCTTAGCAATGCTTAGCAGAGTTTAGCTATGGCCAAACCAGATTTAAAAAAAAAATAAACTCAAAAATATTGAAAGTAATTGTTCATTAATGATACTTTATTATTAGGCGTATCTATTTTAATTTAATATCTCCCAACCTTATACATTTATCTACATTATCTTGAAGAGTGAGTTTAATGTATTGGACACTTATGTGTAACTGGGGTTTTTATCCTCAGTTCTCAACTACAAAAGTGTTTCTGGTCCAGCTGAGCTAACCCAGTTAACAAATGTCAATGTATACATAATAACAAAAAATATTTTTATTACATTTTCCTATCGCATGTAAAAGCTAAATGGCCTGCATTTGAACCATGCACTTACTGCACACAAGGCTGTGACTCAAACCATTAAGCTACCAAGGAATGATGATCACAGATCTACATTTACATATAGCTTTCAGTTATGTTTAAGCACTGCTAAGCACCCCAGCACACACCACAAACCCACTTAGCTGTGCTTAAACTTGACCTTTCCTAAATAATTAAAAGCATCTGGTTTCTATTTTTAGATGTCTAGCGCATCTCTATTGCTAAGCACCATGCAAACACAAAAAAAATATTTAAATATCTTTCAATTTATTATTTAAGTGCCATCTGGTGCTTTCACAGTGCAGGGGGTGTGTTACTCGTCTGCAGACACTGTAACACACCCACTACACCAATTTTGTAACTGTGTTACATGGTCTCTCTTAGCAGCGTGCCTTCATTTATATGCAAGGTGCACTGCCAAGGGGGAGCTGCAGACATGGCCACAGTACACTCCCTGTAGGACTTATACTATTCCTACATGGAGTTTATTAAATTTGGCCATATGTCTATCCAAGGTAGTAGAACAAAGCCAACAAAGTTTTAAATTAGCACTTACATGTAAGCAATCCAAAATTTCTTCAGAATGAAACCTACTGAATATCATATCAAATTTTAATACTAGAAAAGTCACATGATAAGTAGTAGGAGAATCACATGATCAAATACATTTAAATACATTTTAACAGACAGTAAATAAAAACACAACCATTTAAAACAGAATGGTAAAAAAACATATTTTTGCACAATGCATTGTTAAAGCAGCCATTTTTCTTGTAATAAAATGGCAGCCCTCATCTTTAATATACTGCTTGTGAAAATTAATTCATTTTAATCTTGGAAACAGTGTTGTATTGAATTTAATCTGCCAGAAAAGTTCAAATACCTCTGAGTGAGTTTTCCACTCACGTCCCCTCAAGTGCTTTACTACCTTTTCCAAGATAAAAAATGAAAGTGCACAAAATCCTGGCAGGTAATTGACTGCCTATATACAGCATTTGTTGCATCATCAGTCTTAAGGATATACATATGCGCTGATAAAAGCATTTTCTCAAAGAACGTTCAGTTTTTCCAATGTAGACTACACTGCAAGAATTGCATTTTGCAACATAAACAACCTCCAAAGCTCTTCAGAAAAATTACAACTTACTACAAAATTGGGTGGCACGTGAAGTCCATTTCCCTTAAGTATAACTGAGCATTGTGTACAGGCTCCACACAAACATTATATTAGAGTTTTAATTTTCACTGTGGGGGCTGTACTCTAGTAAATTATTAATATATTTTTTCCCTTTTCTTTTAAAAAAACAGACTTAATTTCAATTCCGATTTTATTTTGTAAACTAGGATCTGCTCTTAGTACTGCCTTGCAATTCTTAAAAACAATTCTAATAAAAGGGGAAGCCTAGTGAGAATAAGGTAACACAAAATTCCTGAGGGATATTTATTGTCCTTAGGATCATAGGATCATAGGAGATTACTAGTTTATCAACCTGGAGGTCATTCTAAGCCTAGCTGTTTCAACACAATATAATACTGTAGAAGTACTAGTCAATACCAAAGACTGCATTTAGTGATGACTGCCCATATCCAGGAGGGTTGTGGGTGCTATCCTCAGTAAGAATTTACAATGCCTATTCAGTTGTCCAGGTTCCTTTTGAACAGCGTCATACAAGAGCTCTGTTTCACATGAATTGGTAGCCTGTTCCAAAGACGTGTCATTCACTGGAAGATAAATTTGTCCGTCTAGCATGTCCTATTTAAGTTACAGGTCCTATTTAAGTCCCTGGAACAGGTAGCTGTAGACCCATTTGATTTATGGATATGCAGTAAGTCTATTAACTCTGGGACTTGGGTTGCTCTGTAGACCAGGCATAAGTCTCCCCTAAGAAGTCTATACAATATAGAGTATAGAGACAGGGAGATAAGTCATCCATGTAAGGCACATGCTGGACTCCCTTGATATTCTTTGCTAGAAACCTTTGAGGTCTCTCTAATTGTTGCAGGTGCTTAGAATGGTACATACTGAATGTGGCATTATACTCAATTATGGGCTGGATAAGTGCTGAGTATAACTTCTTTTTCTCTTGAGGTGAAACCTTTACTAATGAAGTGAGCTACATGGAAAGCTTTCCTTATAATGGTAGACAAGTGATGGTCAAAGTTAAGATCATGATCAGCCTGTGATCCCAGGTCTCTTACCACATTATGGGTACTTAGAGTACTGCTGTTGATCTGATAGTGTGAGGGGACATTGTTTGTACCAAATGGAATGATAATGCATTTCTTTGAATTCTGTTTGAGACTGTGACTAATACATCTTCGTGAGACCCTCCTGGAGTATACTGACATCATTTGGGGATTCAATGATTGCGCCTAGTTTGCAGTCATCTGCAAATTGGTCAGCCACAACCCTTTAGTTTTGACCTGAACTTCTGAGAAGTATATACTAAACAGTAGGAGGCCCAGCACTAACACGTATGGCACCCCGCTAGTAAGAGGTCTGCTGTTTGATGAAGAGTCACCCACTTTGATAGTGTGTCCATAGGTTCATAGGTTCATAGGTAGGTACTAGGCTATTGGCCCAAGGGCCTATGTAAGCCTAGCCAACAGGGTTCCCTGGCTTATGCCACCCAAGAAAGTTATATTCCTGTGCCACTGTCGAGCAGACACACAGAAGTTATCCCCGGGGTGTATTTCCTATTTCCCATCCACTCATCACGATTTTTCTTGAAGAGTGCTAATGAAGAACTTTGTTTGACATAGATGGGTAGCCTGTTCCAGAGTATGGGAAGTCTCTGGGACAGGAATCTATCCCTCCAGCATGTCCTGTTTGTTGTTGTGACAAGGTTTAGGTCCCTAGACCATGTAGCTCGGAGGGATTGGGATTCTTTTAGGTGCAGCATGTCCAACAGCTCTGGGTTTGACATAGCTTTATATGTTAGGCAGAGATCACCTCGGAGTAGGCGATATGCTATGGAGTAAAACTGGAGTTTTTTGAGATGATCAGTGTAGGGAATCTGTTTGAGGCCAGTAATCATCTTTGTGGGGTACTTCTGTGGCCTTTCCATCTGCTACAGGTGTCTTGTAAGGTACATTCCAAAAGGGACATTGTACTCTATAATGGTTCTAATGAGTGTCAAATAGAGGGGAACAATGACCTCTTTTTTTCCTGGATGAGAACCCTTTTATGATGAGGTGTGCCACGTAGATGTACTTCCTGACTACTGAGGCAATGTGACTATCAAAGGAGAGACTACTGTCCACCTGGGTCCCAAGGTCTCTTATCACACATTTGTTGTTAAGTAGATTGCTGCCTATGTGGCAGTAAATGGTACAGAGTTTTTACCAAAGGGGATGACACTGCAATTTTTGGCATTGAGCTTGAGGCCATGGCTCTGGCACCAGGCATCTGTCTCAGTGAGGCCCTTTTGTAGGATGTCCACATTATTTGGGGACTTGACTATGGCTCCTAGTTTGCAGTCATCTGTGAACTTCATTAGCCAGAGGCCTTCTGTGTTAGCCTGTACTTCAGAGAAGTAGATACCAAACAGGAGAGGTCCCAGGACTAAACCCTGTGGTACTCCACTTGTGACTGGTTTGAGGTCAGATTTGGAGTCTGCAACTTTTACAGTGTGGGTTCTGTCAGTGAGCTAGTTGGCAACCCGTCTTGTGACGTAGGGATTTATACCTAGTTTAGTGAGTTTAGCTATAATTCCAGAATGTGGGGATGGTGTCAAAAGCCATTGCGAGGTCAAGATAGGCTGTGTGAACCACCTTACCCTCATCTGCAGCTTTGTTGACTGCCTCAAAGAAGTCGATCAGGTTCAGGAGACATGATATGCCTTTCACAAACCCAAACTGGGTGGGATCCAGAGTATGGAGGTTTCCAATGTCTTTGTTTATCAGTTCCATGATGATACGTTCCATGGCCTTGCAGACCAGGCTCGTCAGTCTAATAGTTCAATAGTTCCCGAGATCAGTGGTGACTCCCCCTTTGTGGAGTGGGATAACTGTTGCTGTGTGCCATTCAGTGGGCAGAAAACCTGATGCGTGGCTATTATTGAACATGGTGCTTAAGTGGGGAGCCAGTTCATTCTGAACTTCATGTAAAATGCAGCTTGGGATTTTGTCCGGTCCCGTGGATGCTGTGTTTTTGGCTTTAGAGAGTGCAGCTTTTCCTGCGTAGTTGTGATTACAGGGACTCTGCATTGTTCCTTTATAAATATGGGCCCTTTAGGCAGACCTGTGTGGTTTGTGAGCCAGTTGGCAACATATTTTACAACAAAAGGGTTTACATTCAGTTTGCTAAATTTATTGGTAATGCCTGAATGTGGGATTGTGTCGTATGCCTTTGCCAAGTTGAGGTATGCTGTGTGCACAGATTTGCCTATTGATGGCCTTGGTCATACTTTTTAGAGAAATCCACCCGATTTAACAAAGCAGGATCTGCCCTTCATGAAGCCAAATTAGGTAGAATCCAGGGTTTGGAGGGCATCTATGTCTTTATTTATGAGGTCACTACTGATAGATTATTCATCACACCGACAGTAGCAATTGGGTTAAGTCTGCCATTTCTCTCATTCAAAATTTGTAGTTTAGCATATCTTAATAAGTCATGTGGATACCCTCATTCTAAAAATATCTTCTCTAAAGTCTCTTAATTCCTGTTGTAAAAGTAATTCTCTGGAGGTTTTTCATGAAATTCTCATCATATGGTCCTTTACTATACTAGCTTTTTGTCTGTGTGGATGATAACTCTGATAATCTATGTAAGAATCAGAAAAACTTGGTTTCCAATGTATTACTGGCTCATAAAATTTTGTGCAAGACTTTTCACATTGAGGTAATTCAGCAAATCAGAAGACCAGAAGTGTGTACATTTTAAAAAAAATTGTTGCAGAGTTCAAAAATTCATTAAACATAACCAAATGTCCTGGTCTAGCTGTTTACATCAAACGTTATCTAAAAAGTGCAGATACATCTAAACATGTTGAAACAACTCACTTACAAAAACATACCTTTTTCCCATAGATAGAACACCATGTTGGCATACGTTGAGGCATATCCTGCCCCCATAGCAATAACAGCTATCTGTTTAAATACTTGCCCTTGAAAAAAATGTTTACAAGCATGAGATCTAAAAATTTAGTTGACATTGTGTAATGGTGCCTCTAGACTATATGTCTGAAATTGCATTAATGAATGCTTAAAAGTGTGTTGGAATGGAAATGCTGTACGATTACCTGAGTCTATGTAAATGACTGTTTTTTACCCTTCATTTATTTATTTATTTTTTTTCTTATTTCCCTACAATTCATAGGTTTCAAATCTTCTGTCTTGTATCAAGGTTTTGATACCTCTACCTACCTAGTGAAAAGGACCCCTGCAAACTATTCTAAGCATCTCTTCATATAAAAAGAAACTTGCCGCCTGGTTTTAGGAACCCTGCTACCAAGGAGGCAAGAAAGTATGTGTTATCTTAACCTAGCTGTAAAGCTGAACACTGGCTTAAGACCTTGTGCATCCATTGAGGCACTCTACCTAGCCAGGATACCCAGCAGCCATACCCCCTCTCTACCCCTTAATATTTATACTTTCTCCTCTCCCTGGGCACTCTCCCATAATTGTTCATGGAACCTTGTAATTTTTTTACCTTCCATCTCTGTACCCTAGCTTTGGTTGCTATACAATTTGTGGCCAGTAGGTGGCACCCTGAACTAGGCTATTTCTTTTGTACATCTATCTTTTCTCCCCAGAATTGAACCTAATTAAAGATCTGATCCTAATCTAACAAAGAAAGAAGGAACTTTTCCCCTGCCCTTTCTTTAACACTCTTTTTGCTACTTTCCACTTAAATTGCGCTCAGCTACCCCTCACCATCTCAACCACTGTATCCTTCCCTCCTCACTTACCTGTACCAACTGAAAGTACCTCAGTAGTCGGTGCTTACAGATTGTTTCTGCTGACATTTTTTAGTTACTTGTATTAACTCGCTCCGTTCACCCTTCGGGCTCATTTTGCTCCCCTACCCTACCCCCAATTCCCACCCACTCCCAGTGAGCTAGCTTTATACTTCTGATACCACACCCCCTCCCCTAATCAACATATCACATACCTCTGCCAAGTAACTACCCATCCACACCAACTACTACTTCCTTTAACAACTTTACAGCTCTTTTATCCTCTCCCTACCCTCTCCACTCTAATCATCCTTTTGATATCTTTATACAACTTTCTCTCCTACAGCCACCTCTATTTATCTTATAGTATACTCTTCACTCAATCTTTATTCTTCCTGTAATCCGACTCTTCCTAATGGCCTCAATACTGGACTACATACTCAAACCTTCTACTCTTAACTTCTATCCTAGTTTCTCTTACTATACCCTATACTCTAACCATTTATGAACGTTATTCATTTACTGAACTTCACCAACCCCGCCAAGAAAATCAATCTACTTCTCACATTAACACCCTCAACCATATAAATATAACCTCCACTTCTATCTATATACTACCAAAATATCATAGATCCAACCATGTTAGTTACTTTCAAAACAAGAAAACTTTAAATAACTATTACAAACTTCTAAAGATTATACAAGCACCTCAACAACACCCCCTATTAGATGACAACATTCATCCAAACCCTGGCCCCAATAACAACATTGCCAATGACCCACTCAATCCTACTTCTCATACTATAACTATCACAAAAGACCCACTAACTTACTCCTGATAGCCCACCTCAACATTCGTAACATTAACAATAAAGTTTCAGAACTTCATGCACTCCTAGAAGTGCACTCATTTGATATCCTCTGTATTACAGAAACTTGGCTAAAGCCCTCAACTCATTACCATGAAATTACCTCTCCTGGATGCAACATCCTGAGATGTGACCACAAAGCCAAAAGGGGTGTGGGTGTAGCCATTCTCTATAAAACAGAACTTCAGGTCACATCCTTCAATGTGCTCCTACCCTTAGATACTAATGCAGAAACCCTTACTGACAAACTTCAAATTAACAACTGTAAATCTATTTACTTAATTTGCTCCTATCTTCCCCCTGGTACTAATATCAATATTCTTGAAAACATCCTTAATTGCTTCTCTACTCACCTACCTCAGGAAACCATAGTGCTAGGTGACTTTAATATAGACTGGGCCACCTGTAACTCCCCTAATTATATCGCCCACATAAATCTATATGGCTTTTCCCAAATAATAACCACTCCTACTACAATTCACAACCCAGGCAGTAAGGAAACCATCCTAGATGGATCATTATCAACAGCCATCCTGAGAAATATAAACCAGGTACCCTTCCAGATGACATTAGTGACCACGCTCTAACCCACATAATTAAACAAAAAACCCATAGCCCCAACTCAAATAACTTCAAAACCTCACGCTCTAAAAAACACTTTTTTCCAGAGATCGTCCAGAATGAACTTAAGGCATGTGACTGGTCACCACTACACCATCTTCAACTTGATGAAGCAGTGACCTACTTTAATACAAAAATCCTACAAATCTTAGAATACCATGCCCCCTCTCGCTCTACCCATATAAGAACCAGAATTGCACCTTGGCTCACTAAAAAAACAGGCGAAATATCCTTCTACGTAATAAAATCTGGGCCAAAATGGAGATCCTCCAAAAACCCATCAGACTACCTTTACTTTAAACAGCTAAGAAATGCCACCAAGAAAGAAATTCTGCTCAATAAAAAAACTATTACCTTCACCTCCAACAAACCCACCAGCAAAAACCACAAAAGTTTTGGTCAGGCATTAACAAGCTACTTCCACCAGGGCACTCTAAAACTCCTGCCCCATTAGGCATCTGCCATAACAACCCTAAGCAAATTGCTGATGCCTTTAACAACTACTTCATTGAAACCATTCAAACTCTAGCTAAAACAATACCACCTGTTAGCACTAACCCATTAATCACCACAAACAGCCCAGTTCCCTCCTTTCATATACAACCCGTAACTACATCCCTTGTCTGCACCTGCCTTCAGAAACTCAAACCATGCACCCCTTCTGCTGACTGTCTACCAGCTGAATACCTGCAAATAGCAGCTAAAGCCATTGCCTACCCCATTTCCATCCTTATAAACAGAACAATTACAGAAAGCACAATCCCTTCCATCTGTAAAGTCTCCCATATCATCCCTCTACATACGGGTGGTACTTGTACTGAGATTTCTAACTTCTGCCCAATTGCCTTACTCTCTCCAATCGCCAAAATAATGGAAAAATGCATCCACCAACAACTACTTGACCACCTTCTCCATAATAACTTACTTGCCAACTTTCAGCATGGTTTCAGGCCATTTCATAGTACCACCACTGCCCTGCTATCTTTTTCTGACTATATAAACAAACATTGTAACAAAAACTCTCTTCCTTCTTCTCTATTTATTGACATTTCAAAAGCTTTCGACATGGTTAACCATCACCTACTTATGGACATATTAAAAGCCCTATCCCTTGACCCACAGGCACTACTTTGGTTTAAATCCTATCTAGAAAACAGACAGCAAGCAGTACTCTGGGATAATAACCTATCTCTGCACCTCCCTGTTAACACTGGAGTACCACAGGGCTCTATTTTAGGCCCTCTTCTCTTCTCAGTTTTTATTAATGATTTAAATACCAAAATTCCACAAGCCACCTGTATACAGTATGCAGATGATTCTACTTTAATATGTTCAGCTAAGTCCCTAACCTCTCTCCAGACCCTCACCCAAACAGTATTTAATCTTGTTGAAAACTGGTTCATGCAGCATTGCCTCCTTCTTAACCCCAAAAAAACAAAATTATTGATTTTTGCTCCTACTCAAAAGTCTCCTCAATTTCACTTCACAGTAACCTCCAGCAATGGAACTGTCATAACTCCAGACACTACAACCCGACTCCTAGAAATTACAATAGACCACAATCTTAGCTATGATGATCATATTAATACTACTATAAAATCTGTCAACAGTAATCTAGGCTCCCTTTATAGAATCAAACCCTTCCTTACACCAGAAGCTAGAACTACTGTTGCCCAGACCCACCTTATCTCTATCCTGTTCTATGCTTCTGCCATTTATACCAATCTATGTAAAAGCAACCTTAGCAAACTTGCAACCAGCTATAACAACATTGCCAGATTTGCCACTGGTACCCCTTTCAGAACCCACCATTGTCTCAACCTCAAACAACTAGGATGGTTAGAACTGCAAAACCACCTACTTTATCAACAATACACCATCACCCAAAAGATCCTTTACCACCCCAAGAATATTCCAATCCTCACTAGTCTGACTACCCCATATAAAAATTTGCCAACACTACGCTCAGCTAATAAGCTTCTAGTTTCCACTATTAAATCAAATAACCAGGCAGGGGACTCACTATTCACTAACACAGTGGGAAAAACCTGGAACCTGCTTCCAAGGGAACTCACATCTCTTTCTTCCACACTGCTTTTCAAAAAATACCTTAAAGAATACCTTAATAGACACTGTGGATGTCCCTGCCATAACCCTGACTAATATCTAAATCCCCATCTCACTCTCCCTAGACTTTTCTGCTCTGTTGTTCTGTTATGTTTACCTGGGTTAACCAGTAGCCTTGCCTCTAACTAGTATTTAACAAGATTTCCTTCTTAGTACTTTATAACAGTATTATTACTCTAAATATGCTATCCTGCACTGTACTAGATATAAATTATAATGTCTGCACATCTGTAACCAAAAAAAAAAATTTAACTTTATATTTCTGTTTGTTGTTTGTATGTAATATGTGATATGTCACTGCCTATACTTGGAGCTTTTCTCCCCGGGCCTCTACTGAAAATGGATATATATCCAGTTGGACTAGCCCAGTCAACAAATGTAAAATAAAATAAAATAAAATAAATTCTTGGGTCTATATTATTTGAATGAAGTTTTCTAACTTCGAATACCATAAGTTAGAAAACTTCGAATACTGAAAAAAAAAAAAAAAAAAGAAAAGACTAAACCCTAAACTAAGGGTTGAAGGCAGGGGGGTTCAAGCCCCACATGAGGGCTGTGCCCCCAACACCCCTTGCTTTTTAACTATAACAACTCCAAGACCGCACTATAATGTGGTAAAGGGAATACATCCCTTTACTGCACTGTAGTGCAATCTCAGAGTTGGTATATTAAAAGAGTGGGGGGTGTGGGGGATGCAAGGGGGCTTGCCCCCTGGTTTAGCATGTTAGGTGACCTTTTTTATTTTTTTTCAGTATTCAAAGTTTTCTAACTTCAACCATATGGTGTCACCCATATGGTATTCGAAGTTAGAAAACCTTGTTAAAATAATATAGACCCGACATTCTTAGATCATGGTGGGTGAAGCAGTTGTTCACCATCACGACATCATTAAACCAATGAACTCCAATGTAGTGTAGAATACAAACAAAAATGATCAGTTGTATCAATTGTAACACAAATGACATCTTGTTCAAATACATTTTGGCTCATAACTTTTAGGGAATACATTTCTCATCAAAAACTGCTTTAACTTGTAATCAATTTACTTAGCATATATCTGAATTTTGGACTTTCCTAGGCAACTATGCATCTCAGTGTTGGAATGACAAGGCACTTATGGACATTGGACATTCAAAAAATACTGGAATAATAGGAAGGTTAAATTGTAGGAACTTAAGCAACTCAGATGAAATAAAAATTTTCAGTAACAGATCATAACATTATGTGTCAATGCGCCTGTATGCAGTATTTACCTTGTTAAGTGACACAGATTGGTACCTGGAAGTTTCCATTAACATTTAAGTCATTTCCCATCATAATCATGTCACTCCATAAGCACAGCCCCCCCCCCCCAACCCACTGTCAGATTTCATAACATAAATAAGCCTGTTCTTTTTTAAAGTGGAAGACAATCTAGATTCATCCCTGGATGGATTATAAAATGTATGTTTCCTTTCCTTTCCTGTGTGCCAAATCATGCAGATCAGTCTTATACAGGGTTTCATAAACCATCAAGTGGGATTAAACATGCCCTTCTTAGGCAGTACTAGATGATTACTTACCAATGCATTGCCTTGCTTTTCAGCTAACAGCAGTTCCATGTTCTTTGTACACATGAATAATTTCAGTTCCTTAATGCAGTCTATATTAGAGAAGGGCATCGCAGGATATAAGTAAAGCCTTTTCTGAAAAGATCATGAAGGCTGGAGTAATCTCTATAACATTCTAGTGAATGATTTTAGAGCCACATTTTTCATTGAGAGGTACGGTCTAGGTTTTACACATCCTCCTCCTTCACTTACTTTCTGTTTCCTCCTTCCTCAGTTGTGATGTGAGCTCCTTCCTGATTGGTGGAATACTGATCTGTCCTCATTGTTCTGGTAATACCTGCTGGCTGCTATTTACTCTGATATCGTTAATGTGAAATCTCCTAAAAAATCATTGTTGTTAGTTTCATGGGCATTAGTAATGTTATTACCTTCACAGAAGTGATCAACTTCCACTAAATAGATTAATTGATTAAGCTGTCACCTTGATTGTCATGAACTGAAGTTTTCTTAGAAAATGAGCAGGGATATACTTTATCCTGCTTGCAGTCTTTCCTATTGTGATCTAACTTCTTCTTTTTCATTGTTACAATAATGTTACACTTGTTATAGGCACACTGAAAATGGTCTCAACCTCATTCTTCTTAAATTCAAACAACAAATCAGCTTTAATTGTTTGGGCTTATTATTTGTCATGTGACTTATTTAGTGTTAAAATATCAAGTGATATTCAGTAGGTTTTATTCTGAAGAAGTCTAGGATTGTTTAGATATAAGCAATAGATTAAAACTGTGCTTGCCTTATTGCCTTGGAAGGATGTGTTTTTATCTGGACAAGACTAAATTTGATATATTGATCTGTGTTAATACTAAAACGATGGATGTATTAGTTTGGGAGGTTAAGGAACTAATTCAGGCTATCACTAGAGACTTGTTTTTTTACTAAATATGAACAAGAACATAAGTGCATTTTTATAAAGGTAGAAAGTTATATTGTCATCATTAAGGTAGGTAAAGTGAAGAAGTTACTGAGGGACAAAAGAACATATTACAATAAGACAGCTTATCCACAAATTCCATTTAATAAGTCTAGTAGCTCTTCTGAGAATTTCGCAACTATAAATTATTCTTCTAGGTCACTAGAATGAGAATCTTCAAGGGATTCCAGAACAACAGGTCCCACACCATCCATTTTTTAGGCATGAAAACTAACGCCCCTGCCATTTGAAGAGATTAAAGAACAAACATAACAAGATGAGATAATTATTACAGAGGACCTCAAATATTTATGAACAAAACAAGATGAAGGAATTGATGGAGAATCTCTCCTAATCAAGATGTGATAAACTCTTCCAATGGATTTTCTACTAACAGTTACAATATTTTGGAAATAAGTGAGACACATTTTGATTTATACAAGAAAGGCTTTTTTGTGCATGCCAGCGGGGCTAATGTGGCTGAAACACTTTTTTCTTTGAAATTGCATAGTAGAAAATTAAATCTAGCTATGATATTTGGTAATAGTTCAAACAAGGGACGGAATATTTTGAACAAAAGCAAAGCCTTCTTCAATCCACAATTAAGCAAAACGGTTGCATGTTTTGAGAGGATCTGTGAATGAGATATTCAGCAATATGCAATAATTTTTATTTTATGCATTTGTCATTTGTAGAAAAATAACTCTTGTATGATTTGTCCCATAATAATGACATTAGACTAATGAAACCAGATAAAGGAGTGGAAATTCCAATAATGGATTACACAGACTATTCAATGAAGATGCCACAAATTTGATTGGATGGTGATGTTTCTGAACAAATTTCTAGAACTGAGATTATTATTAGTCTAAACTTGATATTATGTGATTAATTACTTAACCTGTTCATTACTAAAGATGAATTTGAGTTTTTATAAATCATACTATCCCTGTGATCTTTTGGAATATGAAAAATTTACAAATCTATCCTGTATCCACCTATTTGTCATATCATAGCTGCCACAGGTTCTAAGATGGAATCTTTAGCCATGTTCTAGTGAGTAGTTTATTTTGGAAGAGTCCTGCTATTTTTTGTCAGCAATCGGAGATGTTGAATACAACAATGAAGATATATTTATGACTGTTGATGTTGTAGACTTGTTTACAAGCACACCCCGAAATATTGGTTTAGATTTCTTTGGTATATTCATTATTAAGGTTAAAGATTTATCTGACAGAGATGTTCACCTATTGATTGGTTTAGCTGACATTGCACTTTCATCAAATTATATTTAGTTTGAAGGTCAGTACTTCCATCAACTTTCAGAAGTGGCTATGGGGGTGGTGTCAGACCCAGCTTAGGTCAATTTAGTTCTACATTACTGGAGAAAAATTATTTACATTTTCATCAGCTTTTTACAAATAAAAGAGAAAGTATTTTTATTTTCTGGATGGCATTTTATTATATGACCATATATAGTGGAAATAGCAAAATAATGTATTAACAATTTAGGGACAGCCATATATATTTTGTGATTTACTTATACTATGAATACAAGAGAAATTAATTATTTATACATTAAGATTTATAAAATAGAAGATGGTAAATACATTTCTGCTATACTTTGTAAATCAACCCATATCTAAATTTTAACAGCTGGCAGCTGTACCATCAAAAAGTGAATACTGTTAAAGGTCAATTTGTGTTGTAAGATTTTCAAACTAATTATCTGATGATGCATTTTGTGAGCAATAGTTTGACATTAAAAGAAACATTTTTGAGTGAGGTTACCTATTAGATTAATTAAAAAGTTATTTGAAGAATTAAGAATAGGAAGAGAGTCTAGAATAAAGAATGGCCTGACTTTGAGATATAAGAAGGTTAGAAATTATTAATTTAGGAAGTATAACAAGATGAACAAAATCAAAACTGCATACTTAATATTATATTACAGTATTGATGGTAAGAATCTCTGAAACATTATTAATTAAAATTAGAAGTTGGCATTTGATAATATTATTATGAACTCATTAGGGGGTGAGCCAACTGTGATTTATAGTTGCAACACATACATCAAAAATTAATTAGAAAGAAATAAGGATTTTAAGAACACCAACAATGATTAAGGACAGATGTCAAAATGTGGTAGTTGTAAGTGCTGTGGTTACATCAATGATGGATCCTATATACTTGTTTATTCTTATCTTAGAACTATTCCATAAACTTTGGAAGTAGTTTATCCTGTTAGTTGCCTGACTTGTCAGCCATTTTATGTAGGTACAACTGAGAATGTGTTGGCTTAAGAATACTAGCAACAGGTACCTTCCAGAGACCAACTGGTGATATGATGGGGATTTCACAGGCATCAGCATCCAGGGTACTGCACCAGTCCCTGAATGCCATGTCAGCTCATGTCGGTGATCATGTATATTTCCCCAATTCCTGTGAGGTATTGGCCAGCAATATGCGTCTCTTCCAGCAAATAGCGGAATACCCTGAGGTAGTGGGTGCAATTGACTGCACGGACATACACA
Organism: Protopterus annectens; assembly: GCF_019279795.1. Taxonomy (NCBI): domain Eukaryota; kingdom Metazoa; phylum Chordata; order Ceratodontiformes; family Protopteridae; genus Protopterus; species Protopterus annectens. The sequence continues at coordinate 1,888,718,417 of NC_056726.1, forward strand.
TCAAAGCACCAGCCAGTGAGTGGGGTAGGGCCTACATTAACTGCAAGGGCTTCCACTCCATCAACTGCCTGGTCATGTGCGATGCCCAGGGCATAATACTGAATGTGTGTGCTGGCTGCCCTGGAAGCTACCACGATTCCTATATCTGGCATCTGACATAGCTGTACCAGACATTTGCCAATGGGGACATCCCTGACGGTCACCTAGTGAAGGATGCTGGATACGCAATGGAGCCATGGCTGATGACACCCATCAGAAATGCACACACACCTGAACAAGAACTCCATAATGAGGCACACGCACAAACACGAAATGTAATTGAGCATGTGCTTGGGATGCTCAAGTCATGGTTCCAGTGCCTGTACACATCCGGTGGAGCCTTGCAGTACTCACCAACTACATGTCCCCAATTGTCATGGTATGTGCTATGCTACACATTATGATCCTGTGAAAACAGCTGCAGCAGAAACAGCATGGGGCAGGGCCAAACAGCCCCCCACCATTGCCAAGGCCTGCACAGGCACAGCGTGACTCAGAGGAGGAACAACCTGAGCCTGCCCCAGTAGGCAGAAGCAGGCATGCCCAGTATGCCTTGGCAAAGAGGCAATGCATAGCACATACACTGGCTCAGTAGGAACCCTGGAAATGATACTTCTCTCTGACTTGCACATAAAATAAAAGGGATGCCTAACTTGACACTACCTAATTCCAAACATGTATAGGGAGTGTAGTATGCATCTGACATAGGCAGCCCTACAGCACCACCGGAGGCATGATTTACATGTTTTAAGTAATATAAAGCAGTGCTAAGCAGCATTTACCAATATTTAGTATATGTAAACAAAATTGCAAGTGCTAACTAGTGCAATGTTGGGCAAAGTTGAGCAATGTTGGGCAAGGTCGTGCAAAGTTGAGCAAAGTCAGGTAAGCATGCTCATATTTGCTTTACTGTTCCTTAAGCAGTCTGGTATGCCCAGCATGAAAATAAAAAGCAGTGACAAGGGTAGAACCCAGGATACTGTGCACTATAGGCACAGTACTGAACCACTAATCAATGACAGCATTTCAGTGGCACACACACACACAGCAGGACAATTGTACAGTAATGCAAACACAAAGAAATGCTGTAACATGTCCCTGAAGAGGCATATGGGTAACCTCCCCCACAGGCCTATGCAGACAGAAAACATCAGGCCAGGCGGTGTGATGTGGGTTGTGTAGGCTATGAAGTCACAATCTAATATACGTGACATTGGACGCTAGGATCTGTAGCACAGTAGTATGCCTCAAGCCTGTACGATAGGCAACAGTATAGACTGAAGTGGTGTACCATACATAGCAGTGCAGGCATAGCAAATGTGTATAAGTGTCAGGTGAAACCCTCATCCTATGTACACCCACAGTAGCAATCAAGTGTGCCCCTGGGTAGAAATGTACAAAAAATAGCTGTCCCCCCTGTATGTAGAAATGTTGATAAGTCTATGCAAAGTGTCTCATGGAAGCCCTGCAGGCACAGCATGATCCCTGCTGATCTATGACACAAAGGTGAGCCCTGCTGTAAAGATACAACTTGATTTTCCATACACATATAATATAAATGTCTATACTGGGCATGCTCACACACTCCAACAAATGTAGTGGATTACATTCAGCATCACACTGAAAGGTCATACTGGGCATGCTCACACACTTAAAAAATGAAGCAAATGTCAGGCAACAACGTACTGAAAGGTCATACTGGGCATGCTCACACACATGCCAAATATGGAGGTGATAATAAGGGATCTATGGACTAATGTGGATAGACATCTCTCCTTCCAGAAACACATTCACAAAGTTGTCAGAAAATCATGCTATGTATTCACACAAACTGCCAAGCTCTGTGCATGTAGGTCAAAGGAGGTTCCCAGTACTCATCAGTCATCAGACCCGTCAGAGAGTACCACAACACACTTGCGATGAATCTGACTAGGCATGTTCAGCAGCCAGAAAGACCACTGAAGTACCCTAACAAGAGGATTACTGGCCTCAAACAGTTGCCCCATGCAACAAGACTGAATGTAACCCAATCTGTACTTTGTTGCATACTGTCTACTCAGGAGATATCCGCCCAACAGACAGGTACATGTCATGGCTACACTCAGATCTGCACTGAGTTACAGCTCAATGGCACAAAATATACAGACTCAACTGATATTGCCAACATCCTGGCAGATAGGATCAGTGTTAACTGTACCCACCTCTCACTCATGAAAGAGCACATCTCTATAATGGAAGACTGCAAAGTTGCTGTCATCACGGCTGCACAGGTAAAAAACACTCTCCAAAGCCAGTATCACAGCAGCCATGGGACCAGATAACTTCATAGGCTGTGTTCCACACAAACCACAGAATGAACAGGCACCACACTGACGTACCATGTGCAGTCATAGCCTCACCTCATGCTTTGTGCCTGTCGAATGGTGCACAGTGACGGTTATCCCACTACACAAGGGTGGAGACACCACGAACCCCAGGAACTATCGCACCATTAGCCTGACGAGCCCACTCTTCAAAGCCATGGAATGTATCATCATACAACATATAAACAATTACATTTGTAATCCCCAAACCCTGGACCACAACCATGTTGGGTTTGTAAAATGCAGATCATGTCACCTAAACCTGATAGATGACATTGAAACAGTCAACAGAACCATCAGCAAGGGTAAGGTGGTTCACACAGCCTATGTTGATCCTGCCACGGCTTACAACACCACCCCACACTCTGGAAATATAGATAAACCCACTAAACTAGATATAAATTGCTATGTCACAAGATGGTTTGCCAACAGGCTTACTGACAGAACACACACTGGGAAAGTAGCAGACTCCAAGTATGACTTTGGACCAGTGATGAGTGCAGTACCACAAGGTCCAGTCCGGTGTCTTGTCCTGTTTAGTATCTACTTCCCTGAAGTAAACTTTAACATGGAAGGTCTGTGGCTACAGAAGTTACCAGAGGACTGCAAACTAGGAGCCATAATTGTAAACACTAAAGATGTGGACATCCTACAAAAGGGCCTCACTGAGACAGGTGGTTGTTGTCAAAGCCTTGGGCTCTAGCTCAATGCCAAAAGGTGCATTGTCATCCCCTTTGTTAAAACCTCTGTATCCAAGAACTACAACATAGGCGGTAGTATACTTAACACTGAAAGTGTGACAAGAGACCTTGGGTCACAGGTGTACACTGGACACAAGTGAGATAATCACATCCCCACAGTAGTCAGGAAACCCTGCTATGTGGCACACCTCATCACAAAATGTGTCTCATGCAGAATAGGAGAGAACATTGATCCCCACTACTCATCACTCACTAGAACTATAATAGAGTGCAATGCCACTTTTGCTATGTACCTCACAAGACAACTACAATAACTGTAAAGCCTGCAGCAATACCTCACAAAGAGCATTAGTGGCCAGAAATACATGCCATACACAGACCATCTCAAAACGCTCCATCTGTACTCCATTGCATATCGCCTACTCAGATGTGTTCACTGCCTAACATACAAAGCTATGTCAAACGCAGAGCTGTTGTACATGCTCCACGTAAAACACTCACAATCCCTCTGACCTTCGGACCCAAAACCACGAGTGAAATACAAAAGGAAGGGGTGTACCCATTTACCTTATGGATACCCACACCTTCAGGTTAGTGGCACAGCATGAGGCCTTGGAGACCATGCAAGTGCAACTAACATTGGGCAAATCTGCTCATCAGATTGTAGCCTGCTACAGATCACCTACCTTGTCACGGGAACCTCACTCAGTATTCCTGAGAACAGTGGAAAATATAGAGGTCCTATCAAACGCCATTATATGAGGTGATTACAACTACCCAAACATTGAGTGGGAGAATTACTTGTGTACAACGTCCTTTGCCCAATGTTTCCTAGAGTTTAAAAGCTCTAACACCCTGGAACAGCTGGTCACCATGCCCACTAGAGGTGACACCATACTGAACATGATCATCACCAACATAGGGTACCAGTGTTCTACAACAGAGATAAAGCTCTTGCTGGTAATATCAGATCATAAAGTAATCACACTGGACATCCACATCCCACCCGCCCACACCCAGTCAATGAAACCACCATGAAGACATTTTCAAAAGCAAACTGCACATGTCCCAAGACAAATGTGGAAAGTTCCAAAGACCTCTTGCTGTAGGATAATGGTATACAATCTGCCGAATCAGTTACAAGTGAATCCTATGAGCATCTACAGGGATGCATGGATCAAGACATCACAAATAAAACCAAGATGCACTCCTCCAAAAATAAGAAAACAATCTGGTGGTCGTTGCCCATAAATAAGCTAGACAACAGAAGGAGGAAACTAACACCTGATAGAGCCAACTTCACTAAAGGAAAGGCATCACTGATCATTATTAGGAAGAAGCAATGATCGCTCATAAAATAATTGAAGGACACTTTCAAAAGACAAATTGCCAAGGACTATAAGAATGACAACCACAAGGCCTGCAGTAGCTATACCAGACATGTAGGTGTCAACTTCCAAATATGCTGTCAGCTATTGACAAATGACAAGGAATACACTGAACCAACTTTCATTGCCCACATCCTGGGGGACAAGTTCAGTGCAAACTTCACTTCCCCCCATCACCCCCAAAAGGGCCTGAGTCCATCACAGAAGGATGCAGAGCCCCAGTTGTCATGGACATGCAGATAAAGACAGCCCTCTCCAAAGCCAAGAACACAGCATCAATGGGACTGGATGGTGTCCCAGGCTGCGTCTTACAATAGGCCCAAAAGGAACTACACCCTCACCTACATTCACTGCCCAGACTCAATTGTACCACAGGGTAAGTACCCAAAGAATGGCATACACTAACAGTCATCCAGCCCCCACAAAGGGGGTGCCACAACAGAACCTGGAAACCATTGCCCTATATGTCTACTCAGCCTGGTGTACAAAGCTATTGAGCAAATTGTCATGGAACCCATAAACAGTGACATTGTGGACCTCCAGACACTGGACTTTACACAACTCCGCCTTGTTAAAGGCAGATCCTGCCTCCTAAACATAGTTGACTTACTTCAAACAGTTACCAAGGACATAGATGGAGGTGAAAGTAGTCCACACAGCACACCTGGACCTCACTAAGGACTTTTTACACCATTCCCCACTCTGTCATCATGGACACGCTTACCAGCCTGAACATCAACAGCTATGTCACAGGATGTGTGGCCAAGTGGCTCACAGATCAAACATACATGTTCAGAGTTGCGGGTGCCATGTCTGACTCTAAGACAGTCACAAATGGCATCCCACAAATCTTGGCCCTGGGACCCCACCTGTTCAGTAGACACTGCTCAGAGGTACAGGCAAGCACAGCAGGAGTATGGCTGAACAGGTTTGCAGATGACTGCTAACTGTGGTCCATAATCAACTCTATGGCTGACACACACATCCTCCAGAAGGGGCTTACAGAGACAGATACCTGGTGTCAAAGCAATGCCCCAAGAAGAATGGCAAAGAATGCATAGTCATCCCCTTTGGCTAAAACAAAGTGCAAACAAATTACCACATAGGTGGTACTCCAGTATGTATGGAAAAAGTCATGAAGGCCGTGGGGACACAGTTAGATAGTACACTCTTTTTTGATGATCACATGGCCAAAGTGTTTAGACATTCCTTCTATGTAGCCCACCCAATGTCACCTAATGTAACCCACTTTGTCTAGCCTGATGATGTCACCAACCTTCAAATATACCTGTGGAAAATTGAACTCACAGTAATGTGTCTAGCGCGTCGTGCAAATGCGTACTCCTGTAGTAGTAGGGGTGTGAATCCTGCACTTGATAAGTGTGTGTTGTATGTCTGTTTGTGTGTGATCTCCTTGGAGAAGAGCAACTTTTTTGGAGAGTACTCAAACACCTTAAAAGTGGTATACTAACCTTTGTCAGATATGATGATGTCACCACACTACAAATATACCTGTGGAAAAGAGAACTCACAGTGATGTGTATAGCATGTTGTGTAAATGCGTACTCCTGTAATATCATAAACCAGTTAGATAGGGGTTTGAATCCTGCACTTGACAAGTCTGTTTGTGTGTGATCTCCTTGGAGAGGAGCAACGTTTTTGGAGAGTACTCAAACACCTTAAAAGTGGTATACTAATCTTTGCCAGGTCTGATGATGTCAACATCCTACAGATATACCCGTGGAAAAGAAAACTCGCAGTAATGTGTATAGCACATCGTATAAATGTGTACTACTTTAATATCATAAATCAGTTAGGTAGGGGTTTGAATCCTGCACTTGACAAATCTGTTTGTGTGTGATCTCCTTGGAGAGTACTCATACACCTTAAAAGTGGTATACTAATCTTTGTCAGGTCTGATGATGTCACCATCCTACAAATATACCTTTGGAAATGAAAACTCACAGTAATGTGTATAGTGTGTCATGTAAATGTGTACTCCTATAGCATCATAGCCCCGTTAGGTAGGGGTTTGAATCTTGCACTTGACAAGTGTGTCTGTTTGTGTGTGATCTCCTTGAAGAGGAGTAACCTTTTGGAGAGTACTCAAACACCTTAAAAGTGGTATACTAATCTTTGTCAGGTCTGATGATGTCACCATCCTACAAATATACCTGTGGAAAACAGAACTCACAGTAATGTGTATAGTGCATCATGTAAATGCATATTCTTGTAGTATCATAAACCAGTTATGTAGGGGTTTGAATCCTGCACTTAACACCTGTGCGTGTTTGTGTGTAATAACCTTGAAGAAGAGCAACCTTTTTGTAGAGTAGTAGAACACCTTACAAATGGTATACTTATCTTTGTCAAGTCTGATGATGTCACCACCTTACAAATATACCTGTGGAAAAAAGACATCTCAGTAATGTGTATAACACACCGTGTTAATGTGGACTGCTCTAGTATCATGAAGTAGTTAGGTAGGGGTTTGAATCCTACAGTCAGTGAGTTTGTGTGTGCTCTATGGGTGTGGCACCATTGGTCAATGTGTAGTAGGTTTTGCTTGGTTTTGACATATCAGTATGCATTGTACATGTAAGGTAGCGGTGTGGCAAATACATATACATACATGTTACCACAATTATTGCATGTGTGTGAACCCTGCTTTCTCCAAGAACACAACTGTCATCTTTGCCAGACTGTGCTGCTGCTTCCCAGACCTTAGGTCACATCTGTATGCTTGTGACAAAGCCAGCCACTGCAGTGATCTCTGGCCTAAGTCATCCGTGTCACACACACTCATTACAGTTTCTATTGAATTGTGTGAGTGAGGGTTTATGGCCGAGGTATATGTTAGACCTGTTCTAATGCAGCAAATTCTGTCAATGATGACTATTCATTATAGGTGTACAACAACCTTTGTGGATATGCATGCAGACCTTATTGCTTATGTGATCCACCAAGATATTTCAAAATACCTTAGGAAATGTGATTATCAAAGGAGAGATGATGTAACTCTTGCTTGCATGCACACACCAGTACCTGTTCATCATGTTGGTGGCTACTATCTATGTGGTACTGTGGGGATACTATGTTCTGTAAAGGTGGATGACTATGCTTAGTTTGGCTAATAGCTTTACAGCATGGGTTTGACAACAGTTATCTGTCTGTATGATACCCTTGTGGAGGATGTGTGTGTCATCTGGAGAATGCATTATAGGCCACACTATGCATTACCAGACATGGACGGACATATCCCTACTGTGATTGCTTGTACCTAAGAGAGCTATATGCCAAACAGGAGTGGTCTCAGTAATGGGTGCAGGTGAATACCACTGGTTACTGGCATAGGATCCAAATGTTGCTGTGTGTCCTGCAGCTGTGTGTCAGTTGTGAAGACATCATCTAACGATTGGTTATGGTCAGGCTGTTGAAGTTATGTATACTACCAGAATGCAGAACAATGACAGATAGTAACAGTATCACCCACAGCACAGTGTCAAACCATGCCATACACACATGTGTAGTCAGGTTCCGAAATGTGTGTAGTACAATGCATACTGGCCATCAATAGACACTATGTAGTGTCACTGTGTAATAGAGGGCATGTCACCCTGCCCATGTGTCCACTATGCACGTACATGCAGACAGTGCATCTCCACCATGTTCACAGATGTACACCTGCAAATCTGTGCTATACACATCCCACACATACTCTCCACTCTCTAACACATGCTGCCAATACTACACACATCAGCAAAGTGGCACGTGGGCGGACAATACACTATTTTAACTAACACTGGTGTAAACAATACTAGAATGACAATCATAGCTTTAATGAATCATGCCTGTTCAGCTACACCTTCAAGCATATCATTACACTCTACTGCTGACAACATGGTAACATTGCTATACTGCTATAAAGTCACCCTGTGCATCAGCACCATGGTAGCCTGTTCCTGCATCGATGTTACAGATGACAGGAGGTGGCACAGGTTTCATCATATGCACAGGGTGTGTTGTTGGTTTGCAAGAGGCCTACAGTGAGCCATCCAATTGACATGTATGTGTGTGTGTGTGTGTGTGTGTGTGTGTGTGTGTGTGTGTGTGTGTGTGTGTGCGTGTGAGGGACAAGAGTACTGCTATGGGCCAATATTGATGTAATGTGTGTGGATATGTGTTAGCCCTATGTGTCTGGTTTATGTGTGTGTGTGTCTGCATGCACACAGTTCCACCATGTGGCTGCCATATACGGGTATTTGTGAGACAGCCACAGACTATACCTGCCAGGCTTTACAGATCACCGTCTCTGGCCATGGATACGGTACCTGTGCCTGGCAGGGGTGCTACTGACACTATCAGGTACTAAGCCAGACTGGGTACTATCCCCAGAGGTAAATGGATGTACACTGGATCCAGGTCCCTGCTGGGACTGTCCAGAGCAACGTGCACGTGGTGTTCTAGGACGTTCTATGGACAGCCCACCCCCAACAATACTGAGGCTGGTACTGGCACTACGGGAGTGGCTGTGACTTGAGGGACATCCGTGATGACTGCCAGCTACTGATGTTACTGGCATACGTCCACGTGAATGACTCAACCATCCCACACTATCCTGACACATGGACATGACATTGCGGAGGACATCTAATGTCTCTCCCCAACGTCTATCAGTGACCTCAATGTAATGATGGATGGCACCTGCTAGGTCATGGATACTGTCAATTACGGTGGTGTTATGTGCCCTCTGTGCCCTTAGTCCCTGTCTGGTGTACCGTTCCATACGTGCCTGTGCCTCCATGACAGCCTGGAACATGCATGATGTTGTCAGACCTGTGGCACTTCTGCCAGTGGCATGACGAGCAGCAGTGCTCCGATGAGAACCCCTGGACATCTGCCCTATGTGGTACCCTTCCAGACATCTGCGCATGGCTGCTGTGTTGGGATGCATGTGCCATGGATACCACACTGTCCTGGCTAATGCTGACTGTACGCTGTCCTTCAGCTAAGGGAATTGGTGAAGGATGTATTGGCAGTATGACTGTGTGCATGGATGAGGTGGACACTTGTGTACTGTCTATTGGTGGCCCATTGACAGACCCTGGCAAACATGCCTGTGCCTCAACACACCTATCATCATCATCACTATTTTGCTCAGTGACATTGGTTTCCCCGCTGCAGTGAACCAGCCCAAAGTCAGCACATGTGCGAGGAAGACAGGAAACACACTTTACGACCTGTGCATGATGTTCGCACACATGAACACATGCACATATGCACACATGAACACATGAACACATGCACACATGCACACATGTACACATGAACACATGCACACATGCACACATGAACACATGAACATATGCACACATGCACACATGCACACGTGAACACATGAACACTTGCACACATGCACACATGAACACATATCCACATGAACACATGAGCACATGAACACATGCACACATGCACACATGCACACATGAACACATGCACACATGCACACATGAACACATGAACACATGCATACAAATGCACTCCTCACTAAAACAGACACATACACACACACACACACACACACACACACACACACACACACACACACACACACACACACACACACACACACACACACACACACACACCACCAGCAATCCAGAACATACTCAATAGCGGGTGATGGTGGGATACAGTATCACAAGGCAAACAGTTATATCACACATGTCAGCATGCAGGACGTGTGTTGCTCAACAGCATGCAGTGCAGGTGTAGAAAGCCCTTGCTAATAACAGTATACATGGCTTTGATGCATGTATGTTGTTGTTCAGTGATAAGCCTCACCCTGGAATGCAATGTGTACATAGACACAACATTGCTGGGCAAGTATTAAAAGCTCTGCAATGTCCTGTGCACCATCACTCACAGGTATACATACCATGGCTGGATGTGTATCTGTGAGTCACATAGATATCAATTTCTGATTAGAGTGTCTGTGTCTTTAGCAGATGATTGTGGACACAGGTTTAGCACATGCATGCTATGTATACACACAGGATGAGTGGTGCATGTATACCTGATGGAATACCATTGCTCAACATAGCCATTGTACAGTGGTTATGGTGAGTGTAGGACATATTGTGGACATGCCAGTGCCAGCCATGACATGCCATGCTACAACACAACTGCAACATTAAACATCACACATACACAGTGTGTGTCATGTGCCCTATACACTCAATAGCATTACAAGACATATATGTGTCACTTTGTACAAATGGTGATTGATATGCATATTGTGTATTGGTCATATGTTTGCACACACACAACATTGAGGTGTATAGCAGTTAATGCTATGTGTGGTACTGTGGTCACTGTAACTGGATGGGGTGTAGTACCATGAGAGATCATCATGCAGCATCATGTGGTCACTCAAGGCTACTAATGTGTGCTAGACCAGCACATACCATGCTGTACCAGAACTGCAGTACCATGGCTACATTCACCATTTCACAGCCAGTTGTTACATGGGTTTGTATGGTTCGCAATAGTGTGCATTGCCTAACATGAATGGGTTATGTGTTGAAGAGTGCCGCACAGCCACATGAGAGGCATCTACCCCTCAGGTATATTATGTCTGCTGTGTGGATGACATTTGGGATACTGGAGTGTGACCTTATAGCGGGTGTCTGAATATGCCATGTGTAGCATGTTAACGTGTACTGTGTATGCCAAAGTTGTGTATGTTGTGTGCATGTGTATCGACTTTGCCTATCCAATGTCCACTACAGTGTTGCCACAATTGTGTGGGATGGTCTGTGTATTGTATGCATTTTAGGCAGCTAGCCATGTTACTGGGATGTGCATAGTCTCACAGCAAACATGCACAGCATGCATTATGCGTAGGTGTGATACATGTACATGGCCTACACCTCACCTATGACATGCACATATAATTAGCAGTTTTAAATTTAGAACACACTCACCAGCATGGGTCTGCTGCCTTGCTGTCACACCAGAGGGACCTACAAGGACATGAGACAGTTCGTCAGTGGCAACAACTGTGGCATTGCTACTGTGTGTTTGCAATGTTACAGTAGTACAACGGTTGACAGTCACAGGCCTACAGATTATATTCCTAATTATTAGTATTGCACAACACTAGGCACCACATCTTCTAACTACACAGTACACATCTCACATAAGCATGCTCTACCAATAGAGGTAACAGTAGTCTACAGCTATGCCATGTTACCTGCATGCTCCGTGTCAACTTGCTGTGTGGCTCCGGCCTCCATGATGATACATGTTACTTGTTGTTGTTGTTGTTGGACTGGAGCCACCTTGCTCAGGAGCAGCTCCTTCACTCTGGTGTGGGGGGAGGGGTGGATGGCTACCCCACCACCTGTGGCAAGCTGTTGCCTATGGATATCAGACGCACACTGCCGGACATGTCTAATTAAATCATTGCAGTGATGGCGTACCTGCTCATATGTCTGGTTATGCATGCCTATATCATTTACCCTACTGACAAGATCTTTCCACAGTGCAGACCGCTCATGCTGGTCCTGGCTGGTTCTGGAGAACAGCAGGGCATAGTGCTGCACCAGGCTTGTTGTTATCAGTTCCTCCTCTGCCGGGCTATAGCTGGGGTTATGATGGTGGGACATGACCCTGGAAGACAATGAAACAATATGTGTGAGGAAGTCATGTGGCACACTTAACATTCTAAAGTACAGATATCAATAAACTGCCATACATAGCAACCTACTGGCTGTCAGAGGATACACACTTTCAAAACCACATATCAGTGCTCAGCCCACAACTGCCTGACAGTGCCTGGCACACCCTATATATCAAACCATGTTTTTCACAGCAACAAAGATAAACCAGTATGTAAGACTATAAACAGTACATGGCACACTCTATGCGACACAATGCACCACCTAGCCACAGGAGGTATATATCAAGCTAATGCATCAAGAAATATGTAATCCATTGCAATGATTGTAAAGTCCAGTTACAGTATTACCAGTATACTAAACTAGTCGTTGATGGCAAACCCCTGCCTAACAAATGTGCACATTCATTAATATAGGTGGCATACTGCTGTACTACACTATACATGTTACTAGATATGCACCTATATCCTGTAACACACATATGACCGAGGCCATGTTACAGGCATACCCACACACACATCAGACATACATACCAGACACAAAGGTATGGCAACCCAGATGACCTTTACCTGTGTACCATACAGTATTGTGTGTCAGTAGTTACGAAAACTTATGCCTGAGGTATGTAATCTGTGAGGACTACAGGGAACACACAAAACAGTGGTTCCAAGAAATGTGGACATACACCATACTGTGCTGTTTAGGCATACAGCTTCAGGTAGTACTACAGTTCATACAGGAGTTGTATTCACCAGCAGTAACACTCAATAAGCATACATGTACTGCTTTAGCTTACAATGGGACACCCCAGTCGACACCAAGGGACTACGACAGACCATATGGCGTACTGCTTTTTCCGCCTAGCAATTGCATATACATCTTTTGCTGGGATCACAGCTACGACACATAATACCATGACAGAAACAGTTTCCCACTAAGCTATCACACATATACAGAACACTGACACATTCACCAACACATTCACCATCACACTCAGTCAACCTCACATAGCAATTATTGCAACAAGTACATGTGGGTGTGTATCGCTTCATAGGTAGGTAATAGGCCATTGGCCCTAGGGCCTATAGAGGTCTAGCCATACGCTACCCTGGTCTTTGACACACAGGTGATTACATTTCACGTGGCCCTGACAAGCAGAGCCATAGAGGTGATTCCAGGGATGTATTTCCTATCTCTCATACAATCATCAGGATTTTTTATGATGACTGCTAATTAGGAGCTTTGTTTGCTATTGATATGTGGTTTGTTCCAGAGTATGGGATGTCTCTGAGATAGGAATCTATGCCTCCAGCATGTGCTGTTTATTGAGGTCACAAGGTTTAGGTCCCTAGAGCGTGTAGCTCATAGGGATTGTGATCTGTTTACGTGGAGCATGTCCAACAGCTGTGGGTTTGACATAGCTTAGTATGTTAGGCAGAGGCTACCTCTGGGTAGGCGGTATTCGACACAGTCTAGCTGTGGGTTTGTGAGATGGTCTGCATAGGGCATCTGTTTGAGGCCAGTATTACTCTTTGTGAGGTATGTATGTGTCATTTCCAGTTGCTGTAGATGTCTTGTGAGGTACATACCACATGGGGCATTGGACTCTATAATGGGCTTTATGTGTGATGAGTAGAGGGGAACACTGACCTATATTTCCCTGGATGACGCACCTTTTGTGATGACATGTGCCATGTAGACAGATGATGTGACTAGTGCGGCACTGTGATTATCAGAGGGGAGACTACTGTCCACCTGTGTCCCATGGTCTCTTATCACACCTTCGGTGTTTAGTAGACTACCACCTATGTGTTAGTTAATGGGTACAGAGTTTTTGCAAGAAGGGAAGCCAATGCAGTGTCAACACTGAGCTTGAGACCATGGCTTTGTTACCAGGCATCTGTTGCAGTAAATATGTCCCTCTCTCTCTCTCTCTCTCTCTCTCTATATATATATATATATATATATATACACATACATATAAACATCCATTGGTGTATATATAGATGTACATATAGGCACATATACAATCCACCTTTCATGGTGGGGATATCATTTATGTGAAGGTTGTGAGGTATACAGTTATGTCATAATATTGCACAGTGTTGTGCAGAATGCATTGAAGGTGTTCTCAGCCCATATAGCTTTAGCAGGCCTCACTGGCTGCAACATTGTAAACCTGATGAATCATACCCACAGCGTTTAACCACCACATATCATATACTAGCACTGTATGCTGTCTTGTTTGCCACACACTACAACCTACATAGAAATATGCACATAACAACTTTCAACAACATATATATGTCCACCCTTCACAAACAGTTGCAGTACGTCCCTTGCTCTATGCACATGTACAGATGCTAATATATCTGACACAAACAGATCTCTCCATATGTGTGTGCCATACACACACAAGGTCCACACTGTTGTAAGATCGTGTACCTCACGGCTGACCTGTTGGGCCTTGCTGCAACATGAACAGGTGTCAGATGTGAGCACACAGTAATATTAGAGGGTGTATATATAGCTGCTAATGCTAGATTAGCATACTAGCCTGGTACAGCGGTTGCAAATGCTAAGCTACACTTTAATATGACTATCATGCAATTGTTACTCTGTCACATCTATGTTTATATAACCATATGCGCTACTCCCCCAAACAGACATTGCACACACTACTGTACAGAACACAGATAACATGGATCAGATGTTTGACATTTAATGCTGAACTACATATGTCACAGTCATATCCCACTGCACTCAGCTACACACTGATTTCTCCATGCCAGTAGTTATGCAGGGCATCTGTGCATAGATACGTACTGCTGCCACATATGGATGATTCAAACTATGTAGAGTACTCTTCATAAACATCTGCTACATGCCAGTAAATACATAGCTGTTACATACCTTTCCTTTGTATGTGTTCGTATTTGTCGTTTCCGTGTGTTTTGTAATAGATATATTTATTATATCATTTATTTTTTGAGATATATTTATCTTTTTTCAATATAATTTTTTTTCAATATATTATTTATTTTTCAATATATTAATTTTTTTACAGTATATTTTTCAATATATTCTTTTTCAAATATATATTTTTTCGATATATATATTTTTTCAATATATTTTTTATTTTTCAATATATTATTTTTTTTTCCAATATATTTTTTTCAATATATTTGTTTTTGCCCATATATATATTTTTTCAATATATTCTTTTATTTTTTATTTTTTTCTTTCAATATATAACTTTTTCTTTTGATATATATTTTTTTCTTTTTTTCTGCAGCTGTTGTCTGCATTTGCATCCATGTCTCTCTCTCTCGCTCTCGCTCTCTCTCACCCTCCATAGCTGCAATGAAATGATTACATATGTGGACAGCAAGTACAGCCTGCTTTTATGGGTATCTGCACATGTGCATGTGATGGCCTCTGCACCAATTAGTGGCCACCATTTGGCAATTGCATGCAGCCTGCTGTGTGGTACTTGCAGTACTCACTGTCATAGCAACCCAATGCTTTAAATTGCTAAGTCAGGTAGGCGTAGCCCTTTCAGCTTTCCAAAGTGGGGACCATGCTTGTTTGCTGTGGACACCGTTGTGTAAGTCAGAAGGTTGGTATACTTCTTATAACTGATGCTAGGGGTGTAGCAAGTGATTTGAATGCTGTACTCAGACCTGAATGTTGCCACTTCCAGTACACAGCTGACAATGTAGATTTGTACTCACCCCTACAAATGCTAACACAAGATACATGCGAGTATGTAGTTTATTTTCTACTTATACAATTAGCTGCCATACATACGTAGTTATTGAGATGTTTTCATTTGGCACATGGACTGTTTGTGAACTGCTATACTGTCAATATTAATGTACTCACTTCTGCACAGTTTGTGTTTTTTTTTTGTTGACATTAGCACAGGATGCTCATGAAAACTGGACAATTCTAGTACTGAATATGCCTACCTACATCCTTGCTGGACCTTGAACACACAGGTATTTTGTACATTTGGGTGGGGATTGTCCTGCTATGATACTGTGTGGGGGTTGTAAAGTGCTGCTGTAACATTATTTACTGCTAAAATGGCTGGTTCTGTTATCACAGTCATGTAATGCTATTCCACAACAGCTGCTGGTAAAGTTCCACAGAACAGGTTTTGTGTTATGGCATTCCTATCTTACCTTTATATTCACTCATTCTGATACATGATATATATGTTTCAGCAACAAACTGCTGTATAACTACTGTGGCTTAGTGGTACTTCATGCAATCTAGTGTGTCCAAGGTCCGGGCTTCGAGACTGACATTGGTGGTTTATTTTGCTGCTGAGCAAAACAAGGCCCTTCACATGCAGAGTGACTAAGGCACTTTTAAGCAGTTGTAAGCGGGTTTGCGTGGGTTTGCACGATGCTTAGCAATATTTAGCTAAGTGCACACAAGTGCACACTCATGCAAACCTGCTAAATACTGCTTAAAAATGCTTACTCCCGCTAACCCCCACGCTCATTTCTTTGAAAGAAAAGAAAATGGTGAGATAGGAAAGTCGTGAAAAAGGGGCACAAAGAGGGAAAACAGTAGGGAAAACAGCTTGGGATGTGCAGGATGGGTGTAGAGAAGTTCCATAGCTGCCCATTTCTTTAACAGCAACAGGTGTGCATATACTAGTGGATGGAAATTTGAAACCTTCCACCCATGAGAGAGGGGTGAGGACAACAAAGTATGTTGCACTGCCAATTAAATTTCAGTTCCTGTGTCCAGCGGACATGTGTGCAAAATGGGCAGCTATGTATGGGGCGTAACTTTTTTGTGGGAGCAGATTGCCCATTTTTTTTTCAGGTGAGAGTGGAATGTGGGGTAGGGGATGTAGGTATATTTTGGGAGGTAGGTTGGGGAGGTAAACAGACAAGACATACAAGAAGCATACAGGAGCGGAATATGATACATGGGGTGGGTGAACACCATTGACGGGGAAGGGTGTTTGGAAATCGCAAGCCCGTGAGCCCACAGATGGCAACAGTGGAACTGGGATCCCCACCCATGGGCATTCACCACTGCACCTGCATAGCCCGGAGGGTGGCTGTGCTGGGGTCTGCATAGGAGGAGCAGGCTCACCCATGAGTCGCACCGCTCTTGCCTCGAGCTGGCATAGACGATCAGCGACTGAATGCTCGATCTCCCTAAGCACCACAGCCCGGACCGTTTGGAGGGTGATAGGTGGCCCTCCTCCGGCCACGCTTGCATGGGGGGGACGAGCCCCATCCCCTGCAGTGCTTCCACCCGAAGGTGGCACAGAACCAATGGAGGACGAGGTCCCGGGCTGGGCACCGGACCTGCTGGTGCCAGGTGCCATCGACAGCTGAGGTGGGACAGGTGGGTCCACTGGGACCAGCCTTCCCATACATTCTATGTTTAGGAGGATTTAATGACAATATGGGTTAGTAATAGCCAACAGCATTCCAATTTAGTTGTAACAGCATACAGTAGCATTCCCATTAACCCAACACACCAGAGTTCCAACAGTTGAACAGCAAGCATAACACATGCATATATAGAACAACAGTGGACATTCCAACAGCATGCAGGATTGACTGGTGGCAAAAGGCCACCAAGATTGTGGTATGTGAACAGGGCACATGCATCAAAGTAAATGCAGATATTTATAAACCAATAGGACATGCGTCCCAACAAATGTTATGAGATTAGACATACCCATTGAGGTGTGGAATTGCATTGTTTATGCACATACAGTAGGGTGTAAAAAGATACCTCCATTAACAAATTATATATACTTATAGTTTACACTACACTACATTCCTACTGACTGCAGTTATATATCCCCTACATGTATTATTACACTAGGCAATGTCCGTTAAATTGTAAAATGGGTTTTGCTAGTTCTTGATATACCTGACCTGTATCTGACATACAAACTGTCCTGGATGTGGATGTTACTGCTACATATGTATATATTTCATTTATATTTATATATCTACATATCTGGATGTATTCAGGTGACATTATCAGGTATATGTTGACAGCCCCCTACATTTCTAGCAGCACACTGACATTTCTGGGGAGCACAATAACAAGCCACTCATGTGCCAGATTAACCTGTACATGCCGGCCATGAACTGACAGTTGAGGACTGTATATATGCTTAACAGCTACTGGCACTCCCTTCTTCCACTTTATATGGGCCTACACATGTGTGGGTTGACTGTGCTTAATACAACAGTACTATTTCTATAATGCAAGGGTACAACAACATATTGAAGAAAGTGACACGGACACAATCCAGGAATTATACCATTATTAATTACATTACACACTTTTCTAGTGCCTCTCTCATTTATTTGATATATCAGCGCATGCAAAGGTCTTTTATTGAAGACATATTATACCTTTATTAATGGGTTACAACACCTTTTCACGTTGTCTCACTTATTTTATATAACAGTACATGCAGAGAAGTTATTCAACACTCATTATACCTTTATTAATGGGTTACAACACTTTTTTTTCACTTCTTTTATATGACAACACATGCAGAATAATTACTAACCTGCCTGGTGGCACAGCCTTAGCAGCCTATCTACATAGGCTTGCTGATTCGCAGCACGGACACCAGCAGCTGTGAAGTAAATGAGAGGATATTGAGACATACCTATCTATAACATAGACTACAATAGCAATTCTTACATACTTCATTCCATGGCTACATACTCAGTAGTGTGGCATTTTCCATTTCACAGGCCTCCTGTATCCACTGGTTCAGTCGGTCCTCCTTGCATCTCTTCAGGTCTGAGAAGTGGTGTCTGACCTGCTCACCAGTCCGAGGGATGCCTGTGGCACTGGTGAGATCATGTGCTAGACGGTTCCAGGCTTCCGTTTTGTACTCAGTGCCCTGAAACTGGCCCTGCAGGAGTCTTGCATCATGATGATGGACGAGGAGCCAAACCATTACTTTTGACTCCTCAATGCCCCACCTTTTTGCTCAAAAATGAGAGCCCTCTCCAACACCAGCCATACTGTCTGCAGATGGGAGCTACAACCAGTTATGGCAATTATTCCCACATATGGAGCTTAAATATGCCTCATTTCCCGCAATTATTTGTGATTAGCTGGTTTTGAAAAATCTCAGCTAAAAGCAAACCTGCTTATTAATGGGTAAACTTCCATTGATATATATGTGTGTGGTGGAAATGCATCCATATTTAAGGCTGTCATGGCTTAGTGGTTTAGTACTGTGATTATGGTGCGCAGTATCCCGGGTTTGAGGCCTGTCATTGCATTTTATTTTACTACTGGCCAGACCGGCTAGGAGGTGTGGCTGTGTTTAGCCGACTTTACTCAACTTTGCCCAACGTTGCTCGACGTTGTTCTATGTTGCTCTATGCTGCCTGACGTTGCCCGACGTTGCCCAACGTTGCGCTAGTTAGCGCGGTGTGCAACTCCACTCGAACATGTTTTGTTTGTGCTAGTTGGTGCGATGCGCAGCTCCACGCAAAACTATTGCGCCAGTTAAAGCAGTGCTAAGCTATGAGCAATTGTACTTAAATGTGCTTAATACTAGTAAACTTTGCTTAGTAGTGCTTCACATTGCTTAAGATACGTTACTTATGCATTTATCAGTATGCATGACCATTCCACCTTCTTATTTATATATATATATATATATATATATATATATATATATATATATATATATATATATATAAAATATTGTTCACTACCACATAGGCCATTTCAATGTATTTTACTGAAATTTAAAAGGTAAATGTCAGGAATTCTTTTTATGCACACATTTCCTACAGAAAATAGGTAGTGGAGTGGTGAGACTCGAACCGGGAATGCCTCCGCTTTCTGCAAGGGCTCTACCACTATGCTATTGCTATTTGGTTTAATTTGCATATAAATAGTTTATTATCCACTTTGATGTCTACACTGCTAACTGTAGCTAAGCAATGGGCAAACACGCGCATACACGTGCAAATATGGGCAGCTATATCGGGAATAATAATAAAAAAAGGAAAGCTTTACATTTTAAACTTGTGCAGGAATTTAGAATGTGGGGGAGTGTAGTGTTGGGACATTTGAGCGGACTCGCTCATTTCAGTTGACATTTACAGTTTAGGCACTTGCAGGGGCGTGGATATTTGGACTGCTCGGCAGTCTGACATGCCCCCTGCACTCGTGCATGCTCCGGGTAAGCCTTAGAGTTGAGTCAGCACGCCCTCATGAATATGCATGACGTGCTGACATCATACTCTTAGACTGCAGTTTCCATGTAAGACTTAGTTAGTCTTACATGGAGGATTAGTAAATCCCGGCCATCATGTTTCTCTTACTGGCAAAATATTAAGACATTGTCTTTTTCCATCAGTGTCACTAATTTAAAAAAACGTTTTCCTCCAAGTGTGAAGAAAGACATTAATAACTTAATGTTTCCATAGCTGTGCGGTTTTTGCATTTTTGAGTGTTCACGAAGTTAGTATCTTCCATACCTGGCCTCTGCTGTAGTTGTTACTGTTAACTGAGTTTTCCTCAATAAATTCCCAGAAGTTTTTAAGAGGTAAATCAAGATTTCCATAATATACGCCCACTTGGCTACTTATAAATGCTTGCAATTCAGTCTCCCAAATGTATGACATAAAATTTTGTTTCCCTTTCCTGACAAATGCAGAATATCAAGCATATATATGGCTGCTTATCTCCAAAAGGAGCTTCAGTCCCAGTTTAAAGCAACACCATGAGGTCTGCATGAATTTTTCAGTCATTCATTGAACACTGATTACAAGTAACTTATTGCTACATATGCTGAAAGAATTAAACCTTTTTAGAATTGCATGTCTGATTTCTATTGACTAAGACCCTTTCCTATTTTTTTCCAATTACTCTGTTACTACTCTAATCCCATTCAGAGCTTGATCATATGTCTCCAACTGGCAATTATATTGAGAATGACATGAGTCTTATTATTAGTCTCTGTAGTTGCTCATGTGAACCTAAGGCATTGTCCTTTACTTTTCCTAGTCATTGCATTTGACTTACATTTTACCTTAGTGTACACAAATATGATCTGGTCTTGTAAAAGGATATTCTTAGTTAAGAAGATTCTTTCCTCTCTGAGATTTATTGTGAGTGTCTAGTGTTTCTCATCTGTGAGTGTTCTTGATAACATTCTTAGTGTCCCACTGTTCATCTCTCCTGATGGCAACAGAACTGTATCAGGACAAACATGGAGACCAAAATTAAACAATCATAATTTTGGAACAAAACAGATAACACAATGAATGATAAATCAAAAGCATTTCCATCAACAGCTAAGTTCCATATTCCACAGCTTAGTATTACCATTAATTCACATACATTTCTTCAAAATGTAATGTTCTAAAAAAATCAGAGTTTTTCAGAAATATGCATCTGCGTAAAGTATCGCTGCTGCATATTGCTTCAAAATATATTGCTTACTGAAATCACAATTTGATGTTCTAGCTCAGGATTATGAGATATTTGTAAAGTTTAGCAACTGTGCAAGTGACATAGATTGTGACACAGAAATACAAGTAGGAGTTGGTTAGCTGCTCTTCTCAGTTAAAGTGTAGGTAAAAGCTCTCCCCACTGTGACACTTTAAATTGGAAATTGTTAAGCTGATTACAGGTGTGCTGGCACTCATCTTTTGCAGTACTATAATTGACTTGGAAGAGAGATATGGGACTTAAAGTGATGATTAAACTCTTGCTTCAGTAAAACTGTGTATTCACTATATTGCCCATTAAAAACATGTTTTACAATGAGATGGCAGTGATCTAAAAGGAAAGGTGAAATGGTTTTGCTTAGTCAAGCTGAATTAATATGTATTTTTTTCTTATTTTTACTTTTCTTCAGTGATATCACTAGGGTATATGCAAGTAATCATAACAAATCAGATTACAAGTAACATTTAGAATTATTTTTTCTGCTTTCAAATATATAGCTGTTTATACAGATTATAACACAAAGGTACTTTTTTTTCCTTCTGGAGATACACAAAAAGTATATGTAGTTATGCATCTAGCTCTGTCTCATGTTATGTAGCCAGAATAAAGGAGCAATGAAGCTTAGGTCTTCTACATAAGATCTCGTATCTTTTTTTATAAATGAGTTTTGCACACTTTAAGTCAGTAAATGTCCTTTACTGTCATTTAGTAAGAAATTTATGAAAGAAGAGGAAGTATATGCTCATTGCCAATGCCACAAGTTAAAAAAAGAAAAAAATCAAAAATAAGAAAATGCATCCAGAAGGTAAGTTGTCAGCAGGGGATATTTCCCACTTCCCCTAGGTATGATGATGTCAGATTTTTACTTTTCCCACTTTTGTGCATCCTTCAGCTGACCATCAACTTCTGACCATTCTACCAGTCATTCTGAACTTATTCTCCCTGGTAGCCACATTCATGACTGAGGTCCTCCTCTGCTGTCAGGATGTTGCAGGTGTTAAATGAGCTCGAAGCCTTAAGACTTCAAGCTCATTTAACACTTGGACTTAATAATAACATCAACATTAAGCCAGTGTTGGATGCACGCTCTATTAAATAAAATGTTAAATAATATGTAACTATCTCTTTTAGAAGTTGATTTTATGATTGATTAATTAATGTATTAATGGTCACATGATGTGTATATATAAACTTGCTTGCATTATTTTAAAATTAAGGATCTGAAGAAGCGTACATTTGGTTACGTGAAAGTGCTCGTCCATTTTATTTATTTATTGAATAAATCAAACTTTGAGTACAACAGCTTGGATCAATCAGTCGTGGTGGTTACTTTAGTATTTGGTTTATTCTCATTGGATTTTGTCTACAGAAACCTTTGGGTGGTGACGACAGTTTGTTTTTCTGTGCTTCAGTTTTTTTACCTGTAGTCACCTCCACATGGCTGAAGAAATAGACATTGAATTGGAATATATCCCAATGAACAAAATACAAACCGGATGGGATAATGTAATGTTAAGTAACCAAGAAAATCCATTATTGGTGATGAATATGGGAAACAACAAGCAAACTACGATGTTGAACAGCACAATGAACTTCCAAGAGTTTTTAACAGCGGTAAGAGAGTTGGAGAGTGACTTGTTTAAATATAAGATTTTTATGTGGCAAAGATTACATATGGAGGCGTGCCTACACTTTCATGTAGTTCCGAGGGGAATGAGAGTGCTGTGCATGCCTTCCTATGGAGAAACGCATCCAGACCTTTTAAAAAAATGGCAACAATTGAATCTTGATCTTAGTTATCATTATATTCAACTAACAATAGATTATTTCACACCAAAAGAAAAT
The DNA here is from genome assembly GCF_019279795.1 of Protopterus annectens. Taxonomy (NCBI): domain Eukaryota; kingdom Metazoa; phylum Chordata; order Ceratodontiformes; family Protopteridae; genus Protopterus; species Protopterus annectens. Next base: position 1,888,741,921 of record NC_056726.1, read on the forward strand.
GAACTTAAGCGACATATACTTATCAAACATAAAGAAATTAGAACTCAGTATCATGGCGAAACATCTGATAATGTACTGAATAATATGTATGTGAATGTCACTTGTCATGAGAACAAATTAAAGCAAATCAAGCAACGTAAAATACAAAGAGACTATCAAGACTTTACCACTGGTAATGTCTTTTCTTGATCTAGGACAAATGAAGAGTCTCAGAGTATAAATTTGGCTGTATCTACGGATACATTATCTAGTCAACAAGAAATGCCTTAGATAGCCACATCTGCCAATATACCTGAGAACTTTAATCAATCAGAAGTGTTTCAAAGTTCAAATAAATCTTTTACTTTGGAACACAATGGAACTTTGAATGAGAATATTGGCATGCAGTCGGGCATATCAACTAATACCATAGAAGCAAGCTCCACCCCTCTGCCCAATCAGGAAGCAAGACTGCAGGTCGAATTGGGAACGAGACCGAAGCAAGTTATACCCAACACCATAGAGCGCTTTTTACCATTACCAGTCAAACCACGAGCGTATCAACAGCAATGGTCAGAGAGCACAGGAAGGTGAAAAAGGAAATTTTCAGTGGAAAGAGAGACCTCAAACCGAAGGGTGAGGCGATGAAAGGACTAGTGATTAATTTATCTAATCATACACTGACAAAAGAAGAGACTCGAGTTTTAGATAAAGGTTTGACTTTTATACCATCAACGAGGACAAATGTGTGATTTATTGACTGACTTGAGACTTTTCAGTCACGATTTAGCATTAAAACTATTTTTTAAAGATGAAAAAAAGAATGTGATTGACAAGTGTACATTTAAGAAAAAAAGTACGTTTACACCGAATGTACCACCGCATGTTGACATGTTTGTTAAGTTATGTGAAAGAGATATATATGACAGCTTATCTTGTAAGTGCAAAAATAACTATTATAATATAACCAGAGAAGAGAAAATAGCTCTGACTTCTCTACAGAATAATGATAAAATAAGTATTAGGCCTGCCGATAAGGGCGGAGCAATAGTCCTTATGAATAATGAAGATTACAAGAATGCTATGTTGGATATGTTAAGTGATAGAAATACTTACAAATTACTACAGAAATCTGATTATGACAGGATTTTAAGAAATGTAAGAGATAGTTTATATGATTTGCTCATGTGTAGACAACTAGATAAGCAATTATTTACTTTCTTATTAGTAGATAAACCCATGATACCTTGCATTAAAGGTGTACCTAAAGTTCATAAGTCTCTGAATCACCCCCCGATGAGACCCATAGTAGATGGAGGGGGATGGATAACGGAATCCATCTCATTATATATAGAAAGTAAATTAGGACCAATAGTAAGAAGTATATCCAGTATTCTTAGAGATACAACACAACTATTCGATCCTTTGAGAGAGAAGGCAGTTGAATTAAATGGAAAGCAATACTTAATGGTTACATTAGATGTACAGAGTCTATTTACCGTGGTTCCTAATGATCATGGCATAGAGGCAGTAAGAGAAATACTTAATACTGTGACAACAGTTAGCAATGAAGAAAACATGTTAATATGCACTCTATTAGATCTAGTACTATCTAATAATATTTTTATATATGAACAACAATTATATCTAGAGCAATGGGGTGTAGCAATGGGCACCCTATGCGCAAATTCATACGCAAATCTAGTTGTATATCACTGGGAAAAACAATATTTAAGAAGTCATGTTTTGAGCACAAATATAATTACATACAGACATTTTGTAGATGATATTATCATGTTTTGGGAAGGACAAGAAAAGTCCCTAAATGAGTATATAAAATATTTAGAATCAACAACATTATTTTTAAAGTTCACAGCTACTTATTCACATGAAATAGTGAACTATTTAGATGTAACAATATATAGAGATGGACAGGGGAATGGCAATACCAAATTATACTGGAAAGAACGTTGGAGAAATAGCATATTAGATCACAGTAGTATGCACCCAGGACACGTGTTTAACAATATAGCAGAAGGACAGATGAAAAGAATAAAAAGAATTTGAATGCCCCACAAGACGAGAAACAAGAAGTAGAGAGATTAGAGAGGTTGTTATTGGCAAGAGGCTATAAAGAAATACAACCAGAAAGGGCAAAAATTAAAATAGAGCAGAGAGAAACTGAAGTAATTGTTTCAGTAGACAATAAAAACAGAAGTAGAAAGACTGTGCACAAGAAACAACAAGTTTGCTTTACAGCTAACTACACAAATGATAACAGGAGAATGACTGACATAATAAAGAAAAATTGGCATCTTTTAACTATGGATGAAGAGACTAAGAAATGTGTAGGTGAACACCTAGTTTCTCCTATAAGAATAACAAAAACCTAAAGTGTCTATTATGTGGAGAGAAGAGTAAGGATGTAGTTACACATTATGAACGCTAAGGTATATTCCCATGTGGGAAATGTAAGATCTGTGAAGTAATATGTAAAGAACAAAGATACCAGCATCCATATATCAATTTTTTATTTGAACCAAGATTTTATGCCACATGTAATAGTATTAATATAGTTTATCTTGCTAGTTGCAACTGTTGTCAAAGTTTTTATGTAGGAAAGACTTTGAAATGATTAAAAGACAGAGTATATCAACATTTATATGATATTAGGAATAAGAACACACAAAATGCTTTAGCGAAACATATAATGGAACAGGAAGGACAGTTTTAATGTTAGGGTATTACAACAATAAGGCTGAATTTAAGAGGGGGAGACAATAATAATTATTTTGAAAGAATTGAGCTGTGATGGATTTTAAGACTTCGAGCTCATTTAACACCTGGACTTAATAATAACATCAACATTAAGCCAGTGTTGGATGCACGCTCTATTAAATAAAATGTTAAATAATATGTAACTATCTCTTTTAGAAGTTGATTTATTAATTAATGAATTAATGGTCACATGATGTGTATATATAAACTTGCTTGCATTATTTTAAAATTAAGGATCTGAATAAGTGTACATTTGGTTATGCGAAAGTGCTCATCCATTTTATTTATTTATTGAATAAATCAAACTTTGAGTTCAACAGCTTGGATCAATCAGTCATGGTGGTTACTTTAGTATTTATTTTATTCAAATTACTAAAATCAAAGAAAAGAAGACATGAACAGGTTAACTCTGCAGTAGTTTATTTAAGCACAAATTATGCACTTTTGTGCAGGTACAATAGACTTCATCAGAATGCCATATAAAAAGGTAAAAACAATTTATAGTATCTCAAGAAAAATGTGATGTAAATGAAACAACTGAACAATTAACCTGCCAAATCATTTAAAGACACAAAGTTAAAAATATACAAAATGTATAAAAATGTATATATATATATATATATATATATATATATATATATATATATATATATATATATATATATATATATATATATATATATATCTATAAGTGTGAGTGTGTGTGTGTGTGTGTGTGTGTGTGTGTGTGTGTGTGTGTGTGTAGATGTGTGTATATATATATATATATATATATATATATATATATATATATATATATAGTTCCCCTTCACAAAGTCGAACATTCAGAAACTTGAAATGCAAAACATCGAACATCAGAAAGTAAACCTATCAGATATGCGGTTTACATATTCGATGTTTAGAATACAAAGTAGGGTGAAATATCGGACACTAATGCAGGTGAAGTTGAATTCGACTTCTGCACTCCAGTGTCCCCTTTGCAGCAGTACATATGGACCAGATACAACTACAAAGTGCTGACAGTCATGTTTTTGCAGGGGGGCAAGCTCCCCTGCACCCACTAACCCCCACACACACACCCTGCCACTTGTATATTCCAACTCCAAGATCCCATTACAGTGTGGAAAAGGGTATATCTCCCGTGCTGCACTGTCCCAATTTTTGGTCTTACAGAGTCGACATTGCAACCGTCTACAAAAGGGTTTTCTGCATTCCGACTACCGCATATATCAATTACACTCAAAACATATTCAACATACTGATTGTAAGCTAATATATATATATACACATATGTATATTGTATATAATGTATGTATATATACGGGTCTACTTGAGATCAAACTGTCAGAACATTGAAGCGCATATGGCCAAGACTGTATGGATGAAACCTCGGAACATCAAAACCTAAATAACTCGCTGCACACACCCTGCTACTTAAATATACCAACTCTGAGATTGCACTTATGAAGTGAATGGGAATTTTTCCCAATGGCAAGCTCCATGTAAATGATTCAATGTTCTAAAAAAATTATGTTTTCATATCACTGATCTGAAGTTCGATGTTCCTGACGTTCGACAATCTGAAGGGAACCCATATATATATATATATATATATATATATATATATATATATATATATATATATATATATATATATATATATATATACATACATACACATATACACCTTCCCTCATAAATCTCAAATCTCATAAAAATACCATACAAAATTTAAAAAATCAAGCCAGACAAATAAATAAAATGACAATAAGAATATTTCATCCAGACCTGTCAGATTGCATATGCTGCTTTTAGTCTAAGAACACTGCTAATCGAGCCCATTTCATTCAAACCTGGAAAAAACAGTAGCTTTGGATTTCAGTTGCCATTTTAACTCTTTAAACTGCAAAAAATCATCAGAGGGACCACCCCGTTGACCCAAGCAGACACAATCAATGCAAAAAATTTAAATATATGTGTACAATTATTACTGTTGTGTTTATATAACGCATTCCTTTCATCGGTTTTCTGATTATCATGGTAATGTTGGCAAATTCTAGTTTTCAGTGCCTGCTTAGTTATACCTATAGAGAAACAAGTTCATGATTGGCACTGTACCACATAAACCACGCCTTTACTTCCACAGCAATATTTTTGGATTAAATTAACTTTACCGTAGCTTTCCAGAAAAAAAAAAATGGACTCCTCCAGAATGTATTGGCACTGCAAATAGTGCACATACTTAACCATCCTACTTCAGCCTACGGGCAGGTTGGTCTGTTCGAGTAACCCTTTGAAACACACATCTTTTTTATAAACAATTTGGGGTCACAACCTTTTTATAAACAATTTGGGGTGCCTGTCCCACTTTTGATATAATTGTGTTCAATACCAAAAAAGGCTCCAATTTTTATGCAGTATCCTTTGGATGTTGTAAAAATCAATATTAAATGGCAAAGTAAGTTCTCTCTTAAACTGACCACATCAACTTGGGTCAAGGGGTGGCCCCTCCGATGATATTTTTTTGAGCTTAAAAAGTTAAAATGGCAATTGAAATCCAATGCTACCATTTTTCCACATTTGAATGAAATTGTCTTGATTAACACTGTTCTTAGACTAAAAGTAGCGTATGCAATCTGACAGGTCAGGATGAAATGTTCTTACTGTCATATTTTATTTGTCTGATTTTTTAAAAACTAAGAAGTATAATTTCAACTATATATTCTGGGTCTGTCACCGGGCTTCAACCTGTGACTGATACACTTCCTGCAAGATGTGCCTAGGGAGCATCCTTACTAGTTTCGCAATATCGCAAAAAATGACTTATAAGAACAGTATCTTTACTCTGAGATGTTCATAGAGTATCAGTCTCCTGAAGCTATTACAGACACTGACCCCAACAGCCCTTCAAAGGAATGTAATTTCTGCACATAAATTGGCGGTCTCACCTTTTCAGTAGTTACCATATGTAGGGTTGGTAACATGGAAGTACCATGTGAGATAGCTCTCTGATTATCATCACAGTACAGTACAGTCAAATCCTGCAATAATAAAACTTTTGCTGCAGCCATGTGTTTGTCAAACAACTGATCACTACTGCTTTCATTCATGAGTAAGACCACAGATACTTAAGATTCCTCCACCTGTAGTAACTGCTTCCATCTCTGATGGAGACATCAGTCTATGCTATCCAGGAGAGACTGATGACCTCTGATTTAGTGGTGCTAATTATTATCCAGGATGTTGCCCACTCAGCATCAAACTGCCCCAGCACTTGTCAGAGTTTATTCTCATAAGGTTTAAGAAAATATAATTTAGAAACAAGAACGTTCAATCTATCTTGCACCCAAGCAACACATGCTCTAGACACTGGTGTACCTTGAGATACTGTCCATGTCATATGTAAAGAGCACAAACAAGAGGGGAGAGAAAGCAAAGCATTGGACAAGTTCTATAGCAACCTTCAGCATACTCATCTAAATCCAAGATTTAAATGTAGGACTGAATACTCCAGTACCCCTTACTGCTGTATGCTTTAGTGTTTTCTAATCATATGCCTTGTTCATCTCTATAAAACCCATGTAACTAGTACTGATATAAATATTCATGATAGTGTAAGAGCAATGAAATGATGCAGCGTTCAGTGACCAGGAAAAAATATGCACCACTACAAACGTCCAGTCTGGTGGACCCCAGCCATTAACAAACTTTACAATAAGAGGAGAAAGCTATTACATGATAGAACAAAATCCATAAAAGGGAAGTCACCCCTGATCATTATTAGTAAAAAAATGCGAGCACTCATAAAATCAACTAAGGCCAATTTTGAGAGAAAAATTGCCATGGATTCAAAGGACAATCATAAGGCCTTTTTCAGCTATGTTAGGAACCTGGGTGGAAACTCACAGATATGCTCAGAATTAGTCCAAAATGATACAAAAATCACTGAACCCACAGACATTGCCAACATACTGGCAGACAGGTTCAGTGCAAACTTCACCCCTCTCCCCTAAAGGAGAGATAACTATCCCAGCCAAGTGTAGCCTCCCGGACATCTCAAATGCGCAGGTGAAAGCTGCTCTCTCTAAAGCTAAAAACACAGCATCAATGGGACGGATGGTGTCCCCGGCTGTGTGCTACACGAGCTAAATGAGGAATTAAACCGCACATAAGGCAGCTGTTTAATCTCAGCCTTACCACAGGATCGTGCCCAAGGAGTGGCGTCACGGCAACTGTGGTCCCACTCCACAAAGGTGGCGCTCTCTGGACCCTGGTAATTACCGCCCATAAGCTTAACAAGTCTAGTCTGCAAAGCTATGGAGAGGATCATAATGGAGCTCATAAACAAAGATATAGGGGACTTGCAGACATTGGACCCGACCCAGTTTGGCTTTGTCAAGGGAAGATCATGCCTTTTGAACTTGGTGACTTCTTGAAATAGTCACCAAGGCCATTGATGAGGAAAGGCAGTCCATACAGCCTACCTTGACCTTGCAAAGGCTTTCGACACAATACCCCACTCGGGTATTGTAGAAAAACTTACCAGCTTAAATGTAAACCCATATGTCACAAGATGGGTTGCAAACTGGCTTAAGGACAGAACCCACAGGGTTAGAGTTGCTGGCGCTGTGTCAGACTCCAAGCCGGTCACAAGTGGTGTCCCACAGGGCTCGGTCCTTGGCCCCTATTGTTTGGCATCTACTTCTCAGAAGTACAGGCCAACATGGGAGGACTTTGGCTGACAAAGTTTGCAGATGACTGCAAACTGGCCATAGTGGAAAGTGCATCGGACACTGATATCCTTCAGAAGGGACTCACGGAAACAGATAGCTGGTGCTAGAGCCATGGCCTGAAGTTAAGCCAAAAATGTATAGTCATACCCTTCGGGAAAAACAAGGTAACCCCAAGCTACCATATAGGTGGCAATCCACTAAGCACAGAAGAGGTTATCAGGGACCTGGGGACCCAGGTTGACAGTGGCCTTTCTTTTGACACTCACATTGCTAAAGTGGTTAGAAAGACCTTCTACATTGCCCACCTGATCATGAAGGATTCACATCCAGATCTAGTGAGGTCATTGTTCCCTGTACTCTTCACTTATCAGACCAATGATCGAGTACAATGCCCCATTCGGGATGTATCTCACCCGACATCTGCAGCAATTGGAGAGACCCCAAAAGTTCCTCACCAAAAGGATAAAGGGACTCCAAAATCTGTCATATGCTGCCAGATTGAAGAAACTCCAGCTCTATTCAGTCGCATACCGTCTGCTCAGAGGTGACATGTGCCTGACATACAAGGCCATGTCCAACCGGAATTAATGGACATGCTCCACCTCAAAAAATCCAAATCCACCAAAACCACTAGAGCAAGCGACTTAAACCTTAGCATGGATATAAATAGGACGTGCTGGAGGGATAGATTTATCACTCAGAGACTCCCTATGCTGTGGAATAAAATCCCGTTCCATGTGAGGCAGAGCACCTCGCTGACTCTGTTCAAGAGAAATCTAGACCTGTGGATGGGAGATCGTAGGTTTACCCCGGGAATCATCTCTGGGTCACTGCTGGACAGAGGCACAACAAACTAATGGGCACAGTATTTTTTCATATAAGGGGTGGCGTAAGCCACAATAATTTGGGCTAGGCTTATAAATGCCTTAGGGCAGATAGCCTAGTATAAACCTATGAACCTATGAACCTATGAACTACCTTGAATTAGAGGCTTAGCTATTGGGCAAAGTCTTCTTTCAAGCACACAGGTGTAGGATTTCCAATGTAGGCTGACAGGAAAATGCATCTATTGAAATACACCCTCCTGTCACTCTTATTTTATTTATTTATTTATTTATTTATTAATTTATTCATTCATTTATTTATTTTTAAATGGGAACCACCAACTCAGTTTGTCCATCGAAGAATAATGTTCCCTCCTTCTTTTCAGTGTTAGACGGATCCAATAATCAAAGCTCTGCAATCACATGTTGCACCTTTGGCATTTCTAGATACATCTCATACAGTAGTGTAGCCTTGTCACACCAGAACAGTTCACTTGCTGTAGTGACCTAATTTAAGGAAATGGATCCAACTCCTCTTCTTGTTTCTAACTACCCCCTTAAAGAATGGCACACCCCTACAAAGTTCTGCAAAGTTTGCCTTTCTCCTCCTGACAATATCTTTGCTTCAATACCTTCTTCTCCTTTTGTTTTTTCCAGTTAGGGGTCTCCACAATGGAATAATTGTCCACAGAACAATTGGCAGTAGAGTTTTACCTTTATTCTTATTGCTGATAACATTTTAGACAATATTTAAACTTCTGCTACCTGAGTCATGGGATGGTATGTAAGAATCTCTTTCAGGCCACCAAAAAAAAAATTTCTAGACATTAATTATATTCCTTCCACTTTCAGGCTAACTTACTGGTGATTGCTGCAACTGCTACATTAATTTCTCTGGTATGATCAAGAGATGCCCCCCTCTTCCACAAACACTGCTAAAAAGCCCTTTTTCTTCTCTTGAGATGTTCTTTCATTGCTATCGTCCACCAACAGCTAATCTAAGTAGAGATAAGAAGCATCAGACTCATGTTGAATACACAGTTGCACTTCTGCTTCAGCTCCCAGGTTTAGATCAGGGTCCACTCACATTTATTATACCCAATTTCAGCAGGTGTATAAAATAAACTCTTTTAGAGATAAGAACCGAATTTATCCTACAATGTAACATCATCTAGATATTCCTGGAATATCCTCAGTACATGCTTGAGTATACCTGGTCTGTCCTTCCCATAATCATCACCTTTCTTGACCTATTTGTCCAGAAAATATGACATCAGGTGGGATAAAATGACCACAAGTCAGTCAGCAACATCAAGCACAAGCTCCTCTACTACAAGGTGCATTAATGTGAATTATTATATTTGAACATGGAGTTTATTATGGACAATTCGTGATTACTACAGATGTGCAAAAACAGCTCATCAACTTTGCAAGCAATTCCTCCTAAATATCATTCCCTGTATCTGCAACACTCCCAACAAGAGTGTTAACATTTCCCAGTACAGTTATATACTCAGAATGTAGTACCCTCTCATGAACAGTGCCAGAGGTCTCTAGCAGAGCAAAGCAATCTAAATTGCTCACAATAAACAGGAATTTTTCTTTCTGCAAGTTGTAACCACATTAAGCTGACCTTCTCATATACTTATTCAGACTTCAGCAATATGGCATGCAGCCAACGACATGTGAATATCCCTACACTAACCTGGGTCTTTGCTAAAAGTCCATTCTAGAGCTTGTGAGATAACATCTCTATTTAAGAAATCTACTTTGTAAATCAGAACTGCATTCAGTGTTAATACAAATTAAATCTAACTTACTATTTTCAAGTTCAGTCACTAGGTCCGACTCCTTTGACAGCAATGAAGCTGTACCAGAGAACTAGCTTCCATTGTCAGACTATACACTTCCTAAAGCCATCTTTCTCTCTTGCCTCCTAGGTTTAACAAGCATCACTGTCTCCTATAGGCCTTTAACCATTTTAGTAGTAAACCTACATACAGGCAGTCCAGGCAGTACTTTTTATTTTTACCTAAGCCTGGTCAGACTACGTGGCTATTATGACCAGCAAGTGCTTGCTGTTGAATACCAACCCATGCCTGGCCCCACTGTTTGTTGTCAGTATACATGCTTTTGGCTAGATTCTTGGATTCCATAACAGAACCATTATGGGAGTCACATTTTAGATCACTGTTTGTCTGGTTCCTCTTCTAAGACCTCTTTTTCAAAAGAGACTATAGCAGAAACACAAGTCCAGAAATTATTGTTACATATTCAATTAAATCACTTTACCAAGAAGAAGAAGGAAAAACATATATTTTATACATTCAGGGCAGGATTCACGATGGCTTGCACGGAGTCTAAGAGCCATGTAAGACTCTCTGCAGCCATCGCGATCCAGGAACAGCCCGAAATCCCATGTAAGAGACCAGCTAAAACGTCTCTTACACGGGCAGGGCGTGGATATGCTAATTACCTCACTTGCAGCTGAAAGCATGCAAATGAGGTAGATTAGCGATCCACTAAGCTGAAACCAGCCTGTGTAAGAGTCGTGTTAGGTGCAGAAATGTACTCAGTTGACAACTGAGTATGTTACTGCAAATAACAAAATGGAGCCATGACAGCTCCAAATAAAGTGTGCATATGTAGCAGGCAACATGCCAATGGCCAAATATGTGGCCATTGGCACGGTAACCCGATGCAAACATGAAATAAAATTATTTTTTTTTTCGGCAATCGGCGGTGTTTAAACGCAGCCCAGCCCCACGCAAACAGGCTGCGCTAAATAAGACATAAAAATAAAGGTTTGAAACCCACAAATGTGGGTTTTATGTAATGCATGGATTTGCAATGCAGGGACTAGCAGACCGAAAATAACATGGCCACCGTCTAGTGGTTGCTAATTGGGGAAGCTGAGTGTAAGACATGTAACTAAGCATTAGTAGGCAATCTTATGTAAATGAGTGGTAGGATAGTGAATCACACTGTCACATAGCAAATGAGCACATTCCGTGTAGTGTAAGAGTTAGATAAGGGGGAGTAACAGAGTAGGAGATAGGTGACATCACAGGGGGGAATGTCAGGAAGAAATCAAGCTCAATGGAGCAAAGTGGTATGTGAAAGATCTCAATCACACAGCATAAAAAGAGGAGTGTCAACAGATAAGCATGGGAAAGTCAAGAAATGGAAGGTGTACACTATGGCCAACATCAAAGTTTCATGCTGTGCGTGCATGCGCGCGTGTGCACACTGGGAGGCGCTAGTAAGACAGAGTGTGCGCATGTAAGGCAGAGTAAGCATGTAGGAGCCTGTGTAAAGATCTGTAAACCTGCTTGCGCTGGTGTGCACGCATTTTAACCTGAATAAGCAGATTCTAGTCCGTGTAAGCATGTGTGCGCGCGTGTTAGCCACTGTGAGTGTGTTTTCGCTGGTATGCGCTCTGCTCCCCCCTGAGGAAACAGAGAGGAAAAAGGAAGCAGAAGAAATAGTAGGAAGCTAGCAGGGAATACTGGTAGAACTAGCAGGTGAAAACAATTAGAAGTAGGCAATTACACAAGCAGAAGACTAGCCCAGCCCAGCACTTAAAACACTGCAAGCAGCATTGCAGTATGTTTCTCTCAAGAGACACTGCAAGACAGGAGTAAGCTAGTAGAAGTGAAATTTGAAAAAGCTGCACTCAGACCAAACATGCTAGGGGCTGACATAGCTGTTATAAGGAGACATAGGAGACTTGCTGAGGGTGGTGACAATGCAAATGCTTCCAGACAACCCACAGTGAGGAGACGGAGAAGAGTGTACAGGCCCAGGGTCACCTACCAGGGGTTACATTTTCTGGAGATAGTGGAGCACTATAGAGTGGACAGAGACCTCCTACAGCAAATTGTTGAGCTGTGCAGGCCACGCCTCACACACAGAACCAACAGAGGGGTACCCATCCCAGTGGAAACCAAGGTATGTGTTGGCCTAAGAATACTAGCAACAGGTACCTTCCAGAGACCAACTGGTGATATGATGGGGATATCACAGGCTTCAGCCTCCAGGGTACTGCACCAGTTCCTGGATGCCATGTCAGCACATGTCGGTGAGCATGTATATTTCCCCAATTCCCGTGAGATATTGGCCAGCAATATGCATCTCTTCCATAAAATAGCGGAATATCCTGAGGTAGTGGGTGCAATAGACTGCATGCACATACGCATCAAAGCACCAGTCGTTGAGCGGGGTCGGGCCTACATTAACCATAAGAGCTTCCCCTCCATCAACTGCTGGGTCATGTGTGATGCCCAGGGCATAATAATGAATGTGTGTGCTGGCTGCCCTGGGAGCTACCATGATTCCCATATCTGGCATTTGACGCAGCTGTACCAGACATTTGCCAATGGGGACATCCCACATGGCCACCTAGTGGGGGATCCTGGATATGCACTGGAGCCGTGGCTGATGACACCCATCAGAAACGCACACACACCTGAACAAGAATGCCATAATGAGGCACATGCACAAACACGTAATGTAATAGAGCGTGTGTTTGGGCTGCTCAAGTCACGGTTCCGGTGCCTGGACACATCTGGTGTAGCCTTGCAGTACTCACCAACTGCATGTACCCAAATTGTCATGGTATGTGCTATGCTACATAATATGATTCTGCGAAAACAGCTGCAGCAGGACCAGCATAGGGCTGGGACAAACAGCCCCCTTCCATTGCCAAGGCCATCACAGGCAGAGCGTGACTCGGAGGAGGAACAACCTGAGCCTGCCCCAGTAGGCAGAAGGAGGCATGCCCAGTATGCCCTGGCCTTGGCAAAGAGGCAACGCATAGCACATACACTGACTGGCTCAGTAGGAACCCTGGGAATGATACCCATCGCTGACTCACTCATATAGTAACAGGGACGCCTAACATGACACAACCTGCTCTCAAACATGTACAGGGAGTGTAGTATGTGCATCTGACAGAGGCAGCCCTGCAGCATCACCTGAGGCATGATTGCCATGTGTTAAGCAATGTAACACCATCTAGTATATGCAAACATGAAGACCCTGCCTAACATCTCACCCTCACCAAGCATGATGCCACACTATGAAGACAAGAAGATCAAGTACAATAATTGACTGAAGTCTTGCTGTTAGCAAGGGGGAACAAATGGCTTACAGCCTGGGATGACATGCTGAGCAAGACATGATGCCCCACCTGCTAGGGATGGCACGCACCCAGCACACCTGGCTGTGTGGATACTGGCAAAGGCTGTTGTCACCCCCACTGTGCCTTGAATAGGTAAGGCTGGAAACACAAACCCACCACCATAGGTAGCACAAGGGATAACAACCTGGACGTAATGCTACCCAATGCCAGAAGTCTAACCTGCAAGGTGCATGCAGACCAAACCCACCACAGGATGGAGAATGGTAATATCTGTTCTGTAACAGAAACCTGGGTCAAGGCCCAGAAGAGCACCCTAATACTACCAGGTTATGCCTCATACCATGCTCTACAGCTCCAAAACATGGAACACACTACAATAGGAGTGTGGCTATTACTAATTGTCAAGGATAACCACACCCCCAGGTTGGAACCACAGCAAGAAGCAGCATGGACTATCCATGGGCAAGTAACAGTGGCACAAACTGCATCCCTGTTTGCAGCCTAAAACAGACCACACTCACAAACCCAGGAACCCCAGCCTGCCTTCCTGAAGACACTGCTGAGTATGAATGTCTCAACAAATACCAAACAAGGCACACACAAAGTATGACATAGGTGGCAATCCATTATGTATGGAAGAAGTAATCAGGGACCTAGGGACACAAGTGGACGGTAACCCATCTTGTGACACTCACATTGCCAAGGTGGCCAGGAAGACCTGCTATATTGCCCACCTTAATATGAAAGGATGCACATGTAGATCAAGAGAGGTCACTGTGCCCCCATACCCTTCCTTTATCAGGCCCATACGTGACAACAATGCCCCAGTTCGGATGTACCTTACCTTACACCTGCAGCAGTTAGAAAGACCCCAAATGTACCTCACCAACAGGATAAAGTGTCCAAACATTTGACATCTGCAGCCTGGATGAAGAAACCACAGCCCAATTCACAAGCATACTGCCCAGTCAGAGGTGATGTATGCCTGATGTACAAGGCCATGTCCAATCCAGAATGAATGGACATGCTCCACTGCAGAAACCCGAAATCCAGCAGAGACACCACAGTGAGATATCTGAACCTCCACACATAGAAAAATAGGATGTGCTGGAGGGACAGATCCATAACCCAGAGGCTCCTTACACTCTGGAACAGAATCCCAGTCCATGATAGGCGGAGCTCCACACTCATACTCAACAAGAGAAATCTGGTGAAGTGCATGGGAGATAGTAGGTGTACACTGCGGGCCATCCCTGTGTCACATCTAGTAAAGTGAACCTTACATGGGCATAATATGCACATTGCAAGGGGTGTCCAAACTCACACACAGTCTGTCCATGCTCAAACAATGCCAGGGCAGATAGCCTAGTATGAACCTATGAACCTATGATGATACAAATTGTGCAGGACACAAAGGATTATCACACAGCTGTCCTACCTGATGGTAGGAACCATGGTGATAATCCACAGATATGCTCTGCAGTACTCTAATATCACAAACAATACACCAGACCCACACACATTGCCAACATCCTACCTAACAGATCCTTTGTAAACTCCCTACCAGCACCTAACTGCCAAATATCTATCCCAGCAGAGTGCTGGCCCCCTGACATTGCAGATGCTGAGGTAACAGCCAGCATCTACAAAGCACACCACACAGCATCAATGGTACCAGATGGTGTCCTGGGTTGTGTCCAACAAGTACTGTAAGAAGAATGGAACACCAAATAGCACTACTGCACACTATCAGTCTTACCACTGGATATGTACCCAAAGATCAGTGTACAGCAACAGTGGTCCCTCACCACAAAGGTGGTGCCTGAATTGATACTGCAAACTATCACCCCTCAACCCTGACTATCTAGGTTGGCAAAGTAATGGAGAGGATGATCATGGATCCCAGGAATAACGAGATTAGGTACCTGCAGACATTGGACCCTACCCAGTGTGACTGTCATAGGGCAGATCCTGCCCCTTACACATGTCTGACTCATATGAAATGAGCACCAAGGCCATTTATGTGGGGAATGTGGATCACACAGCCTATCTGGACCTTGCTAAACCCTTCCATACAATACACTAGTTGGTCAGTACAGATAAGCTCACCAGCCTAACTATAAACCCCTATCCAAGTAGATGGGTTGCAAACCAGCTCAAGGACAGAACTGAACTGGTCAGACATGCTGCAGCCAGGTCAGACTGCAAACCAGGTACAACTGGCATCCCACAAGGCATGGTCCTGGGACCTCTCTTGTATTCTATGTATGTCATATAGGTACAGGTGAACATGGAAGGACTCTGTCTGAACAGGTTCGCAGAGGACTACAAACTGCCCACCATATCGGACCCTCCAGCTGACACAAGCAACCTACAAAAGGCACACATAGAAACAGACAAGTGGTGCCACAGCCATGTCAACAAGCTAAATGCAGAATAGTGTATAGTCATCCCCTGTGGAAACACAGTACATGGCCAGAAATTACCACATAGGTGTTAACCCAGTAAGTACATCAGGAGCAATAAGAGACCTGGGGACACAAGGTGATAGATATCCTGCATGTGGCAACCATGTGTCTGTAGTGGTTACAGAAACATACCATATACCCACCTAATCATGAAGGTAAGCACAGCTAGGTCAGGGTAGGTCAATGTGCCTCTCCAGTCATCCATCAGCAGCCTCACAATTGTGTACAATGGCCCTGCAGGGATGTACCTTAGCAGACACCTGCATCAACTGGAAAGACCCCACAAATACCCCACCAGGAGGATTGCAGAGCTGTAACAGATGCCATGTGTCGCCTGATTAAACAAACTGCAGCTCCACACAGTGCCATACCACCTGGCTGGAGGTGAACTGTGCCTGATATATAAAGCCATGACCAAGCTGGTATCAATCGACATTTGGTACCATGTAAAATCTGAATGCTGGTGACCTATGCAGCTGACAGGCCTGAACCCCAGCACAGACATAAACAGGACATGCTGTATTGATTGGTCCATAACCCAGAAGCTCACTCCACTCACGACTAAACTCCCAGTACAGGTTATCCAGGGAGTCCCTCATTGACTGTCATCCAGAGGAATCATGATGACTGGATGGGAGATGGTAGGTGTACCCTGGATATCACATGTATTTCACGGGTAGACAGAGGCACAGCACACTAACCTTGACATATGTCATGGCAAACACCAGTAAATGTGTGTTGAAGAACAAACACTCTCTGACTAGCATTACAAATGGACTAGGGCACATGGCCATTGTTTGTCACTGTCCACACAAGTTGTGGAATACATTAACAATGTCGGACAATCATGTACTATGCTGTCCATATCTGAACAAAATGCAACATGGTCATATCTTCACAACTGGCCCTCAACCAGTCTGGTGTGCTCACTATAAATATTACAAGCAGTGATAGGACTGAAACCGATGATACTGTCCACCACAGTGAAAGTACTGCACCAGTACACTATACAACAATACACTGTTTGGTCAGTAGGAAAGGATGTTGACAACTGTATGCAAACTCTCCCATGGCGACCCTGCAGGCACAGCATAATGCCTGTTAGGTTCAGACACAAAGCAGTTGGGCAGTGTCCAACACTCAACTGTACATGTGAAATATAGATGACGTCCACCCACAAACACAAATGTGGTGGACCACAGATCCCAACATAAGGAAAGTTCACACTGGGCATGCTCGCACACTTAGATAAATTAGACGTGTCAGTCAAGAAGCCATAGAAACTGTGAACTGGGCATGCTCACACACTTAGGCCATGTCACAGTTCAGCAGTTGCCCACACATATCTGGCATTTGTATGTGTTAACACAGGAACCTCCCACAATACAGAAATCTGCCCAGTGCACACAGTGAAATTACAACAGAGACATAAGTAAAGTACTGGATCCCACTCATATGCAAACATCGTCCACAGTACACAAGTTGTTCATAGAGATAGGGAAAGCTATGGCAATAAAGACCCACAAACAGTATATGAGCAACAGATACTTGCATCTGACAGGTAAACATATGGCCGTATAGTGCAATACTAGGCTGTTGTCCCCAGGGAATACAGAAGGCTATCCACAAGTGTATTTGGCATCTGCCTCTGCAGTACAGTAGGCCACTGTGCCTGTGCAAAGTTAATGCATAGATATGCTCTCCCCTGTACTGACGGATAGTAACAGATGTACGTACCTCTTCATACATAATGATGTCACCACACTATACATATGTCAGGAGCACAAATGATGCCCAGTAATTTGAATAGCATGCTCTGCTACTGTGTATTGCCCAAGTGTCATAACATAGTTAGGTCGGGGTTTGAATCCTGCAAGTGCTCAGTGTGTGGGGGAGGTGTGTGTAGTTCCATGTGTAAGAGAAATGTCCCTTTTGGCAACTACTACAACACAAGACATGCTGCATATTCCATTGTCTAAACACTGATGATGTCAGCACCCTATAAGTACAGCAGGAGAAAGCAAGCCTCCCAGTAATGCAAATAGTGCACTCTGCTACTGCGTCTCTCGCAAGTATCATAACATAGCTAAGTAGGGGTTTGAATCCTGCAAGTGGTCAGTGTGTGGGGGAGTAGTGTGTGTGCAATTCCATGTGTAAGAGAAATGTCCCTTTTGGCAACTAGCACAACACAACACATGCTGCATATTCCACTGTCTAAACACTGATGATGTCAGCACCCTATAAGTACAGCAGGAGAAAGCTAGCCTCCCAGTAATGCAAATAGCACGCTCTGCTACTGCGTCTCTTACAAGTATCATAACATAGTTAGGGAGGGGTTTGAATCCTGCAAGTGCTTAGTGCGTTTGTGAATGTGTCTGGGGGAGTAGTGTGTGTGCATTTCCACGTGTAAGAGAAATGTCCCTTTTGGCAACTAGTACAACACAACACATGCTGCATATTCCACTGTCTAAACACTGATGATGTCAGCACCCTATACGTACAGCAGGAGAAAGCAAGCCTCCCCGTAATGCAAATAGCGCGCTCTACTACTACGTCTCTCACAAGTGTCATAACATAGTTAGGTAGGGGTTTGAATCCTGCAAGTGCTCAGTGTGTGTGTGTGAATGTGTGTGGGGGACTAGTGTGTGTGCAATTCCATGTGTAAGAAAAATGTTCCTTTTGGCAACTAGTACAACACAACACATGCTGCATATTCCACTGTCTAAACACTGATGATGTCAGCACCCTGTAAGTACAGCAGGAGAAAGCAAGCCTCCCAGTAATGCAGATAGTGCGCTCTGCTACTGCGTCTCACACAAGTGTCATAACATAGTTAGGTAGGGGTCTTAATCCTGCAAGTGCTCAGTGTGTGTGGGGGAGTAGTGTGTGTGCAATTCCACGTGTAAGAGAAATGTTTCTTTTGGCAACTAGTACAACACAACACATGCTGCATATTCCACTGTCTAAACACTGATGATGTCAGCACCCTATAAGTACAGCAGGAGAAAGCAAGCCTCTCAGTAATGCAAATAGCACACTCTGCTACTGCGTCTCTCACAGTTGACATAACATAGTTAGGTAGGGGTTTGTATCCTACAAACACCATGTGTGTTTTTGTCACACAGTTTGTCCATGTGTGTGGAGTGTTGTTCCCAATATTGCACGACATACATTATATCAGTAATGTCAATGCACACATGATGTATGTGTGTGCCACCTACACATATGTACCTGTGAACTTCAATAGTTCCCATGTCCGAAGCATGCCTCATGTGAATACATGGAATATGCATTAGACAACTGTATGACTGTGGTGTTCTGTGCAGGGGCTGCATGTGGTATGTGAATATACAGTGTGAGTTGTAGATGGTGTCATCCCACCAGCAAGGGATACACGATTGGTCTGGAGCATATAGTCCACATGTTGGTGATGAACAAGTGTAGCATGTTGTCACCTCTTGTGGGAGTTGTAACAAGTTGTTCCATAGCAATGCAGGGAATGAATGCTAAGAACCCTTCAGATAGGGTCTTGGAGCTAGAGTAATGGTCACACTCTATGTTTGGGTAGTTGCAGTCCACCCATATAATGGTGTTTGTAGAGACCGTCATATTCCCAGTGTTGTCAGGAAGGCCAAGTGGGTTTCCTGGGTATGGGAGGGTGGTGTGTGCCAGGCTATGAACCTGAAGGCAGTCTAACCCACTGTTAGTTGCACATGGATAGGCTCTGATGCTTTGTGCTGTGCCACCAACCCTGGGGTGTGTGTATCTGAGGTGCCTTTGGATACATCCCCCCTGTTCTGGTTTGGTGCATGTGTAGGGGACGACAAGCATGGTATGAGGAATGACCTGGCAGTGATGGTGTGCACCTGGGAGCCTTGTACCAGGAGTCTGTTACTGCATGGATATTGCTGTACCCCATGCTAAGGACAGTTTCCACTGCATGCATCTTGAGGTTTACACTGCTGCTGTTGAGTAGCATTACTATTAGTGTCCTATCCCATGTGATACCTGTGTAGGTGGTTATGTAATGTCAGCCTTGCATACAAAGGCACTATGTGTGCAGCAACAGCCTCTGCCAATATACAATGGCCCATGGGTGACAGGTGCAAGCTGTCCCTAGCAAAGCAATGTGGCTTGTCCAGCATGTAATCCCATACTGACAGGCATTGGATCCCCTTTGAGTGTCACCAAAACATACGGTAATTGTAGATACTGATCATCCTGTCTACATATTGTGGCAGAATTCTTGGTGAGGGTAAGATGCTACTCAAGGTCAGGGTCATACCAGCCTGTGCCACAAGCTCAGAGAGCCCCTCTATGTCCGCAAACATGTAGTCCAGGGAGGTGCGTCACAGGTCATACACATTGGCAGAGACAATGACTGAGTCATATTTCTACATGCCTTGGAGTGACCTGTATGCTTGAGTTATGTGGTGGATCATAGTGCCCGACGGGCATCTCAGCGTGACCATCACCTTGTTCAGCCTGGTGAGCAGGACCTCAGTGTACCTGATGATAGAGGTACCTCATACAACTGTAGCAGGTGTGTTGTCAAGCCGTATGGCCTGTGACTGTCTGGCACACAGGCTTTGTGAGCTATGTGTTGCACGTGCTCTGCTCTGGCTTAATGTTTGCTTGTGTGTCTGCTTTGCAGGTGTCAGCTGCTCAGGCAGGATGCTATTCTGAGAGTCCAAGAATGTACCTGTGTTTCCTGTGTTTGGATTGCGGTCGTGGCAGGTCTATGTGAGACTGGTACTGTATTCACTGTAGTATCCCACTCCACCTGACAGGGTATGCCAGTACTGAGTTAAGAGAGCTTAGCCCCCAGTTTGGCTATGTGGTTGCATCTCTCACATGTGTTTTAAGTGTATGGGAAGGGGAGAGGGTTGTCTATGTACATGAGGCAGCTGTAACATTGCCACATGACTCACAGATTTACCAACTGGACCAGAGAGTAGATTGACAGGTGACCTTTGCACATGCTACCATAGCATTGTGAATCCCATACTAAGTAATGACATAGGGCCAATGGGGAACAAGGTACTCAAGGTGAGTATGTGAGGGTGTAGTGCTCCTGATTTGTTAGTGCTGGCATATATGAATGCTGTCTTGAGCAAATGTGAGGTAAGTCATATGCAATGTGTTACAGGCAACCTACATGCAAACAGGACAAACAGTGATGTTCTGTCAAGTGAGACATGGACATCAGTACAGTAAGCAATACAGATGTCATTAGGGATCCACAGAGGCACTGTAAATCTGCACTGCAGGTGGAATCAGTGTTTCAGGAACATAACAAGCAAACATGAATACAAACAAAGCTACAGTCAGCAGGCCTGTATGTAGACTATGCTACAACAAAGAAGGTGCACGACTTCCAGTAGGTAACAGTGCATATATGCAGGCACTATAAGCCTGTACCCAGACATTCACAGGTCAGATGGGCTGGGTCCAGCCCCACTCCCCACAAGTGTATAGACCATGTACATTCATAATGTTGAATAACTGGCCTGATACCCAAGTGCTCATACCTGTAATAATACACATTTCAAATAACAGACACTGAGCCCTCACTCAGCAGTTCCAGACTTAGTATGATGTATGCTACCTGTCCTGGCATCACAGTATCCTTGACATGTATGGAGGCTCTCCCTCCTGTCATAGTTAGTTCTGTGTTTTGGTGCTATCATGCATGGTATGAGGTGTGACCTTGTAGTGCTAGTGTGCTCTTGTGAGTCTTGAACCTGTTGTGTATTACTGCACAGATATCAACATCCTAAAACATCCTCATTGCAGAGTCGAGTGTGGACAGCATGCAACTTGCAGTTGACATGACCATCATTGAGTATCAATATGTACATTTTCGTATCCCCTGTGCTACCTATGTAGGTGGCCATCTCTTGACAGCATCACCACCAGTATGCAAAGATGTGCAGACAGTACACTATGGTAATTACTATGGGTGTACAAAACAATACAATGGCATTCATACTGTAACTGCATCAGGCATGCTGGGATATACCCACAATGATATCATTACACTGTACTGTTGTCAACATTATACTATTACAACACTTCTATGTAGTCATCCTGTGCATCAGCACCATGTTAACCTGTTCCTGCACCAATGTTACAGATTGCAGGAGGTGGCACAGTTTCATCATATGCACAGGGTGTGTACTTGGTATGCCTGAGTCTGCCACTGATACAACCAATTGACATGTCTGTGTGTGTGTGTTGGTGAGGGACAGCAGTACAAGATAGGGCAATGTTGATGCAGTGTGTGCGTGTATGCAGTAGCCCTAGGTGTTATCAATTTGCATGTGTGTATGCATGCACACAGTCCCACCTCATAGCTGCCATATACAGGTGTTTGTGGACAGCCACAGACTGTACCTGCCAGGTCATACAGATCACTGTCTGTGGCCATGGACACGGTA
Source organism: Protopterus annectens (assembly GCF_019279795.1). Lineage (NCBI taxonomy): Eukaryota > Metazoa > Chordata > Ceratodontiformes > Protopteridae > Protopterus > Protopterus annectens. Next base: position 1,888,764,286 of record NC_056726.1, read on the forward strand.
CCTGTGCCTGGCGGGGGTGCTACGGACCGTATCAGGTACTAAGCCAGAGGACCGTATCAGGTACTAAGCCAGACTGGGTACTGTCATCAGAAGCAGGTGGTTGGTGACTGGAGACAGGTCCTGTTGGGACTGTCCAGAGCCACGTGCACGTGGTCTCTTGGGGCGGTCTGATGACAGCAAAGACCCAGCATTACTGGGGCTGCTGCTGGCACTATGGGAGCGGCCGCGGGCCTGTTGTCGTCCATGACGGCTGCCAGCTGCTGCTCTTGCTGGCATACGGCCACGTTGACGCCTCAACCATCCACCATTTCCCTGGCTCATGGACATGTAGTTGTGGAACAGATCTAATGTGTCCTCTTAATGTCAGTCAATGACCTCGGTGAAGTTACGGATAGCAGCCGCAACATCACGCATACTGTCACTCATAGCTGTGCGACATGCTCTCAGCTCCCTCAGACCCTGTCTGGTGTACCGTTCCATACGTGACTGTGCCTGCATTACAGCCCGAAACATAGCTGAGGTTGAAAGACCTCTGTGGGCATGCCTGACAGGGGCGGTACGTCCACTGATGGTCCCACGAGAACCCCTGGACGTCTGCCTGTGTGGTACCATGTCAGGACCCTGGCCATGGCTGCTGTGTGGGGATGCATGTGCCACCGATACCACATTACCCTGGTCAATGCCCACTGTATCCTGTCCATCACCTAGGGACATTGGTGACAAAGGATGTATTGGCAGGATGACTGTGCGCATTGATGGGGTCGACAGCTGTGTACAGTCAATTGGCTGACCAATGATGGACCTTGGCACACCTCCCTGGGTCATTACACAGGTATCATCATTATCACTATCCACAGCAGCTGATTCAGGTTCCCTGCTGCACAACACCAGAGCAGCACCAGAACCTGTGGGAGTAAGACAGGAAACACAGTTTACAATGTGTACATAATGTCACCACTGATACACACATGCACACATGCACACATGCACACATGCACGCATGGGCACATGCACACATGCACACATGGACACATGCACACATGCACACATGGACACATGCACACATGCACACATGGGCACATGCACACATGCACACATGCACACATGCACACATGCACACATGCGCACATGCACACATGCACACATGCACACATGCACACATGCACACATGGGCACATGCACACATGCACACATGTGCACATGCACACATTCACACATGCACACATGCACACATGGGCACATGCACACATGCACACATACACACATGCACACATGCACACATGCGCACATGCACACATGCACACATGCACACATGCACACTCCTCAGTATATGAGATAGCAACACACAGACACAAACACACCTGCAATCAAATACATAGCACTACTGCTTCAGCCTATTATTACTATTAGTATCAAGAGTTTTGAAGGTAATGTTATTACACACTCACCAGCATGGATAGGCTGCCTTGCTGTTACACCAGAGGGACCTGCAGAAATGAGACATTTATTGTCAGTGGGCACAGCTGTGCCATTGATACTGTGAGTATGATACAGTTCAGTAGTGCAACAGTTAGCTTCCACAGGTCTACTGCTGATATTGAGAATATCACTCTTGCACAATAATTACCACGATTACAGCTACAAACCGAGGACGCACCTCACACATGCATAACCTAACAGTGTACAGAACGGTCAACTATACACATGGCATGTTACCTGCACGCTCCGTGTCCTGCTGCTGGGTTGCTCCAGCCTCCGTCATTACACATGTATGCTGCTGCTGTTGCTGTTGGGCTGGAGCCACAACACTTAGGAGTAGTCCATCCAGTCTGGTGAGGGGGGATGTCTAGCCACCCCACCATCTGTGGCAAGCTGCTGCCTAAGGATATCCAACGCACGCTGATGGACATTTCTAATTAAATCACTGCAGTGATGGCGTACCTGCTCATATGTCCGGTTATGTGTGCCTATGTCATTTACCCGATGGGCCAGGTCTTGCCACAGTGCAGCCCTCTCCTGCTGGTTCTGGCTGGTGCGGGAAAAGAGTATTGCGATATCCTGCACCAGGCTCTGGTGTATCTCTTCCTCCTCCACAGCGGAGTACACAGGGTTTGGCTGGTGAACCATAGCCCTGAAAAGGAGAAGGAAAAGATGTCAGCAATATCTGTCAGCAAACTATGGCACACATAATACACATAATACTCGACTGTAGTGATATAACTTAACCACCATATATAGCATCTGTCTGTCTATTGGGGGATACACATGTAAATGACCAGATATCAGTGCTCATCCAACAACTGTGCAACAGTACCTGGCACACTCCATACGACAGACTAGTATACTGCAGCAGTCAGCACACTGGTTCAGGTCCAATGCACAACCTCACACTGGGGGTTTTGTATCAAGGTACTGTATGGGGAACATTATCAACCCATGCACTGCATGCAATGCACGTTACATATTTCACTGGTAATGCACACTACTCTTACTTGCCATAACCCTACCTACACCACAGTGACATACAGGGTAACACCACACAACATATGGCAATGTAGTATGTGTTGATCGCAATACCTAACACATCTGTCTCTGGCCTCACACCAAGGACACACACTACCATGACAGACAGACAGTCATGGTGAGCAATCACACCAGTACATAACATGCACCCAGTCACTGGCACACTCATTCCACCTCACATATTTGGTTTGCAATGTGTTCATGGGTGTGCATTGTGTCTTAGGTAGGTAGTATGCTTTGGGCCCTGGGCCTACAGCAGCATACTGTTATGCTACCCTGCCCCTTGTGACACGTGTTATGATCATACCTGCTCCTTACAAACAGTTACAAAGGGTGACTCATATGGCATATTACCTATCTGCATAACATTCAGCAGGGGTATGTTTGACATCTACTCATGGGGAGCCTTGCTTCTTAATTCTGTGTGGTTTACTCCAGGGTATGTTGTATCTGTGGGTAGGGACCTGTACCTCCACCATGTGCTCTATACTGCAGTGACAAGGACGACAGACATAGGTAATTTGTGTTGTGGATGTTGGAGGTGTTACCATGGTTGTTGGACAACTGTCATGGGTGTGACCGAACTATGTATATCCAGCAGTGGTAACCTCTATGTAGGTAGTCTGTGTGCGCTCTGTGGTCTTGTCAGTCACTGTGCATAGGTAATGTGTTTGAGTGCATTAACACAGTTACTTGCGTATGTCTGTGTCCTTCTCCATATCTGTAGCTGTCATGGGAGGTACATACCATGTAGGACATTGTGGGGTGTACAGGGGTACAGTGACCTACATGTCCATAGCTGACACACCATGTCCGCTGACACATTCCATGTACAGGTATTACAGGACTAGTGTGCCACTGTGTATATCAATGGGGAGCCTATTGTACACTTATTGCCCCTGTTCCCCCCTGACACATGCAGTGGTGGGCAGGCATGCACATATGTGGTGGTTACTGGTGTCAGTGTTTTGGAATGGGGTATGGTACTCCAGTATCCACACTGGTGTTCACTCCATGCCTTTGTCACCAGGCACCTGTTGCAGTACATCTGCACACATATGCCTCACTCAGTATATATATATATATATATATATATATATATATATATATATATATATATACATATAGATGTGGGGAGAGAGGGGAAGAGAGAGAGATAGAGAGACAGAGGGAGAGTGAGAGTGAGAGGGGGTGGGACAGAGAGAGAGAAATAGTCATATACAGACATATCTGTTGTCAGTCAGATCTGTCTGTATATGTATATGTATCTACATATATCTATATATGTATGTGTGTATTACATATATCTGTATGTACATATTTTATCAATCTCGATGTCTGTGCAGTAAGTGAAACCTGGTTCAAGGCTCCTGAGAGCACACCAGCGGGACCAGGCTATACCTCGTATCATGCTTTTTGGCCCCAAAACTCGGGCCAAAACAAAAAGGGTGGGGGAGTGTCCATATTCATGAAGGACACCCACACCTCCAGGTTAGTGGCAACACATGAAGCATCAGAGACCATCCAGGTGCAAATAACCGTAGGCAAACCTGCTATACAACTGGTAGCATGTTACAGACCACCCTCCCAATCTCAGGAACCACAGTCAGCCTTCCTGAAGACATTGGAGGATATGAATGTCCCACCACACACCATCATATTGGGAGACTTCAACTACCCTAACATACACTGGGTGATTATTCTAGCCCAAACACCCTAGCCCAAAGGTTCCCGGAATTCACTAAGTCAAATGCAATGGAACAGCTAGTCACCTCTCCCACAAGGGGAGATAATATACTAGACCTGATCATCACAAACATGGGGACAATGTGCTACACACCAGAAGTATACCCCTCACTAGTCACATCTGACCACAAACTAATCAGCCTGGATATACATATCCCACCTCCCCCACAACACAAAAGACTACAGTGAGAAACCTCTCAAATGCCGACTTTACACTTCTTAAAACTGAGTTGGTATCCTTTATGCCCACTGGGCCAGTGGAAACCACATCCCACAATACAGACTCCTTCACAAGTGCTTTCTACGGACATCTCCAAGAATGCATGGATCATGCAATCCCAAATAAAACCAAGACCCTCTCCACCATGGGCAGGCGTCCTGTCTGGTGGACCCCAGCCATGAACCAATTGTATAACAAAAGAAGGTAGCTACTGCATGACAGATCAGAATTCCATAAAGATAAGGCATCTCTGATCAGCACTAGTAGAAAGCTACGTTCTCTCATACAAACATGCAAGGCCAACATTGAGAGGAAAATTGCTATGGACACTACAGATAACCATAAGGCCTTCTGCTATGTTAGACATGTGAGTGGAAACCCTCAGATATGTTCAGAGTTAGTTCACAGTGACAACAACTACACTGAACACACAGATATTGCCAACATTCTGGCAGACAGGTTCAGTGCAGATTTCTCCCCTCCCTCACCCCCAAATGAGGGATTACTTATCCCAGCTGACTGTAACCTCCCTGTCATCTCAGATGTCCAGCTGAGAACCGCCCTCAGCAAAGCTATAAACACAGCATCAATGGGACCCGACGGTATTGCAGGTTGCGTGCTACTTGATCTCCAAGAGGGGCTAAACCCACACATAAAATACTATTTAACCATAGCCTTACTACAGCATATGTACCTGGACACTGGCATACAGCAACAGTAGTCTCACTCCACAAAGGAGGCACCTCTACAGACCCTGGTAACTACCACCCCATAAGCTTAACCAGCCTGGTCTGCAACGCTCTGGAAAGAATCATTATGGAACTCATACACAGAGACATTGAGGACTTACAGACACTTGATCCCACCCAGTTCGGCTTTGTAGAGGGCAGATCCTGCCTTTTGAACCTGGTTGACCTTTTCAAAACAGTCACTAGAGCCATTGATGAAGGCACAGCAGTCCATATAGCCTACCTGGACTTGGCTACAGCTTTCGACGCAATACCCCACTCTGGCATCATAGACATGCTCAACAGCTTAAATGTAAATCCATATGTCACAAGATGGGTTGCAAACTGGCTAACGGATAGAAACCCTAAAGTCAAACTCACTGGTGCCATGTCAGACTCAGAGCCAGTCACAAGTGGTGTCCCGCAGGGCTCTGTCCTGGGACCCCTCATGTTCGGCATTTATTTCTCAGATGTGGAAGCAAACATGGGAGGGTAGTGGCTGACAATTTTCAAAGATGACTGCATACTAGGCGCCATAGTCAATACACCAGCTGACACATACATCCTATGGAAAGGCCTCACTGAAACCGATAACTGGTGCTGGAGTCATGGCCTTAAACTGCATGCCAAATCATGTATAGTCATACCCTTTGGGAAAGACAAGGTACCCACATATTATCAAATAAACAGTAACCCATTGAGTACAGACAAAGTAATCAGAGACCTGGGGACACAAATTGATACTGACCTCTCATTTGACACCCATATTGCCAAAGTGGTTGGATAGACTTCCTACCTTGCCCACCTTATCATGAAGGGATTCACATCCAGATCAAAGGAGGTCATTGTATCCCTATACTCCTCCCTTATCAGGCCCATGACTGTGTACTATGCCCCATTTGGTATGTACCTCACCTGGCACTTGCAACAGCTAGGGGGACCCCATAAGTACCTCACCAGGAGGATCAAGGGTCTCCAACAAATGTCATATGCTGCCAGACTAAAGAAACTCCAGCTCTATTCCATAGCATACCGCCTACTTAGAGGTGATCTGTGCCTGACGTACAAGGCCATGTCCAATCAGGAATTGATGGACATGTTCCACCTCGTAAAATCCAAATCCATCAGAACCACAAGAGCTACAGATTTAAACCTCAGCACAAATATGAATAGGACATGCTGTAGGGACAGATCCATAACTCAGAGGCTTCCCATATTGTGGAACAGGGTCCCAGTTCATGTTAGGCAGAGACCCTCACTGACTCTCTTCATGTGAATTCTTGACGAGTGGATGGGAGATCATAGGTTTACACCAGGGGTCATCTCTGTGTCACTACTAGACAGAGGCACAGTAAACTAATGCTATTATGTAAGGGGGGTCATCACTGTGTCACTACTATACAGAGGCGCAATTTTCTAAATCTATTCTGTACACTGTCTGCAGATAGCCTAGTACTAAACTATGACACTGTGAAACTATATATGTCTATATATATATATATATATATATATATATATATATATATATATATATATATATATACATGCATATCTCAATATACATGCGTATACACATGATATATATATATATATATATATATATATATATATATATATATATATATATATATATATATATATATATATATACTCCTTTTTAGTTCCACATATGTATACACACAGTAACGTACTGATGAACATCCATTACTGTACAACCTACTTGTACATTGCACTACAACCTACATTGCTATGTGCACATAGCTACCTTCACATACATATGTATGTAGAGACTTCAGTGACAGTTGCAGTATGTCCCCGGCCCTATGCACATCTTCATATACATAGATACTGACCAATAACACATCTAGAGGGTTCACAGTATGTAGACTATTATACTAGTACTTTACATTACCTGTGTTTGTTGCAGCTGTTTGTGTAGGCTTGCAGTTACTTGGCCTGCTGTCAACCTCTTTGTTTTGTTGTTACTGTTTTTTTTAATTTTTTTATTTCTTTCTTTCTCTTTCTCTTTCTCTTTCTCTTTCTCTTGCTCTTTCTATTTCTCTTTCTCTTTCTCTTTCTCTCTCTCTCTCTCTCTCTACCTCCAGAGGGTGCAATGAAAGTATTCCATGTGTGGACTGGGAGTACAGGATGCTTTTGTAGGTATCTGCACATGTCCATGTGATGGCCTCTGCACCAATTCTTAGCCAGCATTTACTAATTGCATGCAGCCTGTTGTGTAGTGATTGCAGTTCTCACTGTGATTTCAGGACAGTGCTATAAAAAGGTCTGTTAGGTAGGCGTAGCCCTTTCAGATTATCAGGGTGGGGACCATGCTGGTTTGCTGTGGACACTGTTCTGTGAGTGTAAGGGTTGGTATGTATCTCATATTTCAGGCTGTGTTGTAGACACTGCAATGCATGTTGTTCTGTAAGCTGAGTATTCCTTCCTCCAGTGTCCTCTTCTCCATGTGTATGTAAACTGACACCTACGACTAGTAATACTGTGTATATGGGTGTGTGTGCTTTCCTGTGGAGATTGTGGTGTAACTGGTATATAGCAGAGGCTCTTGCAATCTGTTGCTATGGCTTCAATATTTGCCCTTTACATTCACTCCTTGTATGCCTGCTATATGTCTTTCCTGTAATGTGTTGCTATGGCTTTCCTATTTTCCATTTACATTCAAAGCTTGTAATGCTTGCTATATCTGTTTGGGCAGCAATTCCCTATGTGTTTGTTGTGGTAGGGAGTTACTGCATGCAGTGTGGTCTGGCCATGGTGTGGGCCTTGACACTTACAAGGGTATTTGATCATGCTGCTGAGCAGGCCTCAGATACTCTCAGGTGCATCTTTTATCAGCCTCATGGAATGGTACATATCAGTGGGATACTCCAATGAAATATTCTGATATTCTGCAGTTGTGACTGTGGGTTATTTCGAGCATATGTATTACTTCACCATTTGTGACGTGCAAGTGGTGCATACTTTCAGTAATTCATAGTTACCATTGCATGTGTAGTGACACCTTTCTGCCTACTGTTAGTACATTTCACAGGGTGTCAGTGGGGCACAGTTGACATTTATTTTCACATCAGGGACATCCCTGTAACTCAGTCACAGTTGCTATATCTGGGCTCTTAACTATTCAACTATGGAAGTGTTTATCCTGCTCTGAGTATGTGTGTGGCTTGCCAGATGCTACTGTGACATTATTACCTACTAGCTACCAACTAGCATGGCTGTTTCTCATCACACAGTACTATTTTACAAATTCACTAGATTTGACAGTAAATATAGATGACATGCTTTGTGTACTAGACTTGCTATATTCCCTTTACATTAATTCCTACTATTTTATGATATATTTCTTTCAGCACAATGCTCTTGTATAGCAGTCATGGCTTAGTGGTAAGTCATGCAGACTAGTGTTTCTAAGGTCCTGGGTTCGAGACTGGCTGAGGTATTTTATTTTGCTGCTGAGAAAACTACAGGCCTTGTCATTCAGAGTGACTAAGGCACTTTTAAGCAGTTGTAAGCGGGTTAGCACTGGTTTGTGCGGAGGTCACGCATGCGCACTGCCGCTTAGCTAAGCGCACAGAAGCGCACTCCCGCTTACTACTGCTTAAAAGTGCTTACTCTCGCGCACACCCGCGCTATTTTCTTTTAAAGAAAAGAAAATGGGGAGATAGGAAAGTGGTGAAAAAGGGGGCACAAAGAGGGTAGGACAGTAGGAAAACAAGCTCGGGTTTTGCAGGAGGGATGTAGGAAAGGCCCATAGCTGCCCATTTCTTCGTCAGCAACAGCTGTGCATATGTTTGTAATTTGGTGTGAAATTTGAAACCTTCCACCCCTGAGAGAGGTGTGAGGACAACAATATTTGTTGTACAGCCAATTGTAATTGCCAGTTTACATGTCCAGCAGACATGTGTGCAAAATGGGCAGCTATGTATGGGGCGTAATTTTTTTGTGGGTACAGAGTGCCCTTTTTTTTTTTTTCAGGTGAGTGTGGTTTGTCAGGTACAGGAAGTTGGTATAGCTGGGGAGGTAGGTAGGGGAGGTTAATAGACAAAACAAACAAGACGCATACAGGGGTGGTGTATGACACATGTGGGGGGTTACACAATTGACGGGGACAGATGTTTGGATATCTCGAGCCCATGCGCCCACAGATGGCAACAGTGGAACTGAGATCCCCACCCATGGGCAGTTGCCACTGTGCCTTCACTGCCCAGGACGGGGCTGTGCCGGGGGCTGTGCCGGGGGCTGTGTAAGATGGGCAGCAGGCATGCCCGTGAGTTGTGCCACCCGTGCCTCAAGCTGGCGTAGGGGCCCAAGCACAGCATAAACGTACCACGGAGCCCTTGTACCAGCAACAACAAGTAAGTAGTCTTAACGAATTTTTATTTTTCACAAACGCACAAAGGTGCAGCTTCCTCAGAGAAAACAAATTAACAATGAGGTAAAAGTGCACGCCCCTTTTATACAAGGCAAAAGGGAAATGACATCATAGTAAGGTAAAACTCATTGTAGTAATTGGAAAACAAGTATAAACCTTCACAAGAACAACTTGTTCCTCAAAGAAAATATACTAACATTAATTCATGTTAGTAATGACCATTTCAAAATGTAGAATGTTACCAAGGAAGTAAACATAAAAGTTAAAATAACATATTTAAAATTCTTAAAATATGTAAATAAAATCATGACATTAAAGTAAAAATTCAACATAAAAGGTCATTCAAGTAGCAACTCATAAAAAATAAGCATAATATGCAGTAATGGATTAAATCTTGTTAAAGAAGTAATGGTAATCCATTATAAGTATAAAAAATAATAAGCATCTATGTACCTTAAAGATGTTATTGTCTAAACAACAATAATAATTAAAATCTAGACAGTAATTGACATGAGGAGTGCTACACCCAAAACCCAACACATGAAGACAGAAACAAAAAACATGCCACATGAAGTCAGAAACAAAAAAAATTTTGTATGTATTTTGGGAGAAATCATTATGTATGCATAAGGAAGTAAGGTGAAACTACAAAAGAAGATACTACCTTAAATAACTCCTCAACTTGAGTACTGCTGAGATGTTGCAGTTTTCGTTTAAACCGGTAGCAAAATCGTCTAGCAGTTGCCACTCCAGTTCACGTACTTCTAAAAGTAGAGTTATTGGGCCTCCCCTGATGTTATTGGTCACTTGGTCTATGGCCATAAACGAAAAAGAATGCCCAGGGTGGCTGGCAATGTGTTTAGCCAAAGCGTTAACGTCAGAATTTTTCTTAATTGCATACATATGCTCGTAGACACGGTCCCTAAGTCTGCGATCAGTCTTCCCCAGATAGAATGAGGGACAGCAATCGCAAAGAGCCAGGTAAACTACTGATCTACTTTCACAGTTGAGTGGAGCTTGAATTAAAAACTTCCTATCCCTTATAGTATAGGACTGCCCTGCTCTCATTTTATAACACCAGTTGCAGAAACCACATGGGTACATCCCTGTACGCCTATTGAAAGTTTTTTTAGTTAGGTCCCTCTGTAAAAGTTCCTTAAGGTTATTATTTCTCTTGAAAACGAAATTAGGACAGAGGCCTAATTTCTCAGAGAGGCCAGGACTCCCCAAGATAAATTGCCAGTTTTTCTTAATCAATGCAGTAGTAGTCTGAGTGTTAAGACTAAATGTATGAACGTAGCTAATGGCGAAATCACGTACATGGTTGGTCTGGGAGGTGTCATTAAGGGAAGGGGAACCCACAATGGGTGACAGTAGTGCGTTGTTAGAACTAAGGTCAAGCAGTGCATGACTTTGTAAGATAGGTTTATAAACCCCGTTTACCCTTTTAGTTGTAACTTCGAGCCTAATTTCATCAATTGGATTCCTCGGGTAACCCCTATTAAGGAACATATTAGACAAAAGTGTGCATTCGTTCTCAAAGGTGTCAAGATCACTACACATTCTGACAGCCCTAACCATTTGACCCTTCACAATAGATTTCTTTTGTTTGAAGGGATGGTGGCTTGTGAAGTGCAAGAACGAATTACAGTAAGTTGGCTTTCTGTAAACACAAGATGTGTAGGTGTTCCCTTCCTTTCTCAACTTTACATCGAGGTAGTCGATTTCTAAAGGTGAAAAGTTAGAAGTGAATTTCAGGAAGTCAGTCGTACCATTAAGAAACTGTAAGAAGTCTGTAGCTTCTGTGTCATTACCATGGAAGAGGATGAAAATATCATCCAGGTAACGTGTGTAAAATTTCACTGTCTGCATCCTTTCACTAGTAAAAAGGAAGTGCTTTTCCCAGAAGCCCATGAAAAAGTTGGCGACAGAGGCCCCACAAGGCGAGCCCATCGCCACACCTTTTTTCTGTAAGAAGTAATCCTTATCAAAAAGGAAAAAGTTACACGAAAGGACTATGTCCAAGACTTCTGTGACCAAATCAATTTCAGTCTGTGGTGCTCCACAGTCTAAAAGTAAAAGAGAAATCCATTCCACAGCTTCTTGGTGTGGAATGGAGGTGTATAAGTCAACAACGTCGATGGTGAGAAAATTATTCCCATCATCGAACGGAATGTTGTTGAAGTTGTCTAAAAAAGACCAGGAATCTTTACATACACCCCGAAGGTCCTTCAGGTATTTAGACAGGATGGTATCCACCAATCTGGCGCTGGGATACGTCATAGATGATCTACCATCAACCAGCGCACGCATAGGGGGATTATTAACATCCTTATGGACCTTGGGGATGCCAAACATGACTGGGATTTTTGGCATTGATATGTCAATGTAGTTGTAAGTTTCTAGGTCGATCTTACCCTGCAAAAACAAATCTCGAAAAACACCCCTCATCATACTATGGGTACGGTGTATTTCATTAAGAGAAGCAGGAGAATAGGCAGGTGTGTTAAGGACATCACGCATTTTTTCGTTGTACAGTAAATTGTCCATAATTACAAGTCCGCCCCCTTTATCAGGTTTAACTACTCGAACTGGGTAATGGCATAATTCATCTAAGAGGGAGACTTGTTCTTTGGTAATGTTATACCGAGGTGTTTCGGTATAACTATTACATGCCTTAAAGGAATGTCTAATGTCTGCTTCGCAGACCCTTTCAAAAAGCTGAAGAGAAGGGTGAATGGGGGGGTTATACACACTCGGTAGTTTTAGAGAGTCATGTGGCAAGGCAACTTCATTACTAAACAGTAACTTAAAGTTTAACTTTCGGACAAAACATTTTAATTCAATAAGTTCCTTGGATATGTCACCCATTTTACTAGGGACAAAGGTGTAACCGAGGGCAAGTAACTCAACTAATTCCTCCCTTAGTTCTAAATCTGTGAAGTTGTAAATAGTAAAGTCCCCTTTACGGTTAAGTATAATTCTTGGACCTTGGTGTAGGAGACAGGAATTAAGGTCAGCAGTCATGATAGAGAAAGAGGAGTCACCTGCTATGTGGGAGGAATGTGAGTCCGGACAGTCAAGAACTGAGAGGTCAGGGGAAGCTTCTTCCGCTTCTATCTCTTGTTGTGGAACTGTCGATGGTTGCGGTTGCCTAAAAAACTGTTGTTATTTTTGTTAGTATTGGTCCTATTTGAATTGGTGTTATTGTTGCCTTGATTACCCTTCTTAAACCCTTTAATCCTGTCACTGCGTCTAGGGCCTACCTCATCCACTCCTACCTCGTCTTCGTGAAAGTGGGAACTAGCTGGGACAGGATGAGGTGCAGGGTTAGGGTGTTCCTGATGGGTACTAGTAGTAGTGTTGTGAGATTCAGAAGCCTGTAATTTAGGATATGCAACGTTGTCCTGATAAGCCAATCTGTCTCTGACTAATTTTTTGTTTTTGTTAAGCTTTAGTTTAACAAGAAGTGTATTAATACTAGAAAGGGTACGGTCATAATCAAACCTGTACCTTACAAAATTCAAGTCCGCTTTAATCTCCTTGTCTAAAATATCAATCTCCTTCAGGAGAACACAAACATGTTGGTTATAATGAATTAATGTTAGTATATTTTCTTTGAGGAACAAGTTGTTCTTGTGAAGGTTTATACTTGTTTTCCAATTACTACAATGAGTTTTACCTTACTATGATGTCATTTCCCTTTTGCCTTGTATAAAAGGGGCGTGCACTTTTACCTCATTGTTAATTTGTTTTCTCTGAGGAAGCTGCACCTTTGTGCGGCGAAAACGTTTGTGAAAAATAAAAATTCGTTAAGACTACTTACTTGTTGTTGCTGGTACAAGGGCTCCGTGGTACGTTTTTGGATTTCAACTGTTTTTGTCATTTGCATTTGCCCAAGCACAGCATGCCTGATCTCCCTACGCACCACAGTCCGGACACTACGGAGGGTGAGTGGATGTTCTCCTCCTGCCACGCTTGCAGAGGGGGGACGAGCCCCATCCCCTGCAGCGCTTCCACCTGCAGGTGGCACAGGGCCACCAGAGGAGAGTCCGGCCTGGGCACTACTGCCAGGTGCACGTGCCGGCTGAGGTGGGAGAGGTTGGTCCGCTGGAACCCACCTTCCCTGTCGTCCTATGTTTTGCATTATTTAATGACATTTTGGGTTAGTAATGTGCAATACCATTCACAATTAGTTGTAACAGCATACATTAGTATTCCCATTAACCAAACACCCATAAATGCAAGCCATTGAACAGCAAGCATAACACATGCATAATTTGAACAACAATACACAATCCAACAACATGCAGAGTTGATTGATGGCAACAGGTCATCAGGTTTGGATGTATGAACAGGGCACATGCATCAACGTACATGCAAATATGTATGAACCAACAGGACAATTGTCCAGGGGAGTTAATTGTGAATACACATACCCATTTCACGTGGAATGGATTATTTGTGGTTATAGGGTAGGGTGAAGAAATATTTCATTAACAACTTCAAATACCTATACATATGCTGTACATTTCTACTAGCTGCAGATATATACACACTACAGGTCTGACTATAGTTTCCTATGTGTAAACTTATGCATGTTGGTGATAGGAATGTTACTGCTACATCAATATACATTTCATTTTTATTCATACACATTCATATCTGGCTCTGTTCAGCTACAGCATCCTGCTACATTTGCTTTATATGGCTCTAGACAACTGTGGATGTTTGGTATTTCATACAACCATACTATCTGCATATTGCAAACTGAGAGCAACATATCCAAATTATGGGACACACATTCCAGCTTCAGTACTTTATTCCACACATTTCGTTGTTTGGTTGGGCCTGTCACATTCATTTCATTCTGTACTGGCTGCAGTATACTTTATTCAGGAGTTATTACAACTTTATTGGTGGATTCATACCTCTTTCTCACATTCTCACTTGTTTTATTTTTACAATTCAGGATGGTACTTAATTCTAGGCTTTATTGACATGTTTTACTTGGTTATAACAATCCATTCCAACAGTCTCACTTGTGTCATGTTTCAGAATTTAAACGGGGATATATTTCACACGAGTGTTTTACTCAGCTTGTGTAGCTGTAATTTCCAGCCTGCTGCAGGTTATGTACTATTATATTACAGGTGGAACATCTTTATTTCAGACTTGTTTCATTTTTTTTTTGGATTACAGGCTGCATCACATTTATGTAATCACACAGTACTAGCAGAATCTCTCTTACACTGTTTACTTGCACTTTATATTAATAGGTGACTATACTGCACTCTTTTGCAAGCTGTCATACTTATATTTTTTTAACAGTTACAGGGAGAGAATTACTAACTTGCCTGGTGGCGCAACCGCACAAGCCTATTGGCATAGGCTCGATGATTCGCAGAACGGACACCTGCAGCTGCAATATAAATGAAGTAATATTGGAATACACATCTCCATAATATCAGCTAGGTTAACTTTCTACATAAATAATTACATGTAACTTACTCAGTAGTGGGGCGTTGGGCATTTGCCGGGCCTCCTGGATCCAGTGGTTCAGTTGGTCCTGCTTCCATCACTTCAGGTCCGCATGGTGGTGACGGACCTGTTCACCAGTCCTTGGTATTCCTGTGGCACTGGTGAGATCATGTGCCAACCGGTCCCACACCTCAGCCTTGTATGCTCCCCACAGGACCTGGCTCTGCATGAGTTGGGCCTCATGATCGTGGACAAGGAGCCAAACCATATATTTGGACTCCTCAACACCCCACCTCTGTGCTTGGAAGCAACTACCCTCTCCTACACCTGCCATCCTGACTGCAAATCGGTTCCACAATCAGTTATGTTGTGTATTCCCACCTATGGGGCTTATATATGCCGTTTTTCCCGCACTTATCTGTGATTGGCCATTTTGGAAATGTATCAGCTTCACAAAACCTGCTTTGTCATGCTTCTCTTTCCATTCATTCCTATATATAAGCTATTACTGCATCAGCAAGAGCAGCTGTCATAGCTTAGTGGTTCAGTACTTTGACTATGGTGCATGGTATCCTGAGTTCGAGTCTGGCCATTGCTTTTTATATTTTATGACTGTCTACATAGGCTAGAAGGTGTGTCTGTGTAAAGGCAGTTTTGATACAGCTTGCTCAACGTTACCCGTTGGTTAGCTTGTTGGCGCAGTGCGCAGCTCCTCACAAACGGGTCACGCTGGTTTATGCGTCTTTTGGCTGTCAGCATGCATATTACACTGAGCTCGGCTACAGGCACAAAGTTTCAGCGTGTTACAACTCTGCTCAACCTCGGGCACTCATTTTACACCTGTTAAACCACTGCTCACCTACGGGCACTCATTTTACACCTGTTAAACCACTGCTCACCTACGGGCAGATATACTCAGCTTGTTAGAGTGTAGCTCAGCTATAGGCACTTCTGACATTTGTTTTTTTTATTATCACACATTTCTTCATAATACATGGCCCATTTCATTACATTTTACATAAAAATAATTGTATACATGTACATATATGTCAGGGAATTGTTTTGTGCTTATTTCACTAAAAATAAAAATTGATGTTGTGGGGGCTCGAACCATGACTGCCTTCTCTTCAGCCGACGTCTCTACCGCTATGCTATTGCTTCTTGGCTTACTTTGCATATTTAGATCTTATATGCTTTTCCACTGACTGCTAACTGTGGCTAAGCGACCGGCACGCCCGCGCAAACGAGCGCACTCACGGGCAAACATCTTTAAAACTTATAAAAAAAATATAACATGTTCATTTTTACATTTTATGTTTATAGTCTGTGGGGGCATGTGTTGTGTTGTGTTTATTGACATTTACGCAGACTCTGTCGTGGGGGTTTACTTTCGGGACTGTTACTCTTCTGGGGGCGTATCCGTTTGCAGGGCTCGCCCTACGGACATGCCCCCTACTTTCTTACATGGACCGTGTTAGCCTTGGGTGTGAGTCAGCATACCCTCATGAATATGCATGGCATGCTGATGTCACACCATTTAACTGCAGCCTCCATGTAAGCCTTGTAACTCTTACACGGAGGCTTCATGAATCCTGCCTTATAACTTTGATAGTTTGCCAAAATATGTTAGCTGTTTTATCAGTTGTGATGGAAATAGCACAATATGTACAAGATAATAAATGAAGAGAAATGGATATAAGAACATCAAAGGAAAAGAACATCAGGAAAATAGGAAATATGAGGAGATGTAGGCACGGAAACCACAAGAAGGAAATGAACAGAAAGGTCCACAGAATGATAAGTAGTTTCAGACAATGGAAGCAGCAAACTAACCTGTGAGCACAAAAATTTCCACAGCCTGGAGATTGCCCCTTCCCCCATTCAAATTATCCCTGCAGCGTGATTTGGCAACTATCTTCTTAGTTCTGTGAATTTTCTGTGTTGCTCAGCTTCCATATTAGATAATATGCTCCAATTCATGATATCTTGCAACATGTTCATTCATAATCGGTATGTGTGGCTCTTAACAGCCTACTAGCAATCATATTTTAGGATTTTTGGGTCAGGTAAAGCCCATCAAGTTATCCGTACTACTAATTATTAAGCACTGTGCCAAATGTTTCAACAAATGCCAAATGTAGTGGAATTATGTAGGTACACAGTCAAAACAAATTATGTGTTCATTAACCTATTGGCCCTTCTATTCATAAACATAATATGCAAAGGCATACAAACACTGTGTAAACTATGTCTACTAAGCTGCCATTCAGGACCTTTGTCTATACTAATAAACTGTGGTCCTTTTCACCATAGGTACTTGCATAAATTGCCCATCTTTGATGAACTGCATGCCAGGCTACATAGTATGAAATAGTTTGCTGTGCATTCCTTCCATCCAATATCCCATCTTCATATCAATGGCTGCTGGTACAAGGCTGCATTGCATGTGTATATAACCAAATGCTTTCCTTCCTGTGCTGTATGTCATCATCATGTCTGTCTGTGATTCATAAACGCATTACAATCATCAGATGTGATGGCACAACTATGGTCATTGTTATTATCTGGTAATTAAAGGTCAGTTGTTGTGTCACCTCCCATTGCCATAAGCTTAGTAATAAGACTGGGCAGGTATGGCTGTTGTAGCAGGTTTCAACACCATAGGGAACACTGTTGGCAGGATACATATTTTTTTCCTTCTTAGCAAAGTTTTTTTTTTTTTTTTTTGTAGTACAGATATATTGTGTGGTTTTGTATGTGTGCTCTTCCTCACCAATGGCCCTGTGTCTTTGAATCACATGCAATTGTGAAGAGGAGTTTATTTTCATTTTTTTCTGTTTGTACACCATACATGGATTATTAATGGTGCACACATCGTGAATTGTAAACTGCTTTAGTAGATCACTGGGAAGGATTCCATAAAGCTTGCAGAATCCAGTGTATTACGCCTATATCAGAGCAAAACTTGCAGATAACATTATAATATGTTAATGTATGGCAAGAAACTCAGAATTGCTCAGCACACAATGGAGTACCAGAGTTACAACAGTGCACTATATAAATGTGCAAGTAATCCCTAAATAATAAGAAATGACTGTCCAATCACATTGTACAGTACCAAAGTTACAGAAAGATAATCACAATTTAAGAATCCTGAGAGTTGTATAGAATATAACAAAATCTGTACAGTAAGGTTAAGGACAACTACAGAATGTAACTGATTCCATTATGATAAGAAAAAAAATCATTAAAAATGTCAACTTTCCCAATGTAAGCCGCATGGGATTTGTAACATTAATTTGCAGGAGTAGACACAGAAATGTTTCAGAAAACTATGGATATCTCCATATGTTAAATGCTAACTTATAATACATGCTTCAAAGATGCAAGGCTATTTGTAATATATACATTCACATCACTCTTTACTGTAAATCAGAGACAACTACGGATGTCTACATAATGCATGTACTATTAAAATATAGTGGCTTGGACTTACAGATTCTGACAGAATCCATACATTTTCTAGTAAAAAAAAATTATAGACAAAGAGCAATCATGGCAACATCATCATAGCTAACAGTTGCTAGCAATGGGTTCAGGCTTTGTGTGGGGAACACAAGTAATGCACACACCCAAGAAAAGTGGGAGACAGAAAAGAAGATGTGGGGTATGGGTGAAGAAGAGGGAAACACAAGAGAGGGATGCTGAAACTGAAAAATCTGAGGGAAAGTCAGAGGATCATGGGCAACGTTTTTTTTTTTTTTTTTGTGGGAATAGGCCCCATTGTTTTCTAAGAATAGAAGGAAAGGTAAACATAGGGCAAGAGGATCTGAAGGTCCTCACAGCAGGTATACCCTTAGGGCAAATAGCATAACACAAGACAGACAAAGGTTGGAAAAAAAACTAAGGACAAGTAAATTACACAGACAGCACACTGCATAACTTGGGACAAAGGAAAGTTGACAGGGTGGGGATGCATATCAACCATCATTAAAAGCTGAAAAACATATCTACCTATGCAATATCACATTACATGTCACAAACTGTGTGTCAGTCATACCTGGATGTGTATGAACAATAGTAGATGTGTGTTCCAAGGTGACAAAATAAGATTATAGTATATATGCATATCCATATGCCAAGCAATATCACAGATGAGCAAATGCAGGTTTAACAATGGTAGATAACTCCACCCGAGGACAGAACCAAACCTATGATCATGCATATGGAAAATAAACAACCAAGCACAGTGCCAAACAGAAGTCCTCCAGAAGAACAACAAATGCTGATACGTGCACAAGTAAGTGTGCACAACCCAAACAAATATGTAATGGAATGCGTATATGTTACACATATATGCCATGTCAAAGGCAACACACAAGTGTAGATGTGTATGTATGTCTGTCAGTGGTGTAAATGGAATGTACATGAAATTAATGTCAATACAAATGCATACACAAATGACTTGTAATAATATGTTCAAAAATTTAACAGTACAGCATAACAGATATAGCAAGTTGTGCACATGGATGTGAACAAACTACACTGGGTAACACACAGGCATAATGAGAACAAGAACGTATTGCAAGCATTAGCCAGCAACTTGTGCATACATGTCCTGCATTGTACAATGCCCATACATGTGCCACGGCACAGTGGTGCAGTGGTAGCTTTGTCACCTCACAGCAAGAGGTTCTCCAGTTTGATTCTCGGCTGGAGTGCCTTCTGGGCAGAGTCTGCATGCCCTCCCTGCATTTCTGTGGGTTTTCTCTTGGTGCTTCGGTTTCCTCCCATGTTTCAAAGATGTACATCTGCAGCATTTCTCCCTGGGTCTCCACTGAAAATTGTCTTTGTTCCAAGTCAGACATTCCCAGTAAAAATGATAAATAAAATAAATAAAAATATTCACTGCGTTGAATTAATAAAGGGCAATGGATGGAGCTTTAACAAAGGTAAACATACCTGCAAAAAATAGTAGGGAAATATAAAGGTGTTAGAGAGGTGGACAACCGAGGCACACATCAGGGTAAAACAGGACAAGGTAAGCTGACAAAATGCAAATGCACGTGTAAAGCACAAAGGATGCTGTAGAAGCCAAACAGACATACATTTAACAAAATAAAAAATGTATGCCAAATGGCCAGATGGACTGCTGATGTCCAGAGAATTGGACATGTATAAAACCCACATACACATTAATGTGTAATCATGTCACATCAACATGCATATGTAACCAAGCTAAAAATTAATTGCACATGCACATATACTATCATGCAAATGTCAACTAAAGAAATGCAGGTGTATGTCAACCACCCTTCTCATTATGGAACAGAGGACACTCCTATGAGCATCATTACAGCAAATCAGCAGTAAATCAGTGCATGCCCACACATCAAAAGTACATTTGTATGCCAGTATGTATTCGGCTATGTGCACACACATGTACAATCATTTAATGGGTACAGCTATTTTTGGAAGGTGTACACCAATATCAGTATGTCATGGGTGTGGAAATGCTACATACAACAAACATGGAGTAACATATTGTGAAAGAATATGTTACCCATGACATTGTGTACAAATTAACATTATATTGCTATTTGAAGCAATCAGAAAAGGATGACTACAGATAGACAGGTTATACTTGCATATGATCCCACATAGCATCGTTTTTTCCAAACAATGACACAACAGCACATCATAACAGCTGTAATCCAAAAATCATGTGGAATGACATGTCTGTATGTTGCACATACCTTAAATGGCAAAACAAAAATCCAAGGCATTTCACACTGTTGATTGCGTATGGACAGCATATGTTGTCTGACAGACACCTCAGTAACACACATGATTACAGGCTACCTCTTGCAGCACTATCTGTAGGATAACTTCCACAATGTATAGACAGTTGAATGTGTGTGGAAAGTGTAGTGTGTGAATGTGTGTTATACACACATTGAAACTGAAGTAAATGTGACACGACAATAACACATAAGCATGACAGATACATAGTATGCATTCAAAAGAGTGCATATACAGTCCAGTCAATGAAATGGCAATCACCATATTGGCAGCATAACATAAGTGGAGCACACAAACAATCCTTACTGACCAGAGGGACCAGGCTATTGGGAATCAGACTCCAGAATGATCTCAGAATCAGTCATCCTTAATGAATCCCACATAGCCCATGCCATATCCTCAAAGAAGGTCCACATCATGTCCCTCATCTGTGTTCAGAACACATCAGACATAACTTCCAAGATCTCCTCATGAAAATTGTCACTATCCCAGTCGTGTCGACATCTCCTCTGTGGTGCAAGTCAGATTGCATGAGCAGGGGCAGGTCAAGGTTCTTTGACATAGTTGTCATCATCATCATAGTCATCATCTTTGGAAAAATCTGTCAGTGGCCTTGCATGAGCTGATTATTGTCGTTGGATCGGAGAAAGTCCACGGGTACCATGCTCTGTAAAAATTAATTGCAAAACAACAGAAAAGAAAAGCAACTGTCTACCTTGCAGAAAAGTCCCGTGAATATCATAGCACAACACAATATGATTATGATGACAATTTATACAGGGACTGAGACATGTCCATTATGGACAGAGGTACCCATGGACCTATATGTCATACTCCTAAAAAGGACAACAATATTATTTTCTGAACAATTCTATATGCTTAGACAAACACACATAGGTCCCTAGCTTTGTAAAAATGTCTGAAAGCTCAGATCAACAGATTGTACTGTCTGCATTCCATGATTTATATAAGCAGCCACAAGTGACAATACTGTGGATAATAGACAAGCCAAACGACAAACAACTGAGACAGGCAGCATGATATTTAGCTGAACAGACGTCAGTATGAGTACAACACTAAAAATAATGTGATATGTTCAATCAACACAACTGTTGACATATGAGAATCTAATATATCTGTTACTAACAGTATTGTATGTGTACAAATGTATGAATTATGTACAAAAACAATCAGCAGCCTGAAAAAACAAACTTTGCAAACATGCTTTTCAATATTGATCTGCCAAAATCAAATAGGTGTCTGCTCAATTGTCAGTCAACCTAGGCTATAGCAGTCTGTAAACAGCAGTATAAATACTGACACAGCAGACACTCATTCACTCTGAATAGGCAGGCTATGCGCAACAGATCATTCATCAGAAACCACAGCCAGACATACAAATGTACCAAAGCATTCATCATAAGCACTATCAAAGCACAATATACACCTAAAAAGATGTGTGACAGATACACCAAAGTAACTGTCATTTAGGTTGTGGAGTATACATAAAAATGTGTGCTGAAAAAATAGCTCAAAGATACATAAAATATCAACACTGCTAGTTTTTATCCACAGCTGTAAGCA
The DNA here is from genome assembly GCF_019279795.1 of Protopterus annectens. Classification (NCBI taxonomy): domain Eukaryota; kingdom Metazoa; phylum Chordata; order Ceratodontiformes; family Protopteridae; genus Protopterus; species Protopterus annectens. The sequence goes on from NC_056726.1 coordinate 1,888,786,763, forward strand.
AAACTACCGTGTGATGATTTCACTTTCCTTACTGATGCATGACAGGTATTCCTGCATTTTAGTCAATAAACATGTTATTGTGAAAAATACAGGCCTGTAAACAGGGAAACATGCATTTCAGTTAATAAAATACATAAAAAATAATCAACATTACCTCGTTCCCTCTGCTGATCCTTAACCCTGTGCATCTGCTCTGTTCTGACTGCAAGCCTCCTCATCTGAATTAAAAAAATAGAAAGTATGAAAAGTTTATTACTCAAATAATCACTTTCTCAACAAAGTTTGCAGACATTTCTTTCTAAAGGACACTAGATAATCACAATACACAGCTGACATGCAACTCTAACCGTGAGAGTTACCTGCCTACCTAACGCATCTTAATTGAAAAAACAAGTTTTGCAGGCAGCGAAAAGAGTTTCTTATGACATCATCTTGATGAGGGATGGTCTAATAATAATGACCTTGGCTTAGAACTATAACGTACGAACATGTGCTGTTCATGTAGCTAAACTGTTAAAAAATGCATTCATGTCAACACTGTCTTCTTCTCAGGCAGTGAGATACTGTACATAGCATACAGCTTCTGTGAACAGAACCATACATGTTGCTATAACATTATGGACACAGAAGGGTATGTGTGAGGGCATTTATTCCTTGTCAAATTGTACATGACCAGGAAAATACATACATCTTCCCTGTTCTTCATTTCATCTGTTAGTCTGCCCATCCCAGTAAATTTGAGGATGATATTGTTCAACTCCTTCCTGGTAAGGGGTCACCACAGAGGATCACCTGTCTGCTCATGACTGGCAGTGGAATTTTACAGTGTCAAGTTGCCAGCCCAACCTTCCACGAAAGGCACACACTCACACCTAGGGCCAATTTAGCATGTCCAATCCACCTACAGCATGTCTTTGAGAGGAAACCAGAGGGCCCAGAGGAAACCTATGCAACCACAGGAAGGACATGTAGACTCCACACAGAAGGCACCCCAGCTGAGAATTGAGCCAGAGAATCTCTTGCTGTGAGGCGGCAATGCTTACCACTGCACCAACGTGGCCACCCAGGATGACATTGTTCTACTAGTGACTTCAATATTTAACAAAAAAAAAAACCTTCATAGCATTTTCACAAAGTATGCAATATTAACCAAAAAAATTGGTCAGACATATAACAGGATTTAGCAAGATGTACAGTCCCCATAGTTAAATATTGGAAGCTAACAGAATGTTATGGATTATGGGTATTTTAGTAAGTATTTGATGAATAACCAAGTTATTTGTAACGACGCTCAAAATATACATTAATATCAATACGTTTAATATTCTTCTATAAATATATGTTATGTGTACATTAAAGCAATGTAACAGTTTCAGATATATGTGTCTCCTTTTCCATATTTCAGAACACAGCACACCAAAATGTAGATGTAGTGGCCTGTTTCCTTACAAATTCAGCTAACAGTCAGCACTGGCTACTTTTAAACAGCCAAGTACTGCTTTCCAAACACTGTTGTACAACAGCTGACTTTATCATAGAGTTACGGATTACAGCCATATTATTAGAAACTTGGAGACTATATAAGTGAGTCATTACCTTGCACAACATAAACATTAAAGTATTGCAATGTAGTTCTTCCAAAAAATGCTATGGCTGGAGTTAACCAAGGTAACAGGTACAGATGGTGCAGATATATGTTTCCCTTATGTGGTTTTAAACCCACAACATGACAAAATTTAGACATGCTGGCCCATTGTTTTACAATGGTTTGAGCTAACAGTCAGCAAGTTATTCTTAAGCAAACAGGTACTGATCTACATACCCTGTTATAAGAAAGTAGATGTTATCAGAACATTACGGATTAAGAACATATTCTTAGAAATTCAAAGACTACATCAATAAATTGGTATCATGTACAACATAAACATTAAAGTACTGCAATATGGTTCTTTCAAAAATTGCTATGGGTGAAGTTAACCATGGTACTGGGTACAGATATATGTTTCTCCCAATGTGATTTTGAACCCACAACATACCAAAATGTTGACATGCTCGCCAATTGGTTTACAAGCCAAGCTAACACACAGCAAAAGCTTTGCTGTAGAAAACAGGTACTACATGTGTTTATTAGAAATCATGTAGTCAATGGATAAATATGGAAAATGCATGCAGTTTTGGACCCTTTATAAGAGAGAAATAACAGCTTTCAACACATAACTAAAGCATATGTATAAGCAATCTGACAGCCATTACATTTTGAATTAAATAAATGTGTCTGTGTAATTGTTTTGGTGGAATGATGTAATGGATATACATGTTGGTATTCCAACTTGTAATGCTCCAATATTTGATAGGGTTGTACTATAATGGAAACCTATGAAATGCACAGTCATCTGTGGCCTGGGTGCTATAGGTGCCTATGATGCACGAGAACAGAGGTTATGTGAAATTATGTAGTTAGATGTTGTAAAACATATGTACATCTGCAAAGGGCATCCTTATTATTATTATACACATTATTAAATAAATTAACAACATGGAATCAAACCCTTACTTAAGAGGGCAGTATTTTCCAAGTCTATTTAATTATCACAACACTTAACACACAGTTATAAAAAACATCTATCTGATATATATGGTACATAGAACTATCTGTAAAACCCTTAGCAATGCTCAGGTATATGTAGAATATTGGTCCTTATTGTAGGGGCTAATGATCTACCTCTGCATCTCAGCAACCCTCCTTCGAAGCATCCTTCCAATGCAGGCCATCATAGCAGTGATTAACCTGCAGTCCAGTGTGGTAGATCCCCATTGTCCATCAGTGCTCCTCACAATCCGGTTCCACACATCGATCATTGTAAAGTTCCTGGAACTGGCTCCCATACTCTGCTCCAGTCTGGTGTACACAGTCAACATCTGGCTCATCTCCTTTGCTAAGGATGGTCTGCACCTCTCCCCTCTAGGCTTTTGAATATTAGCTAAAATATTGTCTTCCGCCATAGTGCCTTTTTTTAGGCAATGCCAAACTGAAAGTATTTCTGACATAGCAAATAAAAAAGAAGAATATCTAAAGGTATTACTACTCAATGCCAGGAGTCTTAACAAAAAAAGAACTCTACTCCCTAGAAGCTCTTTTTACCTTAGAGAATGCTGTCATCTGTGCAGCCACTGACACATGGTTTAAAGCCACAGAGAGCACACCAACAATGCAAGGTTATTATACCTTCCACAAATTTAGGCCAGCTACTTCACAGGCAGAGGCTAAAGGCTGGGGTGTCTCTATTTACATCAAACATAAATATACTTCAAGGTTGCTGAAACAGGACAATGCACTTCAGCTGCTCCATGTTCAAATCACCATAGGCAAAATCCAATACCACTTCCTTGCAAGCTATAGGTCCCGCTCTATGACCCAGGAAACCCATACCATATATTTAAACTTATTAAAAACACTAACCATCCAATCCAACACCATATTCATGGGTGACTTTAATTACCCCACTATTAACTGGGAATCCTATATGACACCAAATGCACATGCACAGAGATTCCTGGATTTTGTAAACACAAACTTCCTGGACCAGATAGTCAATACACCAACCATAGGTACAATCATACTGAATCTGGTTCTCACTAATATGGGAGACTGCTGCACACCCATACTGTAATGTCTTCTCTGGTAAGCTCAGACCACAAAAAGGTCTTGTTTGAAGTAAAAATAAAACCTGGACCCCCAGCTAAACCTGGAATATTCAGGAATTATTCTAAGGCTAACCTCCTGCTATTAAGTGAGAACCTGGCAAAATTTCAAGCTCCCATAAACCCTGAGAACACTTCTGCCTATGCAGAACTATTCACAGAAACCCTGTACATTCATGTTAATAGCTGCATAGAGGCAGCTGTACCCACCAAGAAGAAGTGCAGAACTAACTCAAAAAACAAGCCACCCTGGTGGACTCACAAAAGAAATTGGCTGTATAACAGGAGGAAGAAAATCATGGCAAAAATTAGGAGATGCAGCACCCAGCAGGATAAAAGCACTCTCATTACACTAAAGAAACAACTCAGACGACAAATAAAGTGTACCAAAGCCAAATTTGAGGTAAGTTTGGCCTCCCAGGCCAAGGACAACCACAAAGCATTCTTTAGCTCTGTCTGTAACCTCAAAGGCAATACACAATTGTGTGCAGAGTTCATTGTAAATGGAGCCATCTGTACTGAACCAAAAGATTTAGCAAACCTCCTGGCTGATAAATTCATCTCCAACTTTACTCCCCTCCCCCCTCAACCTTCCTTCAGGAAATATCATCAGATATAACTCCCCTACTGTCACTAGAGGACATGTCCTTAATGCTCTCTCGAGGACCAAGAACACTGCATCAATGGGCCCAGACATTATCCCAGGATGCCTTCTAAATAGCATGCAACATGATCTATCACGGCCTCTGGAATTATGTTTTAGCCATATCTTCCAAACAGACTTCGTGCCTCATGGTCATCCCACTGCACAAAGTGAGCCATCTACAGACCCATAAGTCTCACTAGATTTATATGTAAGGCCATGGAAAGAATTATGATGGAGATGATCAATAGAGATATAGTAAACCAAAGGACACTGGACCCAACCTAGTTTGGTTTTGTCAAGGGCAAATCATGCCTACTCAACCTGGTGGACTTCTTTGAAAAGGTCACCAAAGCAATGGATGAGAGAAAAATCATTTACACTGCCTAGCTTGACCTGGCCAAGGCATTTGACACAATACTCCACTTGGGCATTTTTGACAAACTCAGGAGGTTAGGTGCAAACCCGTATGTCACCCGGTAGATAGCCAACTGGCTTACAGACAGGACACAGGAAATTAGAATTGGGGGGGTCCACCTCTACAAAGAGGCTAGTCACAAGTGGAGTCCCTCAGAGATCAGTCCTTGGACTGTTACTTTATGGCATTTACTTCTCAGAAGTCAAGTCCAATGTCAGTGGTCTCTGGCTGACTAAATTTGCAGATGATTGCAAATTAGAAGCTGTCATTGAGCCTCACACTAACACAAATGTTCTCCAGGAGGGATTGACACAGACAAGCAACTGGTGTCAGAGCCATAGACGAAAACTAAATGCCAAGAAATGCATAATAGTATCCTTTGAGAAATCATCCATCCCTGGTAGCTATCATATCGACAAGACACCCCTTAGGGGTGACCCAGTAGTCAGGGACTTAGGGACACAAATAGATAGTAATCTAGCCTTTGATCATCATATGTCTACAGTGGTGAGGAAATCATTAAATGTTGAGCAACTTATAAACAAAGGTATGGCATCTAAGTCCAAGGAAGTCATTGTTCCACTATATTCGGCATTCATCAGATCTATCATTGAGTACAGTGACCCCTTTGGTATGTACCTAATGAGGCATATCCAACAATTGGAATGTCCACAGAGGTTCCTCACTAAAAGAATACAGGGTGTAAGTAATATGCCCTATGCAGACAACCTCAAGGCCCTATCACTGTATTCTGCCTCCTATGGGCTTTTGAGGCAAGATCTATGCATGGCATACAGGGAATTGTCAGACCCCCACTCTGATGGACCACCGACATATCCACAAAACAAACAGCACCAGAATTACCCATTCTAAAGACTTAAACCTTGCCTGTGATATAAATAGGACCTGCTGGAAATATAGGTATGTATCCCAGAGACTACTCTATCTATGGAACAAGCTCCCCATCCATGTGAAGCAGAGTTCTTCCCTAACCCAATTCAAGTGCAATTTGGACAATTGGATGGGAAACCATAAATTCATCCCTGGTTTGACACCTATGTCTCTAATGAACACAGGTAACAAGTAAATGGTTCATCTCCCAGGCTAATGCTTACACTTATCAAGGGTATCAGAACTTATCAGAGATTTGGGATGCATAGCTAGGCTTAAAAAGGCCCTTGTGGTTATTAGTCTAGTAAACATCTATGAACCTATGAACCTTGTCAGTCCAGCTGGGCATACAGACACGTCTCATTCTCCTCGAAGTAGCCATCACAATCCTCAAGTTGAAGAAATCTGGAAAATGCAAAAACAAAGAAATGCTCACTAAGGTACCACTCAGCTCACAGTTAGCAATGGTCTAATCAGTAAATGTATAAAAAATCAGAAGAGCGAATGGCACATAATCAACTCCATGTAAGCGAAAGCTTACAATGTTGAAACTTCAGAACAACGATTTTTTTCCAAGGGAAAAAAAAAAATCACTGTTCTGAAACAAAAATAAAAAACAAAAAAAAAACCTGAAAAACATTACATAATGTGGAGGGCTTTGCCTCCACCCCCCTACTTAAATATACCAACTCCGAGATTGTACTACAGCGCCAAAAAGGCAAAGCAGGGAAAGTGGCCAAACAAATTCTTTCCCAGGGAAAGAATTTGCTGAAAAGTCACTTAGCTATTTTGTCTTTTCACACTTTTCAGTTTGACAAAGACACATTCGACAACCTGTGTCTGTGATAGCATAATAGGGATCGAAAATCTATATTTCAAAGTGGTGCTGAAGTCATAATGAGCATATGCCACACATAGTACCATTTATCAATACCTATCGGTGTTTATGTGGTACACCTGTATGTTTCAGCACATAACAGCAATTTATGTGGATACGCATGAATGATTTTCCAAAAACCTGAATTTTAATTAGCCTCATTAATTATGTATGATGTAAATGGTACTTAAGGTTGGTTGCACACAAGGTGCACTTTAATTCTGTGATTCGGAGTGAGGTGCACAGTTTGTGAGCATTTTTATTGTGGTGATTAGTAAATCTGTTAAAATTACTCCTTTCAAAGATACAGGTTTAAATTAATATTTACTTAAAATGGTAATTTTAACAGAAGTTGTCATAAGTTACTGGAGTGACGTAGTCTTGAACTTTATGCATACGGGTGTTGTTCTAAATAGTTTGTTTCAGTCCCATATGCCGTTATTTAGACAGATGTCCACTGCAAATGTGAACAGTATATAAAGGCTGATTTGCAGATCATCCTCAGTTCTTACTGGTAATTCCTTGCATTCTGTGGTGTGACTATGGAAAGCTATGGATTCTGACACTATCTGTATTTAGAATGCGATGTTGATATGGATATTTCTTATTTCATGTCTCCTAACAAAACTGTTATAAACATGTGCTGTTGCTGTTATGGATATGTCTTCAATGATAATTCTTAACAAAGATATTATCAGTACTGACTCAATATACTCCAAATCCATTTTGTCTGAGGCCTGGCTATGAATCCTGAGGTTCACCCACGCATTCTGTAAGTTCTTCAGATTATTTGTTTTAGTATTTAAATATGCCATGCAAGCAGAATCATATGGCATAATGCTGTTGTCTTGGTGCCTCCATGCAATAAATATTGATTGTCAGTGGTTCTAATCCCACTCACAGATTTTAAGGACATTACATGTTATGTTGATTTTTACCAACTTTACATATGAAAGCATTGTTATTACTTGTAATATGTCACATAACATGCAGTGTTATACAGATAAATGCACTGGAGTGCATAGTGTTTATGTTGACATATGCTGTTCAAAGAAAGAAATGCATAAATGAGCTCAATATGAGTATTATCATGTGCGTATCAATGTCTTTCGGATGGCCAGCCATCCAGGGATGACAACTTCTCCCCCCACGAAAATGATGTCATAATCGATGCTCTCTGCTAACATGGAAGGTGACTCCTAGGCCATTCAGTAGATATTGTTTGGAGCAATTAAATCTGGGTGGACTTCACCAACATGATCAATGCAGTTAGGGGCCAAAACCAATCCCATGACATCTGTTGACAACACTGCTCAGACATGATTTTTCATGCAGCCAACAGAGTAACATGTTATGAGAGACTGAGGGATGCCATAAGTAGTGGACCACCACTGACCCCCCCCGATGACATCACAATATTTCTGGCCTCATTGTATAGAGTAAGAGGGGAGGGATGCATCCCTGGTGGTGGGATTGAAACTGGAGTTCCAGGACAGAAGTATGTATTTATTTCCTTTACGTGAATGTGTATTGAGACAATCATTGCATATTGCTGTAGCATGCATGTTCGTTTATTATTCATTTATTATTGTTTTTGATTTAGAGCAGCAGAGTTGAGCCATGAGCACACTTCCACACGGGTTGAGGATGATGAACATAAGTCTAATTACATGTATTGGTACAACTGAGTTACAGACAGAGCAGTTCAAAAAACATTTGTAATGCTGTTTGCATTAATATTCACAGCTCCATCTACTTGGACCTACATCAGGGATTGGCAGGTGAGTTTCTCTATACTGTTGCTGTGAATACTACCTTGTTAGTACCTCCAGTTCATTTCATGGCAATGCTGTTTATTGTTATATTGTTGTTTCCCTACCAATGTACACTACGGGTACATCCAGTGGAGAGACAAGCCACACATATTCAACCACAGACAGACAAGGTATTTTACAGCAAAATTGTCATAGCTATCAACAATGTGTAGCACTTGTGATACCTGACATTTTTTCAGTATTTGTCAATATACAATATAGGACCATCTGTTGTATTGTTGCAATGACCTTCACGTAAGTATTTGCTGCCAATACTACTGTGTTGCATATGGAAAGCTGTCAATATTCATTTTGCTAAATACATGATTGCACTATCTTTTGCTTTACTTTCCCCACTGCAGTATCCACAGTACAACTCACAACCTCTACACATCTGGAGTCTGTCACTGGTATGCTATTATGTATGTTTCATACCTGTCCTTGTTGTTAATCCTGTAGTTGACCTCCATTAATACTTTGCAATTATTATCATTAGTAGGTCAGTCTGCATCAATGTCCTCAAGTGCACACGAGTGTTATGTGTATGTCACACATTCTGTATGTTTTAACTGTGGTCTCCAGGTTAATGGTGTAAATGATGTGATCAATAATGCTATTTTTTCTCCCTACACTTCTTGAAGTTCATTCCAGTTCAACACCACCATCTTCCCATGAGTGTTTGCCAAGTGTGTGTTGTTTTTTCTAATGCATCACATATGTCATGAATGTTGGCCATGTAAACAGATTACATCCTTATTTTATGTATATTCCATGAAACATACATACAGTTGACTCAAGTGAAGTAATTATTATTTGTAACATTGCAGTAAGATATATCTGCCATACATCTTTTATGATATCCATCATGTGATGTAGGCACACTGTCCTGAGCTGTGTCTTTGCATCTTGTAGCATGTGAACTATATGTATCATCCAGCAGCACATCCACCGATCATAATGCTGTTTGTGATGTGTCTTAGCATGGTATTATAGCCCCATCACAGAGGACCTTGAGTTGTTTGGAGAGTCCATCCATGAAGTTGACAGTGATGTTGCAGCATATATAGCCTCCAATGTGGAGGTCCACTTGTCTAACCATTCAGAGGATGCTGCCACAATGGATGTTGAACAGGGTGAAGCATTGACCAACACACCACAGTGAAGAGCACTGCTGCTGGCAGTTTCATGCAACAACCAGAAACAAGGCATCACTGTAGACATAGGAAAGCAGATGTTGTGTATGGCCAACTATCAGAGGGTGTCTGCCTCTTGCTGCAGGCAAATGAACAGTCATAGCAACAGCATCATTCAGACATGCATCACTTGGCCATGCCACAGATCATGTGACACACCAGTTACATGTCACACATGAAGGACAAGAGTGCAGATACAGTGAGATTATGGCTGCACTGGCCACTCTGAATGAGAGTCTGCTAGCTGTAGTATGGTCAGTGGAACTCCTGGCCTCTATAGTACTACAGCAGTGTTGTCCTACCTGCATGATTCAGCATTCCATGACTGTGGTCAGCAGATTGCAAGCTGTGAGAGCCAGGCCACCTCTCTGCAGAACCACCATTGGCCATCAAGGAGCACCATCTGTGGTCTAACCTGTAAAGAGTTCAGCTCCTAGCCCATCTGCTAAGATCCCACCAATCACAAGGCCTTCAACTTGCAGTCATGTTCCTTCATCTCAACATGGTGTTGCTTTGTGGAGCAACGAAAGTAAGTTGTGTTTGCACATGGTTGGGGCAGAGTGGACAGTGGTGTGAGACATTAGCGAGGTCACTTGAGACTGTGTTAAAGTGTGTACAACAGTGTAGTACACATAACTAGCTCATATTATTGCAATATCACTATACTGTTTTCTGAAATTAAAATTTGTGCATTTTGTCCTGTATAATTTCTCTTTTTTCATGTTATTATATTGTAGATATATATATATCTATATATATATATATATATATATATATATATATATATATATATATATATGTATATATATGTATATGTATATATATATATATATATATATATATGTGTGTGTGTGTGTGTGTGTGTGTATAGCACTGATTTGTGTCCTTTATTGTTTAGTATACAGTGATGCAACAGCCTGAGTGTGTATGCATACCTGTGTCAGTTGTGCCCTGAGCTGATGATCTGTGTTTTGACACGTTTGCATATGTTCATATTGGAATATGTTATGATTATGTTATGTGTGATGCCCTGTGTACTCATGTACATGTGGCATATCATGACTCAAATATTAGGCTCAGAGACTGCCATGTTGCTTGGGCCTGCACTTGTGGTTGCAGCCTACATTACCCACACCTCTGACTTTTGTCCCCTATGTCCTTCTGCTCCTCCCCCAATATCTTTCAGACATTATTGGTTCTTGGGGTAGTTCACCCAGACCTGCAGATGGAAGACCACCATGTATTCTGGTTAGCATGTTGTTCAGCGTTGTGCACACCATTATCATCTGTGCTGACTTCTCAGGTGTGTATTGCAATGCACCCTCAGCTGTGTCCAGACATGTGAATTTAGCCTTCAATACACCAAACTCATACTCTGTGGTGTTTTTGGTTGTTGCATGTGCTCCATTGTCAGCCTCCTGTGCAAGGTTTGATGGCTTATGGTATGGGGTCATTAGCCACAACTCAAGTGGATAACCACAGTCACCTGCTATGGGGAATAAAACACTTTTTTTCATAATGGATATTGTTGAAAGGAGTATCCTTAAATTGCATCCTAGGTCCTGCACTTATCCAGTAGCAGTGCCTCAGGTATTTCACCTTGCTGGAATGTAGCGCTCAGTCCACATTCCCTCCAAACGGCAGCATCATGGACACCTCCGTGGTGTGTGGCCATGATGTCTCCTATGCTACTATCTGCTGCACACACAGTTTGGTAGTTAATGGATGGCCATCCTTTTCTGTTTATGTATCAGTCTGCTTCTGGATGTACTGGTGACTTGATAGGTATATGTGTGCAATCTATTGCACAGAGTACATGTGGGAGGTTTTCTATGTTATATAACTGGTACTTTACATTTCTCCACTCCATGGGGATAGATGGAAGGTTTGTGTATTGTAGTCATCCACCTTGCTGCACACTGCTTCCAGGAATTTTGCCAGGATATGACTGGCAGCTGTCTGTGACACTCCAACAGCATCCCTCATGTGTCTCTGGAATGTTCCATATGCAAGTATAGCCAGGATGAGACACTCTTTAGTTTCAAGTGGGATGAGGTTTCCTAACAGGGTCTGCACAGATATGTGTGGAGCACATGTTACAGTCAGCCTGCACCATTTGTCTGCCTAGATGGTATCTATTGATTATTTGCTGGTATGAAAACTGGTTTAGTTGTAACCCCGCTATGAATCTAGATAGCTGCCTTCTAGGATGAACATCCGCAGCCACATTTATGGCTTGCATCACTGCAACCTGTTGCAGTATATTAACAACAGGTTGCATTTTTATGTATTTTTTTCCAGTTTTGTTACGGATTTCACCATAATCCATAGTATTCACTTGAATTCTTTGGTGTACAGAAATTATGCACCAAGAAATTTAGCAACATAGTCACTGTGGCTGTTTGCCACATTTGAATTGCATTGTGTGTGCATGATATTTTTGGAATCGGACCAGCATGCAAAGAATCCCTAATTATACTATGCTGACTACTTAAGTACTCGATCTACCTTCCCTGTAACTTCTGGAATTATGTCCACACTAGGTGCGCTGAAGTCTTCCTTCGGCATGGCAAACTGTTCACAAATAGCTTTCCCAGACTTTACAGAATCCAGCCCATTATATGGTCTATCAGCAGTGTCTTAGGTATTTGCAGTTTTTTTTTTTTACATATGCATGCCCATATATATGCATATAGGTCTGTTTTACATTCAGCAATTGTGTGTGTGTATGTGCTGTGGTGAAATACAGAGTTTTTGGCTGTGGGTACAGGTGTGTATTAGAAAGTACAGTGTCACTCTGCTCATCTTTAAATTCCCATCTTGGAGACACAAGCTGCATCTCTTGCCTTACTTGAGCAGTCCTTAAATAATCAGTAAAGGAGGAAAAGGAGTTGGAGAACTGCAATCTTAAAATAGAAAAAATGCATAAAAACAAACACAGTCAAACAGAAACAATGTGTGTGAGTGTGTGTGTCTGTGTGTCTGTGCATCTGAGCTTCTGTGTTTTCCTGTTAGTTTCAGGGGTTGGCATAATGGTTAAAGCATTTACCTCACATTTACTTTTATTGCAGGCACTACACTGAAATTAATCTGCAAATTACTTATGCCTTGGCCAAACTGTACTGTACTGATTGAAGAAGGGATAGATGCCACCTCCGACATCCCCAGAAAGCAATTAGAAAATGATATTTTCAACACCACCACCCTACCAAAGCTCTTTGCTGTAAAGACAAACTCTTCCTCTCGATTACTAATGCATCAGGAGCTTCCTTATACTCATAATCTGTAGGTATGTTCTGGAGTTCCCTCCTACCTGTTCTCAGGCTTCTTGAAGAACAGTAGACATTCAAAACACATCTAACAGAACTCCCCTCAACATCCTGGCTTTGTAGCTGTACATCTTCAAGATAAGTATAGCACCTCCACATTTTCCTGTTCTACTATACCTCTGCTCTCCTCTACTCTGTTACCGACTATCACTCTGTCTTCACCCACCCCACCTTCTACCTATGCCTTTCTTAACACTTTTACCCTGCACTTCATTTATATCTCAAAATGAAATCAACCTTTTGCTTTCCACCCTTTGAAAATAACTCAGAACTCTGCAGTGTGAAATATATTCTACTGCATACTTATTTATTTAACTATATCTGTATAGAGTATAATTAGTATAGGAAGCTTTACTACAGTATGTATAGTTACTATCTTATCTATTTTGACACTAAAATATATTCTAATTGTATTCTGCCTGACATTGTTGATATCATATATCTTAAAAGATTTTGATTGTACTGAAAGTACTGGAATTTTCCTCCCCAGGTCTCCACGCCTTTGTTCCCAGCCAGACTTCCCTGGACAACAAATGTTAAATAAATACATTAATTAAATAAATGTACAGTAGAACCATGGCCAATCAAAAAAAAAATACGTAAACAAAGAAAGCATTACAGTGTATACAATGTAAAGCAGTAGTGTTAAATTATTTAATGATACTAAGCAACAATTATCATTTAAGAATGGAAGTTATAGTTTAACATTTTGAAATTTCTATGGCTCATTAGTTTACAGGTACATAGGAGATTACTAGGCTAATGGCTTAACGGCCCTTACAAGCCTTGCCAATATTACCTGATTTTACCCAATATATGGCCCCTAGGGGCAGGGGGATGGAATGGATTTGTGCTTGTGCATTGAGTATCTTACAGATTGCCTCTGTCTATAAGGGACATAGGTACTACCCCAGATGTGAATTTGCGATTCCCCATCCATTGATCTAAACTGAATTTGAAGAGAGCCAGGGAAGGGCTTTGCCTGATATGAATAGGTAGCCTGTTCCAAAGAAGGGGCTATCTCTGAAACATATATCTGTCACTCCAGCATGTTTTGTTTGAGTCGCTTAATAAGTTTAGATCCCTAGATCAGGTGACTCTCGTGCTGTTTGATTGCAGATGTGTAGCAGCTCCATCAGGGCTGGATTTGTGAGTGGCTTGTAGGTCAGACATAGGTTATCCCTTAATAGTGTTTAGGAGATTGATTAAAAGGATAGGGCTTTTAGTCTATCCACAAAGGAAATGTTATTTACATCCTGTATTTTCTTTATGAGGAACTTCTGAGGTTGCTTCACCTGCTGTAAGTGCCTAGTCAAGTACATACCAAATGGTGCCCTGTACTTAATTATTGGTCTAATGAGGGATGAGTACAGTGAGATTATAATTTTCTTGGATCTGGATGCCATACCTTTACTTATAGTTGTATCATATAAAAGGATTTCCTCACCACGGTGGATACATGGTGGTCAAAGTTCAGGCTACCATCTATCTGTGTACATAGATTTCTCACCTCTGAGAACACTCTAAGGGGCATGCGATTGCTGTTGTAATTTGCAGGGTTATTTGACTTCCCAAAGGGTATAATAATGAATCATTTTGCATTTAGACTTAGGCCATGGTTCTGGCACCAATTATTTGTCTGATCTAGACCCTCCAGAAGGATATCTACATCATTCAGGGATTCAGCGATTGCTCCAGCTTGCAATCATCAGTAAATGTTACCATCCAGAGGGTTTCCACATTTGCCTTGACTTCAGAGAAGTATATTCCAAACAGGAGCAGTCTCAGTATACTGAGCCCTCTGTAAAACACTACTAGTAATTGGCCTCTTGCTGGATCTGGATTTGCTCATTTTAATCACATATCCTATCAGTGAGCAAATTGGCTATCTATCTGGTGACTTAGGGATTTATGCCCAGTTTTGTGAGTTTATTTAGAATACCTGAGTGGGGGATTGTGTCAAAAGCCTTGGCCAGGTCAAAGTTGGCTGTATGTACCATTTTAGTGACTTTTGCAAATAAATCCACCAGGTTCAGTAGGCATGACCTGCATTTGACAAAGACGAACTGGGATGGATTCAGTGCTTGGAGGTTATTTTTTCTATGGCCTTACATATAAGACTAGACAAACTTATGCGTCTCTCATTTCCCGGGTCAGTAGATGGTCCCCCTTTAAGCAGAAGTATGATGGTTGCTGTCCTCCACCCTATCAGGACAAAGCCAGTCCAGAGGCTGTGGTTAAACAGATATCCTAACGGACCTGATAAGTCCTGATTTAAACTGTTTAAGAGGCAACCTGGTATATTGTCAGGCCCCACTGATGTTGTGTTTTTAGCCTTAGAGAGTGCAGTGGCAACCTGTTCTTTAGTGATAACTGGCGGTGGAGTGATGGAAGGTATGGATTTGTTTTTAACATCTGAAGAAGACTTGTGCTTGGGCTGAAGTTATAAGTAGCTGTCATCCAGGGACAAATACAGAGTACTGGCTTTCCCAGTTGTTACAGAGTCTTGTTTGCCTCCAGCTTTATAACTATGTTTGATGGAATCATGCCCATTTATTAAAAAAACAAACATTTCAATAATCACAGAATAGAGATAATTTGTCTTGCCTTAGCAGTTCCAATTTTTTTCTACAACTGCTTATGTTGAACACAACACACAACATTTTTTCTACAATCATACTGTCTTTCTTATGTCTTAACCTTACTGAACTTTTATCCTTATACATACAAAGCAAAACTACTGTATTTTATCTCTTTGTATAACCTAATCTGCTCTGAAAGTACTGTACAACTCTAACTAAAATGTGTAGTCTGAACTGTTTATAATCTTCTATAAACTGTCATCTAGCCACATGATAAATTGTATAATAGCTAGGAAAGTATGTATGCTTAGGTAGAACTGTAAAAACTATTAATGTCTGTACTTTGTTCTAGAAATGTATGCATTGTTTAGTTATAACTGTAAAATCTTTCATGGCTGTATCTGTTTTGGAGCTTTTCTCCCTGGGTCTCCGCTGTGAATGGGTTCCTGACCCAGTCTGACTTTCCCGGTCACCAAATATCAATAAATTAATAAATGAATAAATAAATAAATAAATAAACATTGTTCAACAGATTGCTGTATTAATCATTTGAGGAGAAATTTGTGAAATTAATAATTTTTAAGTTATCCTTCATAGCACTTTGTTATAGTCCGTCATCAGTCCAGCTATGCTCATCACTAGCATATGACTGTTTACATGCACTGACTTCCATGCCCTTAATAGTGAATTAATCCATAGTGACATTCACTGCACATTCTTTTGTTCCATCAGTATAGATGTATTTCTTGTAGCATTACTTACAAGCTGATTGCCAAGGTAAAACTGTTCTAATCAGACACTGATCACTCCAAGTCTGGAGAGATTTCAACAATCAGGTTAGTGGTATGATGCAATCCAGGATAAAATAGAAGTGAGGAAGGAGTGGCAAAAAGTTGAACAGAGACAAATAGGGAAAAGCATTATTATCTCAATTTACAAAAATGAGACTGTGCATATTATCAAGTCTATATCAAAATTTGGAATAATTATTGGAAAAAAGATAATTGAATAATCAGTCTGCATCATTACTTTGTGATTATATTCAACCAGCTTGGTATGCATAATCTAGTGCTGTACTGATAAATATCACAGAGTACAAGTAAAATGGATTTTGTGCATTTTTTCCTTTCAAATAGCATCTTTCTTTCAATCATTTTACAAATGCTGACTTGAAAATTGTATGTTGTCAATTTTAAATCATGTGAGAGATTAGAATGTTAGTGCTTAATATATTTGTAAGTTTTGCTTTTTAGGAGCATATATCTTTTTAATGTTTTGCAGATGTTGAAAAAAGATTTCTCAGTCATCGATAATAAGCACTTTAGTATTTACATGTTTGCTAATGTTACTGCAGCTCATACCACTTGCTGAGGTGGCTACTCCAGTCGGCTCTCCCCACATCTCCACCATGTTTCATCCCTGTAAAGAAGACAAGACTGCTGTTAATGTATGCAAATGACTGAGTGACTGAATATGGGTTTGGAGAATTACTACAGAACAGTAATAAAGGAATGACATGATACTATACATAATGACATGAATGCACTTTACATAATAAAGCTGGGGTAGCTCTCCAGCAATCAAGTTATTAAATAATAATAATATTTTTTAATGAATCTAGTTCCTGAACAACTTGCCCCGCTACCTATGAAAATAAAATGTAATTGCCATGCAAGATATTCAACATTTCAGCATGCATTTTTTTTTTTAGAAAACTATGCCACCCATAATGTTTAAAGTGCATTGTACATAATTCAATGGGTATATATTTATTTGACATTTGTTTACTGGGGTAGTCTGACTTGGTCTACAGAACCTGTTTTCAGCAGAGCCCCGGGGAGAAAAGCTCCACATACAGTACAATACAAATACAGTATAATCCAATACAATACAAATTACATTAGAACTACTTTACAAAAATAAGTTGAAGAACAGACTATGTTACAAGATGTTGCGATATATTACTACACATCTAGACAGTTCTATAGAGTTAAAACATTACAGACAATAATAGTCACTCTCACCATACATGATGTAGATAGTATCCAAAGAATAGTACGCAGGTAGTGCAATGTGTGACACTGACTGTTATAGTACATGAAAAACAGAATGTTAGTATTGTTAGGAAAATACCAGCCAGAAAGTTAGTGTTGCAGATAGATAGTGAGAGAGCATTAAGAAGAATAGAAGCAATAAAGCCTGAGCAGTAGCTTAAGGATATGGGATAAAAACAGAGAAGCAGTTAGAAAAGCCTTAGGATCTTGCAGTCTGAGAGGGATAGAAATGTGACAGAAGAGGATGATGAGGCTAGTGTGGAAGAAGAGGAAGACCTTAGCATTAGGCAGGCTTTATGCAGGAGCAGAGCCATGTATTTTTGAGATGATTTTTTAAAGAGGCTTTGAAATGTGTTAGGCCAGGCATAGACCTGGTAGCTAGTGGTAGTGAATTCCAAAGTATAGAGACAGAGTATGACCTGGTTTTCTTGTGGGTTTGAGAAAGCTAAGAGATTTTTGTCCTCTGATCATAGAGATTGATTTGGCATGTAAGGTGTAACTAGATTGGCTAGTGCAGGGCAGGCAGTAGGCTTGAAAATAAGGTTGTACAAGCTGGATAGCTGAATAAAGGCAAGTTGGTTGGGAAGTTCAAGACAGTTTAATTCTTGGAGTGGTTTGCAGTGGTGTGTGTGATATTTAGGGTTTGTGGCAAACTTTGCAAATTTGTTGTAGCGCTGTTCCATCTTGCTTAGGGTAGAGGTTTTTAAGTTAGTTAAGATAGGGGCACCATAAATAAGGGGGGAAGTAAAAATGTTTTTGCAAGGGTGGCTTTGGTTGCTGCAGTAAATAAATGTTTGTTTCTATATAACAGTCCCAGTTGTTGATGAGTTTTCTTTATATTCTGCTGTATATGGGGGTCAAATGAAAATTTATTGTCAATGATAACACCTAAAAGTTTTGTTTCCTGCATTGTTTCTTTGAGAGTGTTGTCAGATGCAAGGATGTTGAAATGATCAGTGACAGGGGAGGTGTTTTTGGGATAAAAGAGTAAGTAAGAGTTGGGCATTTCTTAGCCAGGATTCGACTGCAGTAAAGGACTGTTGAGTTTTAGAAGGTAGTTCTGGTAGTGACAGAGCAGTGCAGATTATGGTGGAATAATCAGTGTATTGAATAAGGGCTCCAGGGTGAGAGGCAGTGTGAAGGTTGTTTGTGAAAATGTTGAAGAGGGTCCTAGGATGGAGCCTTGAGGGACTCAAGTAGGGTTGTGCAGAAAGGGTGAGAGTTCATTGGACCATTTCACTGCTTGTTTATGATCCTTGAGGAAGCTCTGAAACCATTTTACTGTGTTATGTAAGAAGCCTGAGTTAGACAGTGTGTTCAAAAGTAAGGTGTGAGACATTGTGTCAAAGGCCTTGGAGAGGTCAAGGAATATTGAGGCTGTATAGCATCCTGCATTTCTGGCCTTGTCCATGGTGTCTGTAAATGATAATAGGGCTGTAGCTCTGCTGTGGCTAGGTCAGAAGCCATGTTGGGTTTTGGTTAAAAGATTGTTTTGCAATAGATATTGCATTACCTGCTGATGGATATCTCTCTGAAGAATTTTGGATATGGGTGACAAGATTAATATAGGACGGAAATTGGATGGATCAAAAGAGTTGCCTCCTTTGTGGATGGTGGTGATGTGAGATTGTTTCCATATGGTAGGTACTTCTGATTCGATAAAGACCTATTTATAAGGATACTGATTGGGTAGACGATTGAATTAGTAGCCAGATTAAGCTAGTATGGTGGGAGATTGTCAGCTGAGGTAGAGCAGGGTTTTAGTTTTTGTAGCAGTTTCTTAATAGTGTCAGTGAGTATGGGCTGGAATGACAATGGGGTTTGTATGACATTTTGTTGAGTAGTGGGGTTAATAATGACAGAGTTAGAAGTAGTTGATGGTCTGGGGTTGGTGTCTGAATAGGTTGAAGGGTGGGGGGGCTCCAGCATTAGAGGTGTTAGTTAGCAGGTCAGAGATTGATTTTATGAAGTTCTTGTTAAAGTGGTTGGCTATTTGTGATGGAGGGGTATCTGGTGATAGGGTGGGCTCTTCATTTCTTCCAGGGTTAAGTAGAGAAGATATGGAGTGCCAAAATTTACTGGGGTTGATTTTATGCTGGAGTTGAAGCTGGGAATAATATGACTTCTTATCTCTGTTGATTAGTTTTGTCACTTTGTTACGTAATGTGTTGAAATTAACATGATTTTGTTCATTTTTGTTTTGTTTCCAGGTTGACCAGGCTAGGTCCCTTTGCTTCATCAGGTGTTTACATTCCTTAGAGAGCCATGGGGCTGAGTTCTTTTTGATTATTTTCATACAAATGGGAGCTAGTTGTTTAAGGGGTGTCCAGTCTATTTCCTGTAGAAGATTGTTGAATTTATGCTGACAAAAATTAGTTGAGTGCCTAACTGATTTTATAGTGTGTACTCTTATTTGTTGGGAGTTTGTTCTAAGGGAATAAACTGTTAGATGGATGCTCAAGGAGCTAGACAGTGTACCAGAAGCAGGGTAATAGGCAGGGTGGGATACTAAGATCCAGCCTCGGGTGGATTTACAGGTAAGATCTTTGTGTATCTTGTTGGAGTACTGATAAGCTAAGAAAAAACATACAGATTTATACTATTTGTGGGGGAGTTAGAAGCTATGGTTTGCCAATCTATATTTACGTCTCCTAAGATTATTGTTTCAAGGTGTATTGTTTGGGATGTCCAGGATTAAATATTTCCCAACAATGGTATATTGCTACCTGGTAGGATATATATTGCTATTATGCAAATTATTTTTGATTCTTAGAAAGGCTCACACAGACTCTGCTACATTTTGCTGTGAAAGAAAGGTTAGTTTGCTTTTTATTTGTTGTATTTTGTCTTACTGTATTGCCTTTTTATATTTTGAATACTATGATTTGTTTCTTTACCTTGTGTTTACTTGTATTCTACTTTTAACTGCATATTAAAACTTCAAAAGAGACCACAGCTCTGTTTCTTGTGAGTCAGGCAGAAATTAGAACGGATCAATTAAGGACTCATATATACGATAGAAGACGTCACTTAAGGTTAATAACTTGTGAACTGAGGAGGGTGGAACTAAGAACTAAACCTTCTATTTAAGGGGTAAAATTAAACATTTCAGAGCTTTATTAGAAAGGCTCACACAGACTCTGCTACATTCTGTTGTGAAGGAAAGGTTAGTTTGCTTTTTGTTTGTTGCATTTTGTATTACTTTATTGCCTTTTTATATTTTGAATACTGTGATTTGCTTTCTTTACCTTGTGTTTTACTTGTATTCTGCTTTTAACTGCATATTAAAACTTCAGAAGAGACCACAGTTCTGTCCCTTGTGAGTCAGGCAGAAATTTTTCCCACCCCACCACCCGTTTACTGTTGTGTTTTTATATACCACTGTCTTTCAAGTTGCCTGCCTCTTATGTTAATTTGACCATATATCTCATTTCCTCTCTGCTTTCACTGGCTTGTGTGAGTAAGCACAAAATTATCATTTTGTGAAATCACTCCCCTTCAACTATTTAAATTTATTGGCTATCCTACTGTATTCTATAGTACCAGAATACAAAAGTGACCACCACTTTCAATCTATCTTGCTGTTTTAAAAATAGTGACCCTCCACTAAAACGTAACTTTTTAGACAGGTAAAACTTAAGTACTTTCACATCTAACTCATCTAGTGCACACTGCAGTGTTTAGGATAAACCATTTTTTTCATCTTACCTTTAAGCATCCCTGTGACTAGCACTTGCTCTAATACCTGCTGGAAAGCACTAGGAAGCCTTAAACTGATACAAGCACTCAACTCTCCTAGTTAATAAGGAGAAATTAATCATAGGCACTAAACAGCCTATAATCGCAAAGTACCTTGCTAAGGCAAGGGAAAACAGCTCCTGTACTTTACAAAAAAAGCACCAAACCAGGCATGTCCAAGGGTCAGCTTTCAGTGATTTCTCCTGCCCATCTGGTGAATCTGGGCATACTGGGGCAATGCAGCAATTGCCTCATGTACACAGACAAACCTCTCCTCCTACCACCCAACACTACAACCTGTGAGAGATGCACTTACATAGCCAAACTGGAAGCAAAGCTCTCTCCACCCAAGACTATGCTAGACAGTCAAGAGGAGAAGGTTAACACCCGCACTACACCTCAAGCAACAGATATCCCTTCTAAACCCACACCACCAACACCCACACATAGCAACATTATATCCACATATGCAGAGGCCCTTAACTGTAACTTGCCCAAGCAACAAGGACATCCGAAGCTGAAACTCAAACAAACACCAATCACAACCAAAGTGTCACATAGCTCACAACACCAGTATGTCACCCAGAAACAGCCACTAAGGCAAGACAACGTACCTAACACTTTAGTCATATGTGACTCTATAGTCAGGCACACTGATGTCCCACTCACCAGGATGAACAAGGAGAAAATAACAGTCAGCTGCCTGTCAGGTGCCAGGATCCACCACATAGCGTATGCACTCAAGTCACTCCACAGCAAGTACAAATATGACTCTGTCATTGTCCATGTTGGAGTGAATGACTTGAGACATACCTCCCTGGACTACATGAAAAGAGACAAGGAAGAGCTCTCTGATCATGTGGCCCAGGCAGGTATGACCCTAGCCCTGTGTAGCATACTGCCTTTGCCCAGAATGATACCACAATATAAGGACAAAATGATTGACTTCAACAATTGGCTAAGCTTCTGGTGTCATTCAAAGGGGATCCAGTATCTGTTTGCTTGGGACAACATGGTCGACAGACCACGATGCTTTGCTAGAGATGGTCTGCACCTGTCGCCCCTGGGATTCAGATAACTGGCTAAGGCTCTTGCCACCCCTATAGTGCCTTTTTTAGGCAAAGTTCAAAGGACAAAACCACCACTGTAACAGGTACAAGCATGCAAATTCTGGAGGTAATGCTACTCAATGCTAGAAGTCTAAGCCTCAAAATGCACTCTCTCGAGGCACTCCTAAAAATGGAGAACATCGATATCTGTGCAGTAACTGAGACCTGGTTCAAGGCTCCAGAGAGCACCCCTGCAATACCAGGCTACAACTCTTACCACACTTTTTGGCCACCAAACCAGGACCGAAACACTAAAGGTGGAGGAGTGTCCATATTCACCAAGGATATTCACACCACCAGGCTAGGTGCCCAACACAATGTGTCTGAAATTTTCCAGGTGCAACTAACACTAGGTAAGACTGCAATCCAAATTGTAGCTTGCTACAGATCCCCCACCATGCCCCAGGATTCTCATGACACCTTTCTAAACATACTGGAAAATATTAAGATACAACCAACACCCATTAATATGGAAAACTACTCATGTAACAACACCTTTGCCCAACAGTTCTTGGAATTCATAAATTCCAATACCCTGGATCAATTAATCGATAGTCCCACCAGGGGCTGCAATATCTTAGACCTGATCATTACCAACATGGGAAATCGATGCTCCACACCTATGGTCACCCCCTCGTTGGTCAGGTCTGACCATAAGCTAATCACCCTTAACATCCACATCCCACCCTCACCCCCCCCCCCCCAGTAAGGAAATCTCCATAAAAAGCTTCTCCAAAGCCAACTTCATGCTACACAAGTCAGAAATGACAAACTTAATACACCCATGCAGATGGGAACTGAAAGTTCGACTGCTGAATCCTACACTAAGGTACTGTACAAGCACATCCATTCATGCATGAATCTTGCCATCCCAAATAGAACCAAGATGCTCTCCTCCAAAAAAAGGAAGCCAAGCTGGTAGTCCCCTGCCATAAGCAAACTTTACAACAAAAGGAAGAAGCTGTTGCAGAAAAGAGGAAAATCCCAGGATGCAAAAAACTCCCTTACCAGCCTCAGTAAGAAGCTGAGATCCCTCATAAAATCCTCCAAAGCTAGTTACGAAAATAAAATTGCCAAAGATTCCAAAGACAACCACAAGGCATTCTATAACTATGCCAAGAATCTAAATGGCAATGCTCAGATCTGCTCTGAGCTACAACAGAATGGCATTAAATATACTGATCCCAAGGATATTGGCAATATCCTGGCAGATCAATTTAGTGCCAACTTCACCCCTCTCTCACCCCCTAAACGGCCCATCTCAATACTGGAAGATTGCCGAATTCCAGTAATAACAGCTACTACACAGGTAAAAAATGCACTCTCCAAAGCTAAGAATACAGCATCCATGGGACCAGATGACATCCCTGGCTGTGTACTACATGAACTACAAAATGAACTGGCACCTCACCTAAGTGTCATGTTTAACCATAGCCTCACCTCAGGCTTCATGCCCACTGAGTGGCACACAGCTACAGTTATCCCACTCCACAAGGGGGGATCCACCTTGGATCCCAGGAACTACTGCCCCATCAGTCTGACAAGCCTGATCTGCAAGACCATGGAGTGTATTATCATGGAACTTATAAACAAAGACATTGGCAACCTTCAAACACTGGACCCCACTCAGTTTGGGTTCATGAAGGGCCAATCCTGTCTCCTGAACCTGATTGACTTCTTCAAATCAGTCTCCAGAGCCGTGGACAAGGGTAAGGCGGTCCACACAGCCTATCTGGACCTCACCATGGCCTTTTACACCATCCCCCACTCTGGAATCATAGGTAGACTTACTAAGCTGGGCATTAATCCGTATGTCAATTGATGGGTTGCTAACTGGCTTACTGACAGAACCCACACTGTAAAAGTAGCCAACTCCAAATCCAGCTCCAGACAAGTGACAAGTGGAGTACCTCAGGGTTTTGTCCTGGGACCGCTGTTGTTTGGCATCTACTTCTCTGAAGTACAGGCCAACACTAAGGGACTCTGGCTAACAAAGTTCACAGATGACTGCACACCGGGAGCCATTATTGAATCCACAAATGATGTGGATACTCTACAAAAGGGCCTTACAGAAACAGATGCTTGATGCCAGAGCCATGGGCTTAAGGTCAATGCCAAGAAATGTATAGTTATCACCTTTGGGAAAAAAAACATGTACCCATAAATTACCACATAAGTAGCAGTACACTAAACACCAAAAGTGTGATAAGAGACTTAGGGACACAGGTGGACAGTGGTCTCATCTTCCATAACCACATCGCCACAACAGTCAGGAAATCCTTCTATGCGGCACACCTCATCACTAAGAGCTTTTCATCCAGAAAAAAGGAGGTCATTGTCCCACTGTACTCATCCCTCATTAGACCCATTATAGAATACAATGCGCCATTTGATATGTACCTCTCAAGACATATGCAACGACTAGAAACACTACAGAAATACCTCACTAAAAGAATCACAGGCTTAAAGCAGATGCCCTATGCTGACCACCTTAAAAAACTCCAGCTATACTCTGTCGCATATCGTCTACTCAGAGGTGATCTCTGCTTAACATACAAGGCCATGTCAAGCCCAGAGCTGTTGGACATGCTACACTTAAAGAAATCCCAATCCCTCAGAGCCACACGCTCCAGGGATCTAAACCTTGTCATCACAATAAACAAAACATGCTGGAGGGATATGTTCCTGACCCACAGACTCCCCAGACTCTGGAATAGACTGCCCATACATGTCAAGCAAAGCACCTCTTTGGCCCTCTTCAAAAGGAACCTTGACAATTGGATGGGAGAAAGGAAATTCACCCTGGGGATCATGTCAGTCGCCCTGCTAGACAGGGGTCCTGGGAAATAAATAGTGTGGGAAGAAATAGCCAGGGAATTGTTATGGCTAAGCTTGTACAGGCCCTAGGGCCAATAGCCTAGTACTAACCTATGAACCTATGATATGTTGAGGTTCAAAAAAGAGATTAGTACCTCAGCATTGGAAAATATGGGTATATTACTGGCGTAGTGTGTGATGTTTTGTGTAGAGGGATATAGCAGTGAATCCGCACCCCCCCCCCCCTTTTTTTAGATCTATTTCTCTGGTTATTGCAATGTTTGGCAGCATTATTTCTGAGTCTTTTGCATTGGGGTGTAGCCATGTTTTGGTAAGGGCTAGTATGTAGATATATATATATATATATATATATATATATATCACATAAGTAAACAATGTAAAGTAAATCCATTTGGATATGTACTCAGTACTGTAAATGTATGCAACACAATTAAGAAATTGAGTAATTAAACACAAGAACAGCATTAGAACAGTTAGGAAAATTTGCAGATGAAATGACAGAATATTATAGGTTTTCCTGTAAATGTGGTATTCTGTATATTAAACATTTATACCACACTACCAAAATACCTCTCAACTGTCTAGATTTTTGCAGAATGGCCAGATTTTTGCCTCATACTTCTGGTCTGTTCCTCATAAAATGTGTGGTTTTCTGGAAAATCCTTAAGAATCAAAGTCATTAAATAATGACATACATTTGTGTTAGAGACTTCATCTCCATTAGAAATGCATGCTAACACAAACCATGTTATTCTTTCAATTTTCTAAGTTTGTAAGAGTAAAATTAAAATCTGTCCCTATTTTTGGGCCTTTATCTCTCCATTATTTTTGGCTTTGTCCAGATTTTTTGCTCTAAGAGGTTGAGAGCTACATGTATAACTAAAGACGCTTCCTAGTTCACACTGATCAAAAACAATGGAAAACAATATAAACTTGTATCCTGTATGCTATTCTTCAGTAATGTCAGTATTTTTTTATTAAAAGTAAGTTAATTTAGCCCTGCTAAGGAATGCAGACAGAATAAAATTTTGCTGAACTTATGGTAAGGGTTTGGTTTGTGGAGTGAACATGAAGATAAGAAATACTGTGAACAAGGCTATGAAAACAGCATTGCTTTATAGATTCATTATTCTTTACGTCCTTGCTATTTGTTCAACAGGGAGGTGTGCTGATTCATTGACCCTTTTCAGTAATGACCTGGACTCAGCCAGGAGTTTTATAACTTGACAAGTTTTAAATTATACAGAGCTTACAATAAAAAAAATGTATAAACAATATCAATATAAAAGAGAAAATAGCATTAACAACTCCATAGACTGCAAGCAATGCATGATATTAAATGCAGTTAAGAGCAATGATTGCATTGAAAAACAATTATTGAGTTATATTTGGATTGTCAGTATGTTTTGAGTGAGAAATGCTAACCTTTGTCTACAAAGTAATCATTCATTGTTTTACTGTTTAAGTGATTGGATAGTGCATTCCTGGATTCATTCAGTGTCTTTAAAACTCTAATTTTTATTATCTAGTAGTAGCCTATTCCAGGGAGCAAGCCCAGATCTAGGGAAGGCTTTTTCCCCCTAGCAGATTCTTGAAGCGAGGATGCATTAAAGTTATGCTATTATCTTGGCTCTTCCTTAATGAGTAGCACTGTTCTTTAAATGGCAACTTTCTTCTAAAAGGTGGACAGTAGCCCAATTAATTTATTTTGAACAAGAATAAGCTATAAAAGAAAGAAGCTGTAGCTGTTATTGTCAGCCATTTCAGTTTTTTCTTCTTAGATCATAATTATGTGCAGATGTGTCTGCAAACTGGGCAAATCTAAGGATTTTATTAATCTCTGAATTATATGAGTTCTATATGATGAGTGTAGAGTGATTACCAGTAGGCCATTTTCTATTTTAAGGCGAAGAATGTTCCTGGGTATGACAATTCTGAATACTCGGGACAGAATGTGTATATGTTTATAGCAGAGCTTGAACTGAGTCAGTATTTTTTATGTGAGCTTGTCTGGCAAGAAAAAGAATATTAGTCTTAGTGGGTTAATTAACAGCTTAATTCAAAAAAGATTATTGGCATGTGACAGTTATTATTATTTTTTATTAGATTGGGAATCTAGACTTAGAAGCCTTTTGTTGGCCTCAAATAGCAAAATGCCATTTGCGTGAAGAATACCATCCAGATGATGTAGTTAATTTGGTATGTTATTTTGGATGAAATGGGGGAAAGAAGAGGTGGGTGGGAGTATGTGAATGGAGGAGGGATGAAGTACTCTGTTAAGGGTTCCTTTTGATGAGTATTGATTGTTGACATACACCTGGAAGGTCATGTTAAATAGGTAGTTTGGAGACAAATATATTTTGTTGTCACCAAAATTGAATTTTCTAAGTTTCTGTAAAGATAGTTGATGGTTGAATATTCTGAATGTTGAAGCCATATTAATAAATACACCCGCCTTGATGTTACAGTATATTGCATCAGTGACTGTAGTTAATGCTATTGTTGTGCTGAAGGCATTATGGAAGCCATGCTGATGGTCAGATAGTAGCCCATAGCTGTTTACATGCCTGAATACTTTATTTTTAAAATATGTTTTCAAAGATTTTAGAAATGGGGCAAAGATTGGAAATGAGATAGTCTTTTGAAAGAGATGGTTTGGCTACTTTTCAGGAGGAAATGAATGAATGTTTGAAGTTTTAAAGAATGAGTTCTGTTGTTAGGGGGATTATATAAAATGCGGTGGTTTAACAATTTTGTATGTGTCTAAAAATGTGGATCGAGTTTCTTAAACTTTGACATGGGATGAATATAAGCTTTCAAACGTTTTTTTTTTTTTTTTTTTGTTTCACTAGTGGAGACTTTAGTGAAGTAAAAAGTTGCAGCATATTCAGCCAATAACTCAAACTGTGGTGTCACATCTATGACAGTTCTTTGTGACATTGATTAGAATTGTGCAGTTGTGTTATGGATGGCAGAAGTTAGAAAACTTTTGTAAGCCTCAGCCAAGTTAGCACTAGAAGTAAAGACTGCAGTGGGTGTGCAACTGGAGAGTGAGTTATTTGGCCAGTTAATTTTTTTTAATTTCATTTCACAATAATTTTGTTCTACTAACCTGCTCCATTTTTTTTTCCTTCAGTGATGAGCTATTGCAGAGTTAGTAGCAATTTTAGTTGTTTTCTAGGTCAAGGGATGGCTAGTGGAATTTATTATTAGATGGGTTTTGTTTCCAGTTTCTCCAAGCTGTATCTCTAATTAATCACTATTTGACATCTTAATTTACTCATGGGTATAGCTGACCTCTTAGTCTGCTGCATACTATAGGGAATAAGGAGACTTGTTGGGGGTTAAGATATTTGTAAATAAGTGTAGGGTTTGAGAGGGGTAACTATTATTGTCCAATCCATTGATTCTAAGAATATTAAGTTTATGCTCTGGAAAGGGTTACCCATTTATTATTTGTAATTGATGTTTTGATGTTCTGGGTAAATATGTGGATAACAGTGGGCAGTGGTCACTGAGACTACTTGGAAAGATAGCAAGCCTTCTCTATATATGTCTGAGATTAGTTATTAATACATTAATGATAAGTCATTGATTGCTAGGTGATTGGGACAAGCTGGGAGTTTAACCAGTTACTCTAATGAGTATTGTTTAGTTTATTATTATCATATTCAACTGAAATCACCCATCATGACAGTGTTTTCTGGTGGTCTGTTAGGAAATATTTCCTGAATAAGATTTTTTACTTATATAGGAGAAGATGGTGCAGGGATGTGCACAGAGGCCATAAACATGCCTTCCTAGTGTCAGGTGGTATAATATCCACTTATGGGGCACTGCCATTGAGTGTGCAGCTTTTGAATGAAGCTAGAATTTCTAGTAAGGAGACACATTTCACTAACAGCAGTGCTCCTCTTCCACCTCTTCACCTTCTACCTGGTCAGGCATTGGAGTTTATGGTATTGTTGCAATGTATGAAGGCTGAAGGATAGACGTTATCTTTCAGCTAGGTTTTGGAAATTGCTACTATTTATGGTTGTTCAGTTGATAGCCAGGATATCATATTATTTAATTTTTTGATTATCTGTATATGTTAGCCAGGGTACATTTTTGGCTAGGCTTATATAGGCCCTAGGGCCAATAGCCTAGTAGCCTCCTATGAACCTATGAACCTATGTTCAAGGACACAGGTTTAAGGTCTTTGTTTCTGGATCTGTTGGTTGAGAAGTTTAATTCACTTAGGTTTTTAATAGGGTCAGGGTTAGAGTATATGTCTCAGGATATTAGTAGTTTCTACACTGAATGAGAGAGCTTGGTCAATAGGCCCTCAATGGGAGTTTATTGAAGGAAGTATTTTATAGTAGAAAGATCTGTATTAGAAGTTGTTTTTTACAGGCATATGCTAGCAGTGTTTTGAGACTCGTGAGATGCAGTGGTATGCTTATCTGATATTGTAGGTTCATATGGAGTTGTTGTTTGTCATTTGAGGGGCTGTCTGACAACTGTAGGTGACTATAAAATAGAACTATACGTAGCATACCTGAAGGTATGATTCTAATGAGAGGCATTATAACTTAGCTTTGTGTCTAAGATCTGGGTTTGTTAGATAATTTAGAGTTGAGGTGAGCATATGTGATAAAGGGAGTATGAGTAAAGATTTGATAGTTCATACAATGGACAACAATTTAGACTGGGGATAAGGGTGCTTGACTATTGGAAATGTTTGAGAGGATTGAGACCCATCTGTAACCTGCGCTTTAGTGAAGTTAACAGCAAAGAGACAGAGGAACAGCCCACCTGACACCTGTGCTATACAATACAGAGCAGAAATGTTAGGTGGAATGAAAAACAGGCTATCGAGTGGTGTTGTAATTGAGGTCCTTTGTTAAGAATGTTATTATGAGAGGGATTTAAGGCCCATTATATAGTAGTCAGCCCACTTGCCACCCGGTCTGTTGTATATATAATGCTAAAGAGTAAGGGGCAGTCCATCTGATACCTGGGCTTTTGTACATATAGTAGCAAAGAGTGAAAGATAGTCCACCTGTCACCTGGGTGGAGAGTTTTGCAGTAGGTCATGATAGAAAGCCCAACTTCCACCAGGACTGTTGTATAGACAAATGTAGGGAAGTTGGAGAAGTCTACCTGACCCTGGAGCAATTAAGTAAATTTTAGTAGAATTTGGAAAGGGTGGGTAAGGGATGAGGAGTTGTAACCTAGCTGCTACCTAGGATAAGACGACAGAGGTAGGAATAGGACAGGACGAAAAAGTGGTACTTAGATTGGGAGTGGCCCACCTCCCACCTCGGCTGAGGAATGAAATGTACAATAAGTAGGAAAGGGGAGCATAAGGGTCGAGGAGTTGTAAGCTAGCTGTCACTTAGCTAATAAGTAAAGTGGTGGGAATAGTGCAACTTGTATAATAACCTGCAGGTTAGAAGTATTAGTAACATGGGTATGAAGGTGTAGAGATAGTTTTGTGTCATAACATAGCTGTAGTTTAGGTTTTGTGGAGGAGAGGTGGACAAAGTAGGACATCTGTTGACTACAGCTAGCTGGCTAGTACCTAAGTTAGGAAGAACTGCTGGTTGTCTTAGCAGTAGGGAATTAGTTTTTTTGAACAGGATAAGCTGAGGGTCTATAATGCAGATGTGATTATGCTAAACTGAGACGGATTTAATAGTTGGAAGGATAGGGTACATTTGATCAGTTGGCTGTGTTCTAGGTTACATGTTGTTTAGCTTTTGGGATTAAGTTTGTGTGCAGCTGCAATGTTTAATAGAGATTTTTAATTGAGGTTGGCATACCTAAGCTATAGAACAAACTTAGCGAGGAAGGAAATGTTTAAGATATGGAGTTTAAGTGCAAGTGGGCTGGTTAAAAATTATGATAGGATTGTTGAGTTTTAAATGCTATAGGAGATGTAACTAGTTAGTGAAATCGGACTGTTTGAAAGTGATTGTTTATCAATTGGCTTGCAATTGGTAGAGAATTAAGGCCATGAACTGTAATTTCTGTGGTACAGGGTTCGATTCCCCCATCCTCATTTTCTTACTTTGTGACCTTTAGCAAATGTGTTAACCAGACAGTGCCTTGGGAAATCTGAGAATTTGGTCTTGGCTCCTCAATAGTCCCCTGGCCTGCAAGTCTAGTAACTACCAGTGAATCTATGAGTTGTTGATTCTATTTGGTTGAGTGGTATCATCTGAGTAATGAGGTGGAGAATATAAGTATAACTTGATATGCTGGGTATGTGTAATGGGATAGGAAGAGGAGCGGGGTTATTCCTCTTTGTAACTCCAAAAATAATTATAGACTGCAAGAAATAGCCCAATAGGAATGTAAGATATAAACAAAAAGTGAAAGTCAACCCTTTTTACCATGGCTTCCAGTGCCTTCAGATGTGTAGCAACCCCTTCATTTGCATGCAGATTTGGTAGAGGAACTCAGAAGATTTTATATCTAACCTACAGGAAGGCATGTATTGTTTGTCCTTTTTCCATTTACCCACTCAGCTTAGAGTAGCTTAGTATCCAGCATCTAATGATGTTGTAAGGCAATCCAGACTATACCCGGGATTCAGGAAAGCTAAAACTCCGTGCAGGAACAGTGTAGCAGCTCCCGCACAGAATTTGGCCGCCGAGCAATTCAGCAAACACCTGATCAAATGTGCACGAACCTGACTACACTGTTCCTGCACAGAAGACCATGTGGCATGCTAATCACCTCATTTCCTGGTGAAAACCAAGCATATGAGGTGAATTAGTGATTCAGGCAGCTGCCAGGTCTCCGTGCAGGAACAGTGTCAGTGCAGAAATGTGTTCAGTTACTAACTGAACACATTTCTGCAAAAAAGAAAACGGAGGCATGACAGCACAAATTAAAGCCATGTATTCACATCTGTAGGCATGACAATGGCTAAATATATGGCCATTGGCATGAATAAATGTTTAATCTTAATAAAAATTTTTTTTTTGTTTTGTGGCCAGTCTCAGCCATTTAACCATAGTGCAGGGGTACGCAAACACAATTGTGCCAAAAATAAAAAAAAACGTGAAAACCCAAGTTTAAAGAAAATCTGCATTTTTAAAGAAAATCTGCATTTTGCCATTATAGTCTATGGCATACAGAATCAAAACAATACTAGAGGACAGTGGTTGTCAACGGGAAAGGCTCAGTGTCAGTGCAGCATCTATGGGCTAAGGCAGTAGGCTATACAAATGAGGGGAAATTTACTGAATCACAAAATATTCTAAGTCCAAAACCTGCACCTAACTGTGTAGTGCGAGAACAGGATTGTGCAGGCAGGAAGAGCAACTAACATGAAAAGGGGGTGTGTCATGCTTGCTGTAAGCACATTGGAGCACTGTTGTCCAGGTTTGTGCTTAGGTAAGCCCAGCTAAGCAAGGGGTGTGTCTGAAGCTGTATAACTTTGTTTACTCAAGCTAAACATGTGTGCATGGCACGCACCAAGTCATAACAAAAAAAAAAAAAAAAACACAGGAAATGGCAGCACTGTGTATATGCAAGCAAGGGGGTGTGTCCAAGGCTGTATAGCTTTGTTTACCTCACCTAAACAGGTGTGCACAGTGCGCACTGGGATTTAAACAACAAAAATAAAAATAATACAGGGAATGGAAAGTGGAAGAAGAAAAAAAAGGAAAATAGCAGAATAGAGGCACTCAAATACAAGTAATAGAGCTGTCAGGTGGAATGTATCATACTCAGAGAAATCACACAGGCATCTGCTGCACACTACTATAAACTAGACAAATGCCTTTCAGTCTATTTCTTCCCACAAACTCTACACCATCGGTGTACACAGACAGGAAAATTTTACCTGACAAAACTAACAAAATGTTAGGGGCTGCTGTCACTCTCATACATTAGTATGTGCAAGAGGCTGAGGGTGGTGAAGAGGACAATGCTGGCAGCTGCCCCAGACTTAGGAGGAGGAGGAGAAGAGTGTTCAGGCCCAGGGAAACCTACCAGGGGCTACATGATCTGGAGATAGTAGAGCGCTACAGGGTGGACAGGGACATACTGCAGCAAATTGTGGAGCTGTGTCTGCCTCACCTCACATCCAGAACAAACAGAGGAGAACCCATCCCAGTGGATACAAAGGTATGTGTAGCTCTAAGAATGCTAGCTACAGGTACTTTCCAAAGACCAACTGGGGATATCATGGGGGTCTCACAAGGATCTGTGTCCAGGTTACTCCAGCAGTTCCTGGATGCCATGCAACCACATGCTGAGGAGCACATTAAATTCACCACCACCCATGAAGAGAGGACCTGCAATATGCATCCCTTCCACCCAGAGATACTGGGTGCCATAGACTGCATGCACATCCACATCAAAGCACCACCTGGTGACCAGGGTAGGGCCTACATAAACCACAAGGAGTTACACTCCATCAACTACCAGGTTGTGTGTGATGCCCAGGGTATTATCATGAATGTGTGTGCTGGCTACCCTGGAAGCTATCATGACTCCAACTTCTGGCATTCCACACAGCTAAATAAGTGGTTTTCCAGGGGGGACATCCCATAAGGCCATTTAGTGAGTGATGCTGGCTATGCACTGGAGCCATGGATGATGACACTCATCAGAAATTCACACACACCCACACAAGAATGCCATAATGAGGCACACGCCTAAATCAGGATCATTACAGAGCATGTGTTCAGGATGCTCAAGTCACGGTTATGCTGTCTTGGCATATCCATTGGAGCCTTGCAGTACTCTCCAGCCACATCTGCACACATGTTCATAATATGTGTCATGCTGCACAATATGTTCCTAAGGAAACAGCTGCAGCAGGAAAAAAAATGGGGAAGGGCCACACAGCCCCCCACCATTGCCAAGGCCTCCATATGCACAGAGTGACTCAGAGGAGGAACATCCTGAGCCTGCTCCTGTAGGCAGATGGAGGCATGCCCAATATGCCCTAGCCTTGGCAAAGAGGCAAAGCATAGCACATACACTGGCACTGTAGGGCCCCAGGGACTGATCTCTCTGTCTGACTTGCCCACACAGAAAAATGGATGACAAACATCACACCACCTGTACCTGACCATGTATAGGCAGTGTATTGCATGCATCTGACATAGTCATCCCTCATCCACCACCCTCATAACAGCTGCAGGCACAAGGTAAACCAGTCTTTGTAACTAAATAAACTAATGGAGTGGAATTTTCTGATAACATATATATGGTATTGATCAAGCATGTAAGGGAATGGGGTGGCTAACTGGGATAGCAGCAGACAACTGACAGTTCTGTGGGACAGCAGGATGTGTATCCCCAGTACTGCCCTACCCATACCATGCAGTACCACCCTAGTCGACAAATACCACTGAAGTATATGTGGTGAGCCAAATAACTGGGGGTGGGCATAGGTCACATGCATGGATGTCAAAGTGGGGGTCCCATACCCACCACCAACCCCACACAGCAGATCAGCTGTATAAAACCATACGGAAATGCCTGGCAAAGGCCCCCGCATGGCGACAATCATGAAATCCCCACCCACAGACTTTTACACAGTGATATCACAGCAGGTCTGGCAGTGGCAGGATGACTTTGAAAGGTAAGAATTCTGAAACTACAAATGTCTATGCCAAAACAATCTGATCTGTGGTTAATACTGTTATGCCTGTAGTCTGAACGATTGGGCAGACCACTATGCTACATGGGACCAAAATTTTAAGCAAATATGAGCACAGTCTGTGCAGATGTGTATTGTGTACAGTCATGTCACCCCCCCCCATAGTCTCATAGAAATGCAGTAACATGTTCCTAGATTTAAGCAGCATCCAACTGTCACCCAGAGTGATGGTGCAATAGTAACAGAAAGCAATTGTCAGTAACAACCACAGTCAACTTACTGTTGCTATCCCAGAGGTGTCTCCTGCCAGCAGCCTGAGAACATATGATCATCAGAATGCACTGCCCTGCTACAGGCCTCTGGCAAATGCCTATACCTCACCCACAGTGCCCTTTAGGGAGTGTCATGGGATCCATAACACCAACATATCACAGTCCACAAAATGCAGAGAAAGGCCATGATGACAACTGCTAAGAGCAAACCTGCGAGCCTCAGGGAGCCAGAAATCAAGCCAAAGCCATGAATAATGGGTGATGAAGGTCCAAAGAGAAGGACACATATGAAATACTACTCTAATAATGTTATAAAGTTGATGGAATGGTTTGTAGTAGCATGGAATGTCTGATGTGTACGAAGTATGAAACTGCAATGTCAACTGTCAGTAATATCTGACTTCAACCCTGAGTGATTTGCAAAACATTTTTGCTGGAAAACCACACTTGTTTGTGTAACCAGCAAAATATATGAGTCATGGATGTGGACATTTTGTGATACTCTGTACAGTCGACAGGCAGGGCTAGGAGTTTAAACATGGGAATGCACTTACTGCAGGCAGGCCTAACCCTGGAAGATGGTGGCATGTCTGCACCCACAGAACCCTGGGCCACAGCCATGGGGAGTAACACACCCCTTCCTGATCACTTATCCTATGCAACATCCTGACCCCAACATGTGGCCATCCAAACAAAATGAGGTGGGCCATAAATATATGTGTGACAAACACATACCTCAATGCTGGTCAAACAGTCTGACATATACAAGACCTTCCAGGTGCAGTCAACCATTGAGGAAAACTGAATGCAAAGTAATGGTAGCTATAGGCAAACATATCTGCCCAGGACACACACACTCCACATATCCTATCCCTTACAAATCTATCTGGGTCTGCCTGTCACCCTGATCCTGTCTGACTTATATTACCCAACTGTGGACTGAAAATCAGACCAGGCCAGAACTTAAATGCACAGATCCCACCATTGTAATATATCACCAAGGTGCTGGATCATTTCCACAGAACCAGCAGTCAATTGCTTGTAGGCACACCCCTCAAAAGGCTGGATTGTGCAAGAATGCGTAGCATTTGGCCCATAAACCTGGTGTGTGCATCATCCATCCTGTATTCCTCTGGTAAATCACTGTGATGATCTGAGGAGGTATTTCACGAGGTACTGAAAAAATACATAACAGTGTCAAATGGCATATATGACAGATGTCTGCTAAAACAAGCCCTGTAACCCTAGCAACCCATACATTACTAAGAGAAATTGTCACAATCACTGTATGGCCCATTGTCCCCACATTTTGATAGGCTATCTCCAGATATCCTGCGCCAACAGGTTGAGAGGTATGGCTGAAGCACAAAACAAACTGGACTGTAGTACAACAATCCCTGGAATGGAGTCCCACATTTACTATAGAAGGACACACTGGGCATGCTCATACACTTAAAGAAATGTCAGTAGGATTTAGGAATGAACAGACCTTCCCCACCCAGTGCACTTCCCATTGCCCCACCTTAGCAGCCCTGAAGATGTCTGTTACCATAGAAGACACTTTTGTAAAGCTCAGGCCTATAAGCTCTGTGCCGTGCACGATAATTGCATAACACTATAGTACAAATAACTAATTACGCAGGAGGTCTATTCTCAGTCCTGCCAAATGTAGAAGTGTGTGTGTTCATGTGTGTGTGTGTGTGTGTGTGTGTGTGTGTGTGTGTGTGCGTGTGTGCAAGACTGGGGGAGTTGTGTGTTTGTTTGGTTATAGGTGAAACAGTTTTATGCCATTCCCTACTACAACACTTCACAGTGTCCCACCTTATCAGTCCAGATGATGTCGGTCCATTATCAGCAAGCTGTCAGCCCTGTAAGCTCAGTAATGTGTGTGATAAACCCTTAACACTATAGTACAAATGACTAGTTTGGCAGGGGTTCTACTCTTGTATTCGGCAAGTGTGTGTGTGTGTGTGTGTGTGTGTGTGTGTGTGTGTGTGTGTGTGTGTGTGTGTGTTTGGGTATGTATGTTTGTAAGTAGAAGAATTGTGATATGTTTCCCACCCACTGCCCTACTTTATCAGTCCTGCTGATGTCATTCCTCGTATCAGCACCTTTAGCCAACTCTCAGCACAGTAAGCTCTGTAGCATGTGTGGTAACTGTGTAACACTATGGCACAAATCACTAGTTAGGTAGGGGTTTTACTCTCACATACGGCAAGTCTATGTCTGTTTGTAGGACAAAGGATTTTGATAAGTTTAACACCCACTGCACTACTTTATCAGTCCTGCTGATGTCATTTCCTTTATAGGTTCACAAGTGTGTAGCAGGTAATGGCCCAGGAGCCATAACAAGCCTAGCACATAGAAGGACCCTGCCATTGTGCCACCCGATGTTACGTCCCAGTGCCTGTATCAAGTATAGCCACTGCAGTGTTCCTTGGGTTGAACTGTCTATTACCCATCCACTCATCAAGATTTCTCTTGGAGCAGGGTCAGCTAGGTACTCTGCATGACATGTATGGGAAGTGTATTCCAGGGCATGTACAGTCTGTTGGTGAGGGACCTGTCTCACCAGCATGATGTGCTGATTGTGAGACTGGGGTAGAGGTCTCTACATGGTGTGGTGTGGATGGATTTATATATAGCATTTCTAAACCAGCTGGGTCAGACATGGCTTTGTAAGTCAAGCACAGATAGCTGCTAATTAGGTGATATGACACAGAGAATAGCTTGGGTCTTCTGAGTCTGTCTGTGTAGGATGTGTGTTTAATGCCTAGGAACCCCTTTGCGAGGTGCTTCTGTTGCTTCTCCAGCTGTTGCAGGTGTCTAGTGAGGTACATGGCAAATGGGCCATAATATTTTGGGAGTGGTCTAATGAAGGAATAGTAGACAGAGATCATTACCTCTGACTTCCTGGATGCAAAACCCTTGGTAATGCAATGTGCCATATAGAAGGACTTCCTGACCACAGTGGTAATGTGGTGCTTGAAGGAGAAGTTGCTGTCAGCCTGTGTCCCCAGATCTCCTATAATGCCTATAGTGTTCATTGGGTTTCCATTGATGTGGAACGTACTGGGAACTGAGTGTTTTACCAAAGGGGATGATGATGCATTTTGTGGTATTAAGCTGCTGGCCATGGTTTCCACACCACTCATTGGTCTCAGTGAGGCCTTTCTGTAGGATAGCTGCATCACTTGTGGAGTTCATGATAGCACCCAACTTGCAGTCCTCTGTGAACTTGGTCAGCCAGAGTTCCTCTGTGTTGGGCTGGACTCCTGAGAAGTAGATGCTGGACAGGACACTATCCAGTACTGATCCCTGTGGGACTCCACTCATGACTGCTTGCCAGTCTGACTTGGAGTTTGCCACTGTCACACTGTGTGTTCTGTGAACCAGTTTGCAAACCACCCACTGATATAGAGGTTAATGCCTAGTTTGTTGGGTTTATCAATAATCCCTGACTGAGAAATGATATCAAAAGCCTTGGCCAGATTGAGTTAGGCTGTATGCAGTGCCTTACTGTCATACACAGCCCTAGTGACTCACTGAAAGACATCAACCAGGTTGAGCAGGCATGATCTGCCATTCACAAAGCCAAACTGTGTGGGGTCCAGAGTTAGGAGATCACCCAAATCTTGGTCAATCAGGTCTCTGATGATAGGCCCATACCCGTACATAGTAGACGTGTCAGGCTAAGGGCCCAATAATCACCAGGCTCTGTAGATGCTACCCCTTTATGGAGAGGGAGGACTGTAGCAGTGTGTCATTTTGGAAGGACAAAGCCTGATGTGAGGCTCTGACTGACCAGGGCACACAGATGTGGTGCCAGGTCTCTTTGTATGTCATGTAGAACACAGCCACAGTTATGCTGGGTTCCCATGGAAGCTGTATCCTTGCCTATGGACAATGCAGGTCTAATCTGGCCTGCAGTAATGCTGGGTGCCTGGCATTCATCTGCCATTGTGATTGTCCCCTTGGGGGGGGGAGAGGAGTAAGGCTGCACTGAATGTGTTAGCAAGACTGTGGCCAATATCCGTTGTCTCAGGATAGGAATTAGCATTGTGCAGTAACTCACAGCACTTGTGGTTATTACTGGGGAGGTTGCTGATATAACTATCAAAGGCTTTGGCGATTGTCGTCAGTGTCTGCTGCAATTTGCCTTCATAGCTGCCTGTTGGTGATACCATGGTGGATCCAAAGTTGTGTTTGAGGCTAATAAGGGGGGTTACCTGTCTTGGGACACCACCTTTTTCTGCAATAGTGTCCTCCTTCTGTTGTACACTTTAGCAATGGCAGGGGGACCATTATATTGGCTTCCAGTGTTTGGAGAACAGTGTCTGTGTTCTGTTGGCTATGGCTAGTACCATGCATCCATGTACATGTTTGTGCAGTGCATATGTGTGTGATGCAAAAGTCATGCAGCTATTTCCTATTGGCTTGGGTGCAGTGAAGTCATCCACCCCAGTTTTTATGACTTCAATGTCAGCACTGGAGAGTTTTTGCAAGGTGGTTACCTTTGTGGGGGGTCTGGGTGAGATGTTGAGCTCTATGTTAATTACATCATGTTTGGATATGACCAGGTAGGTATTGACAACTGTGGTCGAGCAACAGTCCCATATGTAAGTAATCAACATAGGTCAAGGTTGTTGCATCCTCTACTGGGGGTTAGTATGAGCCAGTTCAGGGCATTGAAACTGATGAATTTCATGAAGGGTTGGGCCAGTGTACTGGTGCTTGACTACTTTCCCCAGGTGATGGAGGGGTAGTTGAAGTCTCCTACTATGTCAGTCTTGGGTTGGACCTTCATAGATGCCAAGGTGTTGAGTATGTGCATTGACAGTCTATGGACATATCAGGGAACCAATAGCAGGCTATGGTGTGGATTGTACTATTCCTCAAAGTTAGTTTTACCAGAAATACCTCCAATGCATTATGCTGGGATACTAATCTGGAGGTGCGCATATCCATTATTAATATGAAGACACCACCTGTGGAGGTGTGGTCGATGTTTTGGCCCTGACAGCTGTGGAATGCATCATAGCCTGTTAGTGCAGGGCTGTTGTCTGCTGCTGTGAACCACATCTCTGTTAAAGCATAAATGTCAATGTCCTCCACTCTGAGGAGTGCTTTGAGTGACTGCATATTGACAGATGTCTACTGTTGAGTAGCATGACCCTCAGATTGCATACATGTCTAGCTGTTACAGTGGTAATTTGATTTGGAACACTGCCTAATAAAGCACTATAGGGGTGGCAAGACACTTACCCTCTACCTGTAAACCCAGGGCTGACAGATTTAGGACATCTCTAGCAAGGCATTGAGGTCTGTCAATCATGTTATCCCAAGCAGGGAGATACTGAATCCCCTGAGAATGACACACAACATGTAAGCCAATGTTGCAATCAATTATCTGTTGATACTACTGCAACATTATTCTGAGTGATGGGAGTATGCTGCTCAGGGCTACTGACACATCTGCCTGGACCACATAATCTGAGTGCACAACTATGTCTCTTGTCATGTAGCCTAGGGAGGTGTGTCTCAGGTCATTCACACCCACATGGATGATGACAGAGTGATACTTGTAGCTGTTGTGGAGTGGCATGACTGGGTGTGCCATGTGTTGGATGCTGGCATGTGATAGACAGTTGGCTGTTACTTCCTCCATAATTAACATAGTGAGTGGGACAACTGTGTGCCACAGTACTGAGTCACCCATTATCACTGTATTGTACAAGGTGGTTAGCCTTAGGTGCTTAGGTTGAGGAGCACACTGTGTAGGTGACATATGTGTCCTTTGGCATGTGCTATGTCATGGTGTCTGAGTGGGTGTGTGTCTTGCTGGTCTGTGCTGTTTGTGTAAATGTCCATTGAGTGCCTCTGTGAAGCTGGGTGTGTAGCTTTTCAGTGTATATCAGGGCTGTCCTAGTGGGTGTTTTAGTGAGCTATATCATCCACATGGTGTGGTGCAGGTGTTGATCTTATCCTCTTGACCAGCTAGTCCAGTCTTTGCTGGAGGGTGCATATTCCCACATTTGGTGATATAGGGTTAACTCCCACTGGCCTGAGTGTTTGGAGTTTAGAGAAGAGGGTGGTCTATGTACATGAGGCAGTCACAACAGTGCTTCAGAATGGACAAGTGCACCAGGTTAATGGGAGAAAGCACAGAAAACCACACTTCAGTTTTGCCAAGAGGGGTACGTAGTAAGTACTGGGGCTAATTCCATGATGAATGAGTACAGCTGATGGCTCCCAGGTGTGATACGCTTACTGATACAATAACCTGTTGAAGTGCAAAGCTATAATGCTATTTGAAGTGCAAGACAGAAAACTAGCAAGATATACAGGAGAAACTGAAGGCAGACTTCCTGCCACCTGTAATACTTTATCTGAGCTGTGCAGTTATCAGCATCTTTGGCCAATTGTAAGTCCAATAAGCTCTGTAGCATGTTCAGTAACTATGTAACACTATAGTACAAATAAATGGATAGGCAGGGGTTCTAATCTCAATACTGGCAAGTGTGTGTTTGTGTGTGTGTGTGTGTCTGTGTGTGTGTGTGTGTGTGTGTGTGTGTGTGTGTGTGTGTGTGTGTGTGTGTGTGTGTGTGTGTGTGTGCATGAGTGTGAGAGAGAAAATGATGTACTGTGTGGGTTATACCATTTTGACTTGTGTACCACCCTTTACACTTCCCCTCACTCCAATTTAGTAGTCTTGTTGATGTCATTCACCTTAGAAGTACCTGAGGACTAGATGATATTGTATAAGCTTCGTGCTGCATCTGATAAATGCGTAACACTATAGTAGACATAACTAGATAGGCAGGAGTTCTTATTCCAATACTGTCAACTGTGTGTGTGTGTGTGTGTGTGTGTGTGTGTGTGTGTGTGTGTGTGTGTGTGTGTGTGTGTTTGTACCCACGTGCACGTCATGTCCTGTGTGGGTTATACAATTTTTGACTTGTGTACCACCCTTTACACTTCCCCTCACTCCAATTTAGAAGTCCTGTTGATGTCATTCACCTTAGAAGTACATTTGGAGTAAGTGAAATTGTATAAACTCTGTGGTGTGTCTGATAACTGTGCAACACTATAGTAAAAAAACTTAATAGGCAGGAGTTCTGATCCCAATACTGGGAAGTGCGTGTTTGACTCAGATACTGCATAGCTTATACCATTTTGATTTGTGTACCACCCATTACACTTCCCCCACCCTACTTACTAGTGCTGTTGTTCTCATTCACCTTAGAAATACCTTTGGATAAGGTGAAATTGTGTAAGCTGTGTGGAGCATCTGCTAACTGAGTAATACCATAATACAAATAACTAGATAGGCAGGAGTTTTAATCTCAATACTGGCAACTGTGTGTATATGTGTGTGTGTGTGTGTGTGTGTGTGTGTGTGTGTGTGTGTGTGTGTGTGTGTGTGTGTGTGTGTGTGTGAGAATCATGTACTGTGGAGGTTATACTATTTTGAGTTGTGTACCACCATACTCATCCTAATTTAGTAGTCCTGTTGATGTCATTCACCTTACAAGTACCTTTGGATGAGGTGAAGTTATGTAAGCTCCGTGGTGCATCTGATAACTGCATAACACTATAGTAGACATAAATAGATAGGGAGGCATTCTAATCTCGGTACTGGTGTGTGTGTGTGTGTGTGTGTGTGTGTGTGTGTGTGTGTGTGTGTGTGTGTGTGTGTGTGTGTGTGTGTGTGTGTGTGTGTGTGTGTGTGTGTGTGTGTGTGTGTGTGTGTGTGTGTGTGTGTGTGTGTGTGTGTGTGTGCATCATATCTTGTGTGGCTGATACCATTTTGATGTATGTACCTTACATGGCAGGTGACCATCTCTTGATGCCATTACTTTATATAGTGTAATAATGGCATCTGCCTCACATGCAGTATGTGAATCCAATGTACAGGCCATACCAGTCCTCTGTACATATGTGTCTAGAACATCCAGATGCTTGGAACCTATTAGTGCTCTGTCTGCCTTAACAATGCCCATGTATGTGATTTAGTTGCCAAATAGGCCACAGTGAGTGTACTGACACATATGGCAGTATCAGGTATCATACCTGACTGAAAGAGCATACTGACACAAGATGTTCTACCCTCACACTTGTCCAAGCTTGTAGGTACAATACATGAGTCCAGATGCTTGGTTTTCCAAGTGAATTGTTCATTTCATGGGTCACATTAAAGGTTGGGAAAGGTGTGGATTGACATATTGTGGTCTCAATCAGTATATATCAGAAACAAATGGCATCTTAACAGGTGTGTGTATACATTTTATATCTACTGCATAGCAGTAATCTTTCACACATGTCCCTACCTTAGTCGGTTTGTCCAACACATTTTGCTGGTGTCTGTCCAGGCATCTTGCTCTGACAGGTTGTGAGATATGCTACAGGAATGTTACATTCTCTTCAGATAAACCCCTGTGGTGACCACTGTGCTGCAATTCAATTAACCCCACTATAAGTGAACATGCACATAAAGCAAAATGGCTGTTAGTCATAGTTGTGTGCATGGTAATTTGCATGCTATCCACATGCCTGGGTTACTGCCAAAGCACAACTGAACAATTCCATATTCACCAGCTTCAGGCTACTGTCCCATATGCACACCAGAGTGACCTATGCAATTGTGGCAGAGAGGTATTGTCAGCAGACTCATAGGTGTCCTTGGAAAACGATGGATGCAGGATGTCTGTACATTTACAGTACAACACCCAATACTACACAATGCCCTGGCACATGCATGTAGGTACTGTACAGATGCAAGTATGTCTCATACAGTAGTCTACTAATCCTCACTGGGATGTTACCTGCACACTACTTGTCCACTGTATGGGTGCCACTCACTTCCGGCAAGTGGGG
Source organism: Protopterus annectens (assembly GCF_019279795.1). Taxonomy (NCBI): domain Eukaryota; kingdom Metazoa; phylum Chordata; order Ceratodontiformes; family Protopteridae; genus Protopterus; species Protopterus annectens. Next base: position 1,888,830,710 of record NC_056726.1, read on the forward strand.
CTTTGTACTCTGGTGTACTGTGATGGGTGACCCAAGCTTGGCAAAGAGCTCCTCATTTGGTGTCAGTGGGTGCTGCATGGCTGGGCTCCCACCTGTATTTGTGGGTCCCTGGCCATGGCAGCAGCCCTTTGCCAGTCATGGTGTATGAGGTTGGTGTCATGATGCCATACCTGCTCATATGTATGTGTGTGCAGGACTACCTAATTTACCCTGTGGACAGGGTCATCCCACAGGGTGGTCATCTCCCACAGATGTTGCTGGCCTCAGCCCAAAACTACTGCGTGGTTCTGTATTATGGTTTACATTATCAGGTTGCATTCCACTGGTGAAAATGTCTCCTGCTGGTAATGTGACATTGCACCTGGTAGACACTGACAGGAAAACACATCACAGGACCCCATACATTTGGCAAACGTATGTCCAATACCTGCACATGTACCTTCAATACCAGTAGCCAACACTCACAACCATACCAGTAGCCACCACTCACAACCACACCATACCCCTGTAATCTATCAGCACATTATCAGCCTGCATTGCACTCCTGGTCCTGATGAGTCATATTGCCCACAGTGAGGGCAATTTGTTTGCATAATCCATCATTCCTCATTCAGGTCTGTGTAAATCGATGACATTAGCCATCTTCCGTGTGGATGGAGTGTGGATGATGCTGCAGCTTGGTGTAACTACAGTGCATAATGCAGCTGGGAGCACATGCCTGAGTTCATGTAGGATGCAGACAGGGATGATATGACATCCCACAGATACTTACATTTGTTGCTTTTCAGTAGGCAATATGTACCTGCTCACTGGTGATGAGAGGAGGGGTGTGAGTGCAGTATATTTCCACCTATAGTGATGCTGAGCCTGGCGGGATGTTTGCCCTAACTCTATCTGCATCAGGTTGCGTGTAGCTTTGTTGTTTATGTGATCCGATTGGCCACCATTACAGGCTGGATTGATATGTTGCCTCCAAGATTGCAGACATATGGGAAGATGGCTGTATGATTGTCCATGGTGGATATCTCCAATTTGTAGTCATAGTTGGCCTTACAGTAATCCACCTGTGACCTCATATGCTTGTTCAGACAATGGCTGACTTGATGCCAGGTTGGTTCCTGCCCCGTGTTTGCCCTGTACAGCCACTATAGCAGGAGTCTGCAACCTTCATTATCAAAAGAGCCATTTTTGGCCACTCTCCCACCAAATAAAATTCATCTGGAGCCCCAAAACCTAGTTAACTTCTAAAATGAAGATAAAACCTATTTGACCCCTAAAATGAAGATAACACATACACAGCATATAAAGTGTTACAGTATTACCTCATTCTCCAAAATAAGAGGTGTTTGCTTTGAAAGAAAAAAATAAAAATAAAATAAAAATAGCCATTATTTATTTCCATATTATTAATTTTGTTTCAAATCTACAGGGAGCCACTTCAAAGGGGTGGAAGAGCTGCATGGGGCTGGAGAGCCACAGGTTGTCTACCCATGCACTATAGGTACCAAGTCTGTGGTTTGTGTAATGCTGCTGTCCAGCAAAGGGGATTACTCTACGTTGATGGAGGCAGGTATAACAAGTAAGGTATTGCTGAGTCCATACAGCCATGTATGTGTTCAATCAGTTGTTTGTAGTGGACATGTCCCCAAAATCATAACACAGTTGGACACCTCTCCAATTTAGTAATGATAATCATACTTATTGTACTAAACATGGCTGTGTCAGGGCAATGCAATAACCAGTAGCTGTAGAAATGTCACTCTTTTGGTTGCACAGTAACTAAGATTACACATGTACATGTACAGCTGTTTTAACTGACATTTTGCATCTTATGGCTGTTTTCATGAGGTAGACACATACACCTACTTATACTGACTTGCATAGCTAATACCTCACATACATGTCTGTTCTATGTCAGTATGGCACACTAAATTCATACTCTTGCTGCGGAGTCATCCCTCTCAATGTGTTACAGCAGGACATCTGTAGGATGTCATGCATACATGGGTGCAATGGGACAAAATTACTGATAGTGTCTCAATATTGCTGTAACATACATGAGTCATTCAATAGCACAATAGCCTTTGCACTGACAGGCATCCCCCTGGAGGATGTCCAACAGTCATATGGTAGGAAGAGAGGGGATAGGCTAGGAGGGTGGTATTGAGGGTAACGAATGCTAATGTTGGCAGTGTGAGTGGCATAGGGACAAGGCTAGCTGATATGATGGCCAGGGGATGGCTGATATATATTGTGTGTGCAAGAGACCACATGGAAGGGGATTATAGCTGGGAGTATGGTAGGCAGGTCACAATTGTGCTATCAAGGTGTGGATTGGAGGTGGAAGGGGGTAAGGATTCTGCTGAAGGAACAGTATGCCAAGATTGTTTTTGGAGGATGACATAAGTGTCCGATAGAGTGATGTTTCTGAAGCTGTAAGCTGATGGTGTAATGATGACTGTTGTTAATGCATATGTTATGCAGTTGGTTGTGTGATGGATGAGAAAGAAAAATGTGACATCATTTGGATGACATGGTGATGACTGTACTCAAGGGTGACAGACTGGTCATTGCAGCAGATGTCAATGGGCATGTTGGTGAAGGGAACAGAGGGAATGGGGAATTGATAGGTATGTATGGTGTTAAAGGGAGTGGAGAAAGTGAGATGGTAGAGTTTGCAAAATGGATGGACATGGTTGTGGTGAATATGCACTATAACACGAGGGAGAAGCATAGGGTGACATACAAGAGCGGAGTAAGATGCACACAGGTGGAATATATCCAATGTAGGAGGGCCAGTTTGAAGGAGATTGGAGACTGTAAAGTGGTGACAGAGGAAAGTGTATTTAGGCAGCAGAGAATGTTGGTATGTGAGATGATGTTGATGATTGAGATGATGAGGAGTGTGGGGGTGGCACCAAGGATCAAATGGTGTGAATTGGAAATGTGTGTTTGTGAGGTGGAGTTCAGGGAAGAGTTGAGGCAAGCACTGGGTGTCAGTGACAATCTAACAAATATCTTGTTAAGTACAGCAGACCTGTTAAGGGAGACAGCTAGATGGGTGCTTTGGGTGACATGTGGATGGAGGAGGCAGTGCAAGTACACCTGTTTGTGGTCTGAGGAAGTACTCAACAGTATACAGAGACAGGGTTTGGGAAGAAGGAGTGGGATTGTCAGAGAGATGAGTAAAGTAGGCAGGAGTATGAGGAGATGATGTGCATGGCAAAGAGAGAACTGGCAAAGGCTGAGGACGGGCATATGAAAAGTTCAATAACAGGTCGGACACTAAGGAGGGATGAAAGGAATTGTACCGATTGGCTGGACAGATGCACTGAGCTAGGAAAGATGTGCAGCAGATAAGGATGATAAAGGACAATGAGGTATATGTACTCACAAGCGAGGAGAGTGTGTTGAGCCCTTGGACAGTGTACTTTGAGAGGCTGATGAATGAAGAGAATAAGACAGACAAGGTTGGATGATGTGGGTATGATGAATCAGGAAGTGCAATGACTTAACAAGGAGGATGTAAGGATAGCTATGTAGAGAATGAATACTGCCAAGCCTACTGGTCTACATTACACACCTGTGAAAGCATGGGGTTGTTTAGGGGAAATGGCAGTGGTGTGTTAGCCAGAATGTTTACTGATATCTTGGGAAGCGTGAGGTTGCATGAGGAGTGGAGAGAAAGTACTTGGGGACAGTGTTAAGAATGAGGTTTATGTGCAGAGCTGTGATAACTACAGAGAGATAAAATTGACCAGTCAGAGCATGAAGTTATGGGTAAGAGTAGTGGAAGTGAGGTTGCACAGGGAGGTGAGGAGTACTGGTCATCAGTATGGTGTCATGCGTGGAAAGGGCACTACCGATGTGATGTTTGCTCTGAGACTGTTACTGGTGGAATACAGAGAAGGTCAGGAGTTATTCTGTGTCTCTCTTGACTTATAGAAAGCATATGACAGGGGGCCTAGACTGGAGTTGTAGTATTGTATGATGAAGTCATGAGTGGACAAGATATATGTAAGAGTGGTACAGGATAATTACTAGGGTGGTGTGACAGCATTGAGGTCTGCATTGGGATTGATGGATGTGTTTAAGTTGGAGGTGGGATGACATCAGGGATCAGCTGTGAGCCCTTTCTGATTTGCAATGGTGATGGACAGGTTGACTGACAAGATCATACTGGAGTCCCCATTGACTATGTAGTTTGCAGATGACATTGTGATCTATTGAGAGTAGGGAACAGGTTTTGGAGACCCCGGAGAGGTGGACATATGCTATAGAGAGGAGATGAATGACAGTCAGCAGCACTAGGACAAAATATCTGTGTGTAAATGAGAGGGAGGATAGCAGAATGTTGAGGATGCATGGAGTACAGTTGACAAAGGTGGATATGTTCAAATGATTGAGATCAACATTTCAGAGTAATGAGAACTATGGAGGACAGGGGTAGAAGAGAGTACAGGAAGGATGGAGAGGGTGGAGAAGAGTGTCAGGAGGGACAGACGAGTACCAGTAAATGTGATATATAAGGTCTACAAGAGGGTAGTGAGACCACCAATAAACAGTGCTTTAATATGACTTCCAGCTGAAGTATAGAATCCTGTCCAGAAATCAGTTCAGATATTACCCTTTTTCTTGGAAACACTGGTAGTCATTATGTCAGTTAAATCAGAAATGGATTTTTATAGTGTGCTATATGTGTCAAATTTTTGAAGTGTTTCCAGACTATGTACTGTGTCATTTCCTTTTGTTAATTTTCTGGCACTTACTGTGAAAACAGATAAATGAATGTTATGATTCTCCCCTAAAATGCTATCATTTTTCAAACATAGACTCTTGAAGATTTCTTTAACTGTATATGGTAGATAGATAAGTCTGACTTTCATGAATGGCTGGTGTATAGCAATTACAGAATTCATAATGATGCCTTGAGAATCATAGCATAAAATACTGCTTCTACACTACACATTATATAGGGTTTCTGTGCTTTTCTACTAAAGTTGATAAATTATAGGTATACATAGACTCAATTTTATCCAACTTTTTAACATGTGTTCTTCTTTTCTAATTGGGGAATATCTCAAAGAAACCATTTACTATTTGGAAATCAGTTTTATAGATTTTGTATGCATGTACATGCATATCTGGTTGCAAAGTATGAAAAATTCTAATAAAACATGTCATTTGGATAGCTTCTTAGAAATTAAGATAAGACAAGATGCCTTTATTGCCATTGCATAAGTATAAGGAAATTTGTACCAATCCTCCTAAGGTGAAAAAAAAGCAGACACATATTAGTCTTAAAACTTCATTGATGAGTTCAGTCACAATTATTTCCAAACATCATGAAATCCTGGTAATGTTCCAAAGCACAAGCCTTTATTCATCACAGACAAGCGACCCTCAGTAACAAAAATCATAAATACTTTACAATGTTAACCATAGCTTTTGTACACTTAGAAGCAGGTGTAGAAAATATAACAAGCCTATTTCAGGCAAACAATAAAAACAGGCCAGTAAAAGTGCATTTAAGAACAGCAAGTACTCACACCCCCACACACTGCTACTGATTAGATCAAATTAAATTCTAGTTAAGGAAAACAATACTTATCTATTTGCAACCCACATTCTAAAATCTGATATTAAGGAAAGCATAACATACATATAAAAAGACTGACTTTTAACTAAAATTGCTTTCTGCTAACTAATGCAATAAAGCCTTCATCAGGTCTGTGACAAGAACTAAAATCATATACATAGGTAGATAAGTAAAAAGAGCTAACTAGATAAATACCAGAAAAAACACACATAGCTATCTAACTATAAACATTATCTAATTAGAACACTATAAATATCAATCCCCTAGATTCAATAAACTCCATGCAGGAATAGTGCTATTCCTGCACGGAGTGGTTTGTGTCCATGTAGCCACAGCAGCTCATCTTGCATATTCATGAAGGCGCACTGCTGTTAAGGCTAAACGGACATGAACAAGTGCAGGGGGCATATTTACGTAGTGCACAGACTGCGAACTCACTCCCTGCACTCATAAAGTTCCATACAGCACTTTCTAAACCTGAACTAGCATAATATTAGAGAATTTCTCTAATATTATGCCAATATTTCAGTGTCTGCGGACACTGAAATGAAATAAATGATCATTTCAGTGTCCGTGGACACTGAAATACATACGGGAGCAGGAAACCAATGCAGGGGGTGCATGACAGGTTCTGTGACACACCCCCTACATTGTAAAAGTGCCGTCCAACACCTTGCAACCTGCTAAAACATGAAATGTGGACAAAGGCACAAATAATGTGGGGAAAAAGTCCTAAAAAGGGGCACTACTTAAATACTGCCCTCACAAACTTAGAAAGTTGATAGAAAACAGGTCATGCATTAGCATACATTTCTGAAGGCTAGAAGTCTGAAAGTCAAATGTATGCCATTATTCCCTGACTGCAGTCCTCAATAACTTGTCAAAAACCATGATACTCACTATATAAAATAATATAATAATATAATAAATTTTTTTTTTACATGCTAAGGAATGTTTAAGCGTAGCTAAGTGGATGTGTGTGTTATGGCCCTCTGCTTAGCATTGCTTAAATATCCTATAGGAGATAAAAATATACAGCAGCAATTCCTGAGCTGAAATAGTGTAGTTGTTAGAGTCATGGCTTTACATGCAGGCATTCACAGTTCCAGTACCCAGACAGGCAAGTTATTTTTATATGGGAAAGCAGTGTTAAAATTATTTTTTAAACTTAAATTATGTAGTAACTGTTTTTGTCACCCAGGGAAGTGTAGCTGGTATAAAATTGCAGTGTGAGTGCATATAACATGTGAAATTGTCAATGTATACACAAGTGTCCCATACAGTATAGTCACGCCCCTTGCTAATGCAATGAAAGCATATAAAGGGAGGGATGCCATGTAAAGTAAATTATAAACACCTATGAAATGAAGGCATTATCCTGATATTTTTCTAAAATGAAAAGTGAGCAATGGTCAGCAATGCTCAGCTATGCTTACCATTTTTAAGCATCACTTACACTTGATTGTTAAGCAGCAGGTAGCTCAGCTAAGCAGATTTGCACACTGTTAGCAGTGCTCAGCAATTACCCATTTAAGCACTGTTCAACCCAGCTTAGCGGGTTTGCACATTGCAAAGCTGTGCTCAGCATTTTCAAAATGATCCAATGATGGCAAAAAGCAGGAATATGGTCTTATTTAAACCGTGCAGGTGGGACTACAGCCATAACCTGTTTAGTATGATATCTGCAGGAACTTGGTCTGGCATTGGAGAGGGAGCGTGCTTTCAGGTGCAGAGCTGGATGCTTTCAGGTGCAGAGCTGGAGTATTCAGGAGTCCAGGGTCATTGCTGGAATCCTTGTCAAAAACCATGAGAGACTGCTGCAGGGCCAGTACCAGGGCTCACAATACAAAACGGAGGCCTGGGACCACCTCACACATGATCTCACCAGTGCTACTGGCATCCCCCAGACTGTTGAGCAGGTACTGCACCACTATGCTGACCTAAAGTGGAGGAAGGGGGTGCTCTTGGCCCAGTGGATCCAAGATGCATGAGCACGGAATGTTCCAGTAGTGAGTAAGTACCACTATCAAGTAGTTTGTAGCAAATACTAGCCTGAGAACGTCATAGACAGGTATGCATAATGTTTGTTTCTCTCCCATACAACTGCAGCAGAGAAGGCTATGAACATTGAAGCCCATGGTAACAGACTGCTAAGGCTGCACAGACAGGTTGGTGAGTACAAATCTGTTTTGCAGTATATTGCTCAAATAGCTAAGGAGTACATTGCTTACTGCTAGTAGGTATACTGTTACTGTGTGAACTGAATAAATAAAAATGTTTGACAGACTAATACTGATGTGCAATACAACTACCTACAAAAAAACTGTTGTGTTTATTCTGGTATGTTGTTGTAGACATTTAGATTGTATACAGATTCTTCACAGCAAATGTGGCTGTGACAGCATACATTAACTTAGCTTTTTCTGTGAACCAGATGTAAGAAAAACTGTAGATGGTGGAGCTGTAAAACAAGATATAACTGAAATCTGAAATATATACTGCACTAAGCTCTGAACCCCGAATAGTAATGTGTAAAGTTTCAAATTGTGTTTCATCCAGCATTGCCTTGTGTTAGGCTGTAAATTCCAAATTTGTCACATCAGTCACAGCTGTTGCTGTCGAAGAAATGTAGAGCTATGGTCCTTTTCTACACCCATCCTGCACATCCCTAGCTGCTTTCCGTAATGATTTACTCTCTGCTTGCCCCCATTTCACCATTTTCCTATCACCCTTTTCTTTAAAGAAAATTAGTACGGGTGTAAGCGGGAGTAAGCGGTGTTAAGTGAAGCTAAGAAGGTTTATTTATCCATCTCTTAGCAATGCTAAGCACCACACAAAACCACTCAAACCCGCGCAAACCCATTTACAGCTGCTGAAAAGTGCCTTAATCACCCTGTCTCCATCAGCCCTTGTTCTGCCTGGCAACAAAATAACCAACCCTGCCAAGTCTCAAACCCAGGATGTTGTGTACTACAATCACAGCAAAATGTCACTACACCATCTAAGCTGTGGGAATTTGTAATGCTTTTACAAACATATCATTCATTCTGGCCATTTAACATTAATGAAAAAAGTAATCACTTAGTCTGGAAACAGCAAGATACCTCAAGACCATCTGAGGTGTAGAAATTTGTGATGCTTTCACAAACATATCATGCACAACAGTCATTCAACATAAGGGGGAATTATATATCTGTAGTAGTGTTACATATATATATATATATATATATATATATATATATATATATATATATATATATATATATATCAGAAACATTGATAACCAAACCCCCGAAAATTGTATGAATAAAAACAGACCCAAATGGATGAAATGCGATTAAAAACGATATCGCTATCATCTGTCATCTGGAATTTGATAGCGATATCGTTTTTAATCACATTTCATCCATTTGGGTCTGTTTTTATTCATATATATATATATATATATATATATATATATATATATATATATACATGTGTGTGTGCGTGTGTGTGTGTGTGAGTGTGTATAACTATATATATATATATATATATATATATATATATATATATATATATATATATATATATATATACATATATATATTTGTATATATATTCATAGAGAGATATATAGACAGATAACCAACCTCTTACTGCCACAAATCTGCAAAAAGCCTGACAAATGGGGGGATAAAGGGCAAACAATAGTGACATATTTGAAAGATGGCTGTCATATGCGTAGAAGTCTGCTAGAGTGGAATGGTGTGCTTTCCCATACAGTGCCAGACAGACTCCAGGTCTGAAACACAAATGAATGTCAAAATTTACTGATGTCAATGCTCACATCATCCCAGTGATTTTTGAGAAAATCACAACAGTTGTGGCCAACAGACAAAACATATGAGCCACACATCCGGTCAGAGTCTAGACATCTGGAAAGTGGAGAGGTGTGACTGCAGTCGTGTAACAGAATGGAAAATCCTGTGACAGCCACCAACCATGTCATCCATCAACATCTAAACCACAGTAAGACCAACACAACACTAACAGAAATTAACTCTGTGCAATTACCCATGCATATCTAAATATATCATGCATGGAACTGTAGGGAAAAGCAGATATTGGTGCATAAATGTCTACCCACAACCATTTGCACCACAGTCACAGCAACATACCAGTACCCCAAATGAACTCTAGAGTAGAATGACTGTTTGAACGGACATATACTGATTCCCAGTCATGCAATACACTGACACCTACTGCCCCAACTCACAGTGTACTGGGAATCCTGAGGTTTTACAGGACCTTTCTCAGTCTGCCCCAACAAACATATACACCTGATAGAGCACCCACAGCCATAGTAGCATGGCCAATCAGACAGAAAAAGGATCTGTGACACACATCTGCTGCCCTCCCTACCCAGCCAAACAAACATCTACACACAACACTGCTACACAATCTTGGCAGTTGCCTCACAATGGCCAGACATACATGACTCTCATATGTACAGATTTGCACAGAATGTCCAGGGTGTGACACCATATTCATGGCCACTGCCACATACTACTTCCAGGAGTCTGTTAAGTCAATGGGCATGATACCTTGAGTCCAGTCAATAAATAATGATATCACATACCTCTGACTCTCTTACTGTAAGACATATGGACAAAGCATGGCATACTTTGGGGAGATGGAGCCAGAAAGAGGGACATATCTCACATAATGGTGTTACAAACTGAAACAGTTGACAGTGTCACAGGCTTTGTTGTAACATAACATCCCTGAAGGAGAAGATGTCTGAAACACTAATGGATGTCAACAGTTACTCTGACTACAATCATCACATTATCCTACTGATTCCACAAAAACAGATGTTGTCTAAGGAACACACCAAACATAACAAGTGAACTATGGGGCAGTCTGTGGACATCATGACAGTTGACAGGTATGTCAGAGACATCACTGTCAGACGTCAAGTCACACAGAAAATGCATGTGCAGATTAACTCTGTTAAACTAGCAACTCTCCATGTGTATAGCAGCACTACTGACTTACAATTTGTACCCAATTCTGGAGCTTTGTTCCCCATGTTGTTGGGCTGTCTCCACATGTCCTCTTCTGAGTGGTATTCCCACCTACTGTCTGTGAAGCTGTAGCCCCCACACCTCCATAATGTCCTCCACACAGGGAAGGAAAATGGGCAAGGCACACATGAAGGCCGTAATTATAGCACTGTGTTGCTATGGCATTGGCAAGTGGAAAGACAACACAGCTGCTCTGGGTGAAAATAGCAAGTGCGAGACACTGATTGGTACACAGGCCATCACCTGCTTATGAGCAGTACCTGCAAAAGACAAGCTGCTGCCTAAGCAACACAGGTGTCAACCCATTTACACAAAGACGGACTGTGACTACACAAACCTAACCACTTGGATTGCTGTGAGGGAACTCCTGAACACTATAACAGGTATGCCAATCATCTAAGCATGTAATGGCATGTAGAAGGGGAGATGCAATGATGTCAAATGGGACATTAAACAGTAGGCCGCAACAAGACCTGCTGGACTCACATGCTGCTGTTCAGCACCTATGGCCATTACTGCCTGACCTACCTTCATTGACATGGAGCACATCTCTGGCCCCTGAGTCACCCAAGCAAAAGTCAGCTCATTTATGACTACTAATGGAGTCACTGTTGTCCAGTACTGAGTGTGTCACTGGTAGGCCAGCTACCTGGAATGTTGTAATTACTTATATATCACCTGTGAATTCTACTGTGATGCATATGCTTGTCTTACAAATGTAAGAGATGTACATAGGGTCTGTGCATACTACACGACAGGTGCAGATGTGTGTGTTGAACTGTATGTGATATACTGAGCCCATACCTGACAACTGTCCAGAGTTTTGCACATGTCTGCCTCATATTTGCAGTCAATGCCTCAGACAGTTGTGTATTGTCTGGCACATCACTGGCAACCCATTAAAGACTGAAGTCATAACAACTTAGCATACATTTCATTGTCAGATGTCATATTCTGCAGAGTACACCTGTGAATTTGACATAGTCTTTGCTGGCAAATAAGTGTGTTTCAGCTAGATTCATAAAGTGGCACTACTTACTAGTCTTTGCCCATCACTGATGTGTGCCTTTGTGCAGATATCTTGCTTTAACAGGAGCTAGGTGTCTTACCATGACACCCATGTCAATGCAAGCAGACCATCTCTTGTAGGATGCTGACATTTGTGCAGTCACTAACACTTGCTTTCTAGTGGTGGAGAGCACACCAACCTTGCCAGTCCCATCATACATTCAGACTCCAAATAGAGGCCTGCAAAGGGACAGGAGGTGAAGTGTTGAAGAGTAGCATACACATACACACCTCCAGGATGGCCAAACAGTATGTTGCATGCGTGACATCCAAAGTGCAGATAACATTTGACAAAACACCTACTCAAATCTTAGCTAGCTACAGTCCTCCAACCCTGACTATGGACACCCACCACACCTATTGGGACCTGCTGGAATCTGTCAGGGTTCAATTGTCTACCATTCTCCTGGGTGACTTCAAATACCCAACCATAGTGTGCTTGACCTATGCCACCTGAACATGAATGCACATAGATTCCTTGGATTTGTCAATGGCAATGCAGTGGATCAGCCGGTCAACACTCCTGCGGCAGGTGGGAATCTCACGTACCTGGTCCTAATCAACATGACTGGTGGCTGTAGCACTACTACAGTGCCATCCCTCTTGGTAATATCTAACCACATGGTCATCACTGTTCAGGTCACCATCTCCCCTGATCCTCACCCCCCCTTTACAGTGGCAAACAAAATGAACTGCACACAAATGAATATAAATTCCCTCAGAGTAGGTAGATGTAGCTATACAGCCAACATCACATTTGTTGGAACTAACAGCAGTGTCCAGGCCAACACCACAATACTAGGTGGGCCCCCACATAGCTGTATGGACTCAGCAGTACCTGACAGGACAACATCATCTCCCTCAATGTCGGGTAAATGCCTGTGGTGGATGGCAGCAATATACAAATACCATAATAGGTGGAAACAATTGCTGGACGGGCCAAGAAGGAACAGGTGTCTCATCAGAAGCAATGTCACCTTGGTCTGTACAAGCAAATAATGGCACAGTCGATGTACTCTAAGGCTCTCTTTGAGTGAAAATCGGACACATCCACTAAGAAATATCACTAGGCCTTTCCACACATGTGTCTGCAATTCCAGAGGAAACACATAAATCTGCTCTGTAGTGGTGGTCAATAACACCACATGCACATATGGCATAGATATAGGCAACCTGCTGTAGACAGGTGAAGTGTAAACACCACCCCCTCTCCCCCCAGTGGTACACATGTGCATGTACAGCACTTGAACCCCTCCCCTCATGATCAGGAAGCAGGTCCATAATGCCCTCTCAAAGGCAACACACAGATGTCCCCATAGTCCTGATACCATCCCAGGCTGCATCCCACATGAACACAGGCATAGGCTGTCAACTCCATTCTGTACTATAGTCAACCACAGCCTGAGCACTGCTGTCCTCTCACCTGCACAGAGGACAGCCACTGTCATCTCTACACACAAAGGTGGATCAATCCACCAACCCAGCCAATATGATGCACATCAGCCTAACTAACCTGCCCTGCAAAGGCATGGGAGGCAATATCAAGGACTTTATGAATAGAGACATTGGCAACATCAAAATGCCTGGGTGCACACACCATGGTATTGTCAAAAAGAGATCAGGCCTGTGAATCCTGACTGACCTCTCTGCAGTGGTCAAAAAACACAGGGATGAGGGGAAGAAGGTGAACACTGCCTACCTTCACCTAGCCCAATCCTCTCACACAAATCCCCAGGTGGACAGGATACATAAATTTACACAACTAGGCATCAATCTGCAGGTGACCAGATGGGTAGCTAACAAGCCCAATGATAGTAGTCACTCAGCCAAAGTAGTAGAACCCACCTCTAATAGTAGATTCATCCACAACAGTGTACCCCAAGGATCGGTGTGGGGGCCTGTACTGTTTGAGATATATGTATGTGTGGAACAGGACAATAGCCCCGTCGGAGCTGTGAAGGTGCAGTCAGGACTTCCTGCAGGTGGGGATGTCAGCCTCACTGTATCCATATGGGGGGTCATGGGCCTCTGATTTCCAAACGCCATTCCCGTCCAAGGAGTTTACCCCCCCCAAGTGTCATACACCACCCTTGTCTGCTGTCTGTCTTGTTTGTCTCCCTACCCAACCTACCTCCAAAGACTTACCTACAATACTTCCCCAACATCCCACTGTCACATTAACAAAGAAAATAGGGCATCTGTAACCCAGAAATGTATTGCCCCATACATAGCTGTCCATTTTGGATAGGTGTCCGCTGGACACATGTAATCCAGTCCAATTGGCTTGAAAATACATATCTGTTGTCCTCACCCCTCTCTATGGGATTTGAGGGTCTAAATTAACCTCCAGATTCCATACAAATGCACAGCTGTCACTATATAAGTAATGGACAGCTATGGACCTTCCCTATACCCATCCTGCACATCCCTAGCTACTTTCATATTGTTTTTCCCACTGTGTGCCCCTTTCCCATCACTTTCCTATCACCCCTTTTTTCATTTCTTTTAAAGAAATGAGAGTGGGTCTAAGCAGGAGTAGGTGGGAGTGAGAGAGTTTGTGCAATGCTAAGTGAAGCCAAAATGGAGCAAGCATCTGCATAGTTAGCCATATGTGGCATTGCTTGGTATCGCGCAAACTCATGCAAACCTGCATAAAGCCACTTAAAACTGCCTAAAACTGCTTTAACCACTCTGTCTCCATCAGACACTGTTCTGCCTGGCAGCAAAATAATCAGCCCTGTCAAACCTCAAATCCAGGACCTTGTACTTGTACACTACAGTCATAGCAAAGTACCACTACACCATTTGAGGTGCAGGAATTTCTGATGCTTTTTCAAACATATCATGCAGTAGAGTCATTCAACAGTAGGGAAAAAGTTATGTGGAATCACTTAGGTTTTGTACATATACATATACAGATATACATGTATAGAGATACATATATATATATATGAAAAATATGTTAAATAGATAGCTAGATAGATAGATAGATAGATATATCAAGATATGTTATGTGTGTGTGTGTGTGTGTGTGTGTGTGTGTGTGTGTGTGTGTGTGCGTGTGCGTGTGCATGTGTGTGTGTGTGTATATATATATATATATATATATATATATATATATATATACACACACACACACACACACACACACACACACACACACACATGCTCATAACGTAGTGCACTCAGATCTCAGAACCATACCTCTCAACTCTCAACCCTCTGTAGTTATTTTTTATTTAATTGTTTCATAGAATACTGTGTTCTCCCTTTGACTCTGTAGTTAGTGGGGGCTATTGTGTTTCACTTCACTGATATTCAGTGTTAAACTCTTAGCCTAGAGGGTTTATGTGTATTTATGAGAGTTAATCACATATCTTTGAATTTATTACTGCTCAATTTCTGAGTTGTTTGGCTTCTGCTACATACCTATAATCAACTGCATTATTAGCTGAGTTAAGAAGAAACTTGCAGTGTTAAAGATTGTACTGTATTTTATTTTATTTTTCTGTGTATTTAATTGTTTCATTGGTCTGTGTCTCTCTGTAGTTATTTTTTTTTCTATTTAATTGTTTCATAGAATACTGTGGTCTCTCTCTGTCTCTGCAGTTAGTTTCCCATCTGTCCTCCCTGTTCTTGTTCTGGTATTTGGTGGCTTTGGAATTGCCCGCATCTCCTGTAAATTTGTGTTTGTACTACTCCTCCTGGGTCTATCTCATTTGCTAACTCAACCGAGTACAGTGAGATCATTTTTTGACTTCAGACACTCCTACCAGTCCCATCTGTTCAGCTCTATCCAGCTCTATTCCAGTCCAGTGTCACTAGCTCATTTTACCTAATACAGAGAGAACATTTGCGAAGGGCAAGCCACTTAGATCCTTAATTTTGAATTATCTTCTATTCTCCTTTCTCCCTTTCCACTTTCCAAAAAAACATTTCTAAGCTTGTTTCCTTCCTTTCCTGTAACTAGTTTAGTCCTGATAAAGATTTGCTGTAACTAGGACAGTTTTTAAGCTTCTGAGCCCCCAAAGCCTTTTTATGTTGGAGGGAAGCCTTCTAGCTTATCAGTGGGAGTGGTAAGCACTAGGTAGCCTATCTACCACAAGAGTGATTTCTGGCCTAGAAATTGTAGTTTTTTGGCTGTTTGGGCAGTTTTTCCATCTCTTTCAAATTCCTGGTTTAAAAGCCTGCATTTGCGCTTGTTTCCCACCTTTCCTGTAACTAGTCTAGTCCAGATAGAGATTTGCTGCATCCATGACTGTTTGTAAGCTTCTGAGCCCCCAAAGCTTTTCTGTGTTGGAGGGAAGCCTCCTAGCTTATCAGTGGGAATGGTAAGCACGAGGTAGCCTATCTACCACAAGAGTGGTTTCTGGCCCAGAAATTGTAGTTTATTGGCCGTTTGGCAGTTTTTCCATCTCTTTCAACTTACTGGTTTAAAAGCCTGCATTTGCGCTTGTTTCCCATCTTTCCTGTAACTAGTCTAGTCCAGATACAGATTTCCTGTATCCAGGACTGTTTGTAAGCTTTTGAGCCCTCCAAGCCTTTCTGTATTAGAGGAAAGCCTTCTAGCTTATCAGTGGGAGTGGTAAGCACTAGATAGCCTATCTACCACAAGAGTAGTTTCTGGCCCAGAAATTGTAGTTTATTGGCTGTTTGGGCAGTTTTTCCATCTCTTTCAACCTTCTGGTTTAAAAGCCCGCGTTTCTGCTCATTTCCTACCTTTCCTGTAGCTAATCTAGTCCAGATACAGATTTGCTGTATCCAGCACTGCTTGTAAGCTTCTGAGCCCCTCAAGCCTTGCTATGTTGGTGGGAAGCTTTCTAGGTTATCAGTGGGAGTGGTAAGCACTAGGTAGCCTATCTACCACAAGAGTGGTTTCTGGCCCAGAAATTGTAGTTTATTGGCCGTTTGTGCAATTTTTTCATCTCTTTCAACTTTTTTGGTTTAAAAGCCCGCATTTGTGCTTGTTTCCCACCTTTCCTGTAACTAGTCTAGTCCAGATACAGATTTGCTGTATCCAGGACTGTTTGTAAGTTTCTGAGCCCCAAGCCTTTCTGTGTTGGAGGAAAGAATTCTAGCTTATCAGTGGAAGTGGTAAGCACTGGGCAGCCATGGTGGTGCAGTGGTTAGCGTTGCTGCCTCACAGCAAGAGGTTTGCTGGTTTGATCATCGGCTGGGGTGCCTTCTGTGTGGAGTCTGCATGTCCTCCATGTGGTTGCGTGGGTTTCTTCCAGGTGCTCTGGTTTCCTCCCACATCCCAAAGACATGCTGTAGGTGGATTGGACACTCTAAATTGGCCCTAGGAGTGAGTGCGTGAGTGTCTGTGCCTTCTGTGGAAGGTTGGGAGTCGGGCTGGCAACTCAACACCATAAAACTCCACTACCAATCATGAGCGGACAGGTGATCTGCTGTGGTGACCCCTAACTGGGAAAAAGCCAAAAGAAAAAGAAGAAGAAGTGGAAGTGGTAAGCACCAGGTAGCCTATCCACCACAAAATCCAGGTACAGATTCTTAGTTTTAGCACTTGAATTTGCTTATTCATACTCAGCACTTGTTCAGAACTTGTTGTTAGAACGAAATAAGTTACAAATTACTACAGCACTCAACCTTCCTCTTTACCTAGAGGAAAACAGTTTCTGTACTTACTTTCCTCAATTGCTTAGAGAAAAGCAGCTCTTATACTCACTTTCCTCACTTGTCTAGAGTGGTGGCCTAATGGTTAAAGTGTTCGCCTTACAAACACAAGGTGCAGGGTTTGATTCTCACAAGGGATAATTGGCTAGGCTTAAAATGGCTCACAAGGGCAGTTAGCTTAGTACGAACCTATGAACCTATGAACCTAAGTAGTGTTTTATTTAGGCATGTCCAAGGGTCAGCTCCCAGTGTTCTCTCTTGTCTATCTGATTAATCTGGGCATCTTAAGGAAATGTAGCAATTGCCTCATGTACAAAGACAACCCTCCCCACCTACCACCCAACACCACAACCAGTGAGAGATGCACTTATCTAGCCAAACTGGAGGTAAAGCTTTCTCCAACCAATACTGCACTTGACAGTCAAGAGGAGAAGGTAAACACTTGCACCACACCACACTCATCACATAGTCCCACTCAACCTACACTAACAAAATCTACACATAGAAACACAAAAACATTCACAGAGGCTCTCAATAATAATCTGCTCAAGCAACAGAGACCTCCAAAGCAGAAACGTAAGCAAACTCCACCCCCAACACAACTCCAATGACACATAGCCCACAGAGTCAGTCTGCCAATAAATCACAGCCCATAAGGCAAACCAACGTACCCAACACACTAGTCATAGGTGACTCTATAGTCAGGCACACTGATGTCCCACTCAACAGGATTAATAAGGAGAAGGTTACTGTCAGCTGCCTGTCAGGTGCCAGGATCCGCCACATAACCCACACACTCAGGTCACTCCACAACAAGTACAAATATGAATCTGTCATTGTCCATATTGGTGTGAATGACCTGAGACATATCTCCTTGGACTACAGGAAAAGAGACATGGAAGAGCTCTCCGATCTTGTAGCCCAGGCAGGTATGACCCTAGCCCTGAGTAGCATGCTGCCATCACCCAGAATGATACTGTAGTACAAGGGAAAAATGACTGACTTCAACAATTGGCTAAGCTTCTGGTGTCATTCTAAGGGGATCGGGTATCTCTCTGCCTGGGACAACATGGTCGACAGACCATGATGCTTTGCCAGAGATGGCCTTCACCTGTTGCCCCTGGGATTCCAGTTACTGGCTAAGGCTCTTGCCGCACCTATAGTGCCTTTTTTAAGCAAGGTTCAAATGACAAATTCACCACCGTAACAGGAACAGACAAGCAAAAACTGAGGGTAATGCTACTCAATGCTAGAAGTCTAAATCTCAAAATGCACTCACCCGAGGCACTCCTTAAAATGGAGAACATTGATATCTGTGCAGTGACTGAGACCTGGTTCAAGGCTCTAGAGAGCACCCCTGCATTACCAAGCTATAACTCATACCACACTTTTCGGCCATCTAACCTGGACCAGATCACCAAAGGTGGAGGTGCGTCCATATTCATTAAGGATATCCACACCTCCAGGCTAGTTGTGCAGCATAATGCATCTGAGGTTTTCCAAATGCAACTAACTCTGGGCAAAACTGCAATCCAAATTGTAGCTCACTACAGATCCCCCACCATGCCCCAGGAATCCCACTTCTCTTTTCTTGATATACTGGAAAATATTAGGGTTCAACCAAACACCCTAATAATGGGTGATTTCAACTACCCCACCATGAACTGGGAAAACTACTCATGTACCAACTCCTTCACTCAACGCTTTCAGGAATTCATAAATTCCAATACCCTGGATCAACTTATCCACACCCCCACCAGGAGTAACAATATCCTAGACCTAGTCATTACCAGCATGAGTGACTGTTATTAAACACCTGAAATCAACTTCTCGTTGGTCAGATCTGATCATAAGCTAATCACCCTAGATATCCGCATCCTGCTCCCACCCACCATTAAGGAAACCACAGTAAAAAATGTCTCCAACGCCAACTTCATGCTTCTTAAGACAGAAGTGGCGAACTTCATGACACCCATGCAGATGGACAATACAGTTACGACTGCTGAATCCTACACAAATGCACTCTATAAGCACTTACACGAGTGCATGGATTGTGCTATCACAAACAGAACCAAGACGCTATCCTCCAAAAAAAGGAAGCCAGTCTGGTGGTCCCCTGCCATAAACTCTACAACAGAAGGAAGAAACTGTTGCAAAAGAGAGTAAAATACCATGAGTGGAGGAGCTGCCTGGTCAGCCTCAGTAAGAAGCTGAGATCCCTTATAAGATCCTCCAAAGCTAGCTATGAAAACAAAATTACCACTGATTCTAAAAGCAACCACAAAACATTCTATAGCTATGTCAAGAATCTCAATGGTAACACCCAGATCTGCTCTTAGTTACAGCACAACTTCATGAAAATTACAGAACCAACTGACATTGCAAACATCCTGACAGATAGGTTCAGTGCTAACTTTATCCCCCTCTCACCCCCTAAAGGGCCCATATCTATACAGGAAGAATGCAGAGTCATTGTAATCACATCTATGCAGGTAAAAGATGCACTCTCTAAAACCAAAAACACATTCATGGGACCGGACAACATCTCAGGCTGCGTTTTACATGAACATCAGAATGAACTGGCTCCCTACCTACGCATCATGTTCAATCATAGTCTCACGTCAGGCTTTGTACCCACTGAATGGCACACAGCAACAGTTATCCCACTTCACAAAGGGGGAGCCAGCACTGATCCTGGGAACTATCTCCCTATTAGTCTGACGAGCCTGATCTGCAAGGCCATGGAACGCATCATCATGGAATTCATAAACAAAGACATTGTTAACCTCCAAACTCTGGACCCCACCTAGTTCAGGTTTGTAACCAAATAGCACACAAACCAGCTTACGCCACTTGCTATGTAGTCATGGGAAACCGGTAAACTCCTCCAATAATGACCAAGGTACCAAAAACTCACTTTGCACAAACAATACCAGCAGCACACTTTAAACATAAAAATCCCCAATTTATTGTAAAACACGATACAGCCGTCAAATAGTTTAGCGCTTTCACCTGTTCACATTGCAGGCTTCATCAGAATTGAATTCCATCTTTGATTAAACCCAGTTTAAAAAACTTTTTGGCGCCAAACAATACTCACAGATTTAAAGTCATACTGCACCAAAAAAAAGGCAACCTACATAAACATACCAAGAATGCCTAATTATAATGATATATTAAAATAACTCGTGAATAAATCTAATCTATTAAATGCATCAATTTTTAAAAATACATCTAATTTATGAAATACATATAAAATATAGGAATTAATAAAATTAGAATAAAATAAAATGCATACCATTGAGTAATTTTCTCAGAAAAACTATATGTATATAATAATATAAAGAACAGGTGTTTATATGACAAATATATATATATTTAAAATATTAAAAATACATATATTAAAAATACCTTAACTAAGCAGAGATTTAATTGAAATATTATTATTCAGGCCTGGAGCAGATCATGCCTTCTGAACCTGATCAACTTCTTTGTGGCAGTCAGCAAAGCCGTAGATGAGGGTAAGGTGGTTCACACAGTCTATCTTAACCTCGCCAAGGCTTTTGACACCATCCCCCATTCTGGAATTATAACTAAACTCACTAAACTAGGTATAAATCCCTACATCACAAGATGGGTTGCCAACTGGCTCAGTGACAGAACCCACACTGTAAATGTTGCAGACTCCAAATCTGACTTCAAACCACTGACAAGTGGAGTACCACAGGGTCAGTCCAGGGACCTCTCCTGTTTGGTATATACTTCTCTGAAGTACAGGCTAACACAGAAGGCCTCTGGCTAAGGAAGTTCACAGATGACTGCAAACTAAGAGCCATAGTCGAGTCCCCTAATGATGTGGACATCCTACAGAAGGGCCTCACTGAGACAGATGCCTGGTGTCAGAGGCATGGCCTCAAGCTCAATGCCAAAAAGTGCATTGTCATCCCCTTTGGTAAAATCTCTGTACCCATGAACTACTACATAAACAGCAGCCTACTTAATGCCAAATGTGTGATAAGAGACCTTGGGACCCAGGTGGACAATAGTCTCTCCTTTGATAATCACATCGCCACAGTAGTCAGAAAATCCTTCTATGTGGCACACCTCATTACAAAAGTGTTCTCATCCAGGAAAAAGAGGTCTTTGTTCCCCTCTATTCTGCACTCATTAGACCCATTATACAGTACAATGTCCCTTTCGGAATGTACCTCACAAGACATCTGCAGCAGCTGGAAAGGCCACAGAAGTACTTCACAAAGAGGATTACTGACCTCAAACAGATGCCCTACACTGACCATCTCAAAAAACTCTAGCTTTACTCTGTAGCATATTGCCTACTCTGAGGAGATATCTGCCTAACATATAAAGCTATGTTAATCCCAGAGCTGTTGGACAGGCTACACCTTAGGAAATCCCAATCCCTTTGAGCTACATGCTCTAGGGACCTAAACCTTGTCAACACAATAAACAGGTCATGCTGGAGGGATATATTCCTGTCCCAGAGACTTCCTATACTCTGGAACAAGCTACCCATCTATGTCAAGCAAAATTGCTCATTAGCAATCTTCAAGAAAAATGTTGATGAGTAGATGGGAAATAGGAAATACACCCCGGGGATCACTTCTGTGGCTCTGTTCAAGGGGCACAGGCAATTAACTTTCATGGGTGGCATAAGCCAGGCAACCTTGTTGGCTAGGCTTACTTAGGCCCTTGGGTCGATAGCCTAGTAGCTACCTATGAACTTATGAACCTATGAACCTGCTAGTGCAAGAAAGCTGGGCAAAGGCTGTAAAAATGGGTGGACAATGGGCCACAACTAGGGACATATTTAAAATATCGCTCTTACAGATATAGAAATTTGCTTGAGTAACAGGCTTTGTTTCAGCATACATTTTCTGAAGGATATGAGGTCTGGAACTGACATTATTTCATCATTTACTGAAAGAAATCCTCAGTTCATCACAGTGATTTACCAGAGAAATTTGAATAATTTGTGGAACAGAGACAAAATATGAGCAATAAATCTGGATGTTCTGCAACAATCTGGCCAGTTGAGAGGTATGCTACCCCCTAGTGCAACGAATCTAGGCCAAGCCTGATAAAGTGGGGGGAGAAAGCCATGAAAATAGGAAAATATCTGACAATACTTGACTAGATAAGTTGAGAAGGTTGCTACAGTAACACTGTCTGTTATAACATATATTGACTGAAATAGCACAACTTCAAGACTCATTTACTTCTCATTAGTTAGTGCCTGAAATCCTCACATCATCCCACTGATTTGTCAGACGTACACAACACTTATGGGGACCAGACCAAATATATGAGCCAGACAACTTGACATCCTACAAATATCTGAACATAACATGACATTAGGGAAAGTACATTGAACTGCTTAGCATGCCACCAAGCATTGTCCAGACTACAGCCAGACTGACACAACACTCCCCCAGGTAAGCTATGGGGAATTACGCATGCATTTGCAAATATATAAGGCACTACAGGGATGTAACAGTAGTGAAAAACAGTCACCGGTGTGGGCCTGCATACCCACATCCAATTTCCCCACAGTCACAGTGACATACTGGTAAGCCTAAAAACAGTAGACAATAATGAGTGTGGGAACATAAAAAATATCATGTATGACACTCACATACTACCCCTACATATACTGCCCCAAGTCACAGCGTAGTCTGACTCCTGCGGTGGTACGGAACATGTCTCATTCTGCCCCTACAAACATATACAGTTAATAGACCACCAGAAACTGGAGCAGTATGTACTGTCACATAGAAGAGAATCCATGACACTTAAATGTAACCCCCTCCCTACACAGCCTAACAAACATTTACACACTACAATGCAACACAGTCCTGACAGTCTGTTAACAATTGCTACACATACACAGACCCATCAACTGTACATATTTCCACAGAATGTCCAGGCACTGTCCTCATATATATGGCCTCTTTCTCATAACATGTATGGCATTCTGCTACATCACTAGGATGATATCAGGAAGAAAGGCACTAAATAATGATATACCATACCTATCACCCTCTTACTGCATGACATCTGGAGAAAGCCTGAAAAAATTGGGGGACAGAGGCCCAAACACAGAGGCATAATTGAAATATTGCTGTTATAAACTGAGAAAGTTGCTGGTGTGACAGGGTTTGTTGCAACATATCTTTACTGAGGGATATGACATTAAAAACACAAATGGAAGTTAGCATTTACTGATTGCAATACCCATGGTATTCTACCAATTTGCCAAGGACAACAGCTGTTGGAGGAACAGACCAAACATAAGAGTCAAACCTCTGGCCATTTTGTGGCTAGACTTACAGTTGAGTGTTATGTCAACCACATAACACTGTCAAACTGAGACCCACACAGAATATCCATGTCCACACAAAACCTGTTAAAACTAGCATTAATTCAAATGTATAACAGCAATACTTACATTTTGTTCCTAAGTCTGGGACCTTCTCCCCCATTTTGTTGGGCTGTCTTCACATGTTTTGTTGTAAGAGGGATTTTCAACTACCCTCTGTGATGCTGTTGTTCACACACCTCCATGATGTTCTCCTTACAGGCAAGGCAAAGGGGTTATGCCCACATGAAGTACTCAATAATAGGAGTGCGTTGCCATGCCTTTGGTTACAGGAATAACAACACAGCTGTTCTTCATGCAATTAGCAAGTGGAGAACACCAACTGATGCACAGACCATCACCTGTTCATGAGCATTACCTACAAAAGACAAGCTACTGCCTATGCAAAACAGGCCTATACTTCTACATGGGTAGACAGAGACAGAGTGAGAGGGAGAGAGAGATAGACAGAGACTGAAACAGAAACAGGAATTGAAATCCAAACCAACAATACTTGGGAAAAAATGGTATGTCAAACAAGTTAGCATGTAATGGAATGCAGTAGGGGCTATACAATAATGGGTTATAGTATGTTAAACAAATATGTCTCAACAAGACTTGCTGTACTGATATATTGCTGATCAGCACCTATGGCCATTACATCTGGGTCTGTCTGCAGTGACATAGATCACAGCTCAGGCCCCTGTGTCATCCCAGGAAGGAATGGCTCACATATGTCTACTACTGGAGTTTCTGTTGAAAAATACTGACTATGACACTGCTAGGCCAACTACTGGAATGTTGTAGATATCTATATGTTTCTTGTGAATATAACTATGATATGCATGTTTGTCTCACAAATCTGAGACCTATACAGGGTATTTGCATAGTAAACTACTGTTGCAGGTGTATGTGTTGAACTACATGTGATATACTGAGCTCATACCATTCAACTGTCCAGTGTTATGCACACTGACCATATGTGTGCCTCACATTTGTAGTCATTTGCTCATAGAGTTCTGTTATGTCTGGCAAATCATTGGAAAATCTGTGAAGACTGACATTAGAACATAATAGCAAACATATGAGTGTCGGACATCCTCCAGGGCATTTCTGTGAATGCAAAGGATATGGTGTTATCAAATGACTTGTGTGTTACAGCAATATTAAGAAAGTGTCACTAATTTTGGGCCATTGACCCCCATGTATGTATGGCATCCTCCAGATGTCCTGCTCTAACAGGTTGAGAAGTATGACTGAGCAGCAAGAGTGTAAATACAGTGTGCCATACTGACATAGAACAGAAATGTATTTCATTTATTACCTGCGCACATGTATGTATGAGTAGGTGTACCTGGAAGCCTCATAACAACAGACATGGGATGCAAAATGTCAGGTATATAAGATGTACATGTTGCACATGTGTGTAATCTTAGTTTCCGAGCATCCATCACACATAAATTTCTACAGCTACTGGTTGCTGCATTGCTCTGACACAGACATGGGTACTAGTATAAGCATGATTATCAGGTTGAAATTGGAGAGGTGTCCAACTGTGTTTTGACCTTGTGTGCATGCCTACTATAAACAGCTATATGAGCACCTACATTGCTGTAATGACTCAGCAATACCTCAACCGTAAAACCTGCCTCCACCAAGGTAGAGTAATCCCCTTTGTTGTACAGCAGCAATGAACAAACCACATAATTGGTCGCTATATTGGTTGTACAGGGCCAAGTAGGAGCAGGCACCAACTTGGAAGCAAGTCAACCTTTGTCTGAATGAGCATATAAGGTCACAGGTGAATTACTGTAAGGCTAACTATGAGTATAAATTGGACACATACACCAAGGCCAACCACAAGGCCATCTTCACATATGTCTTAAATTTCAGAGGCAATAAACCACCCCACCCTTTAATGGTGGTCAATCACACCACATACACACACACACACCACAGCTATAGCCAAACTGCTGCAGACAGATTAAAAGCAAGCATCATCCCCCTAGCTCATCATTAGTATATGTGGATATGCACAGCACCCACAACACTCCCCTCATCATCAGAGACCAAGAGCATAATGCCTATTCAAAGTCAACAAAAGTAATCCTCCATGGGACCTGATAACATTCAGGTCTATATTAGAAACTCGAAGGTGTACTTACCCAAATACGTAAATGCCGACACAACTTCAACACTGTATGCAAGCAAAGCCTGAGCACCATTGACATCCCATCTGCAAGGTAGATGGCCGCTGTCATCCCTCATAAGGTTTTCTTTAGGTGGAGCATGTCCATCAATTCTGGGTTGGATACGGCCTTGTATGTCAGGCAGAGATCACCTCTGAGTAGGTGGTATGCAACCGAGTACTACTGGAGTTTTTTCAGTCGAGCTGCTTAAGGCATCTGTTTAATGCCATTGATCCTCTTGGTGAGGTACTTCTCTGGTCTTTCCAGCTGTTGCAGGTGTCTTGTAAGGTACATCCCAAATGGGGCATTGTACCCTAAGATGGGTGTGATGAGTGATGAACAGAGGGGCACAATGACCTCTTTTGATCTGGATGCGAACCCTTTTGTGATTAGGTGGGCCACGTAGAAGTATTTTCTAACCACTTTGGCAATGTGATTATCAAAGGTGAGATTACTATCTACTTGGGTCCCCAGATCCCTTATTATGTCTTCCGTATTTAGGGGACTACTACCTATGTGGTAGTTTGTGGGTACTTTGTTTTTTCCAAAGGGGATGACTAAGTATCTCTTGGCATTTAGCTTGAGGCCATGATTTTGACACCAGGTATCCATCTCAGTGAGACCATTTTGGAGGATGTCTTTGCCAGCCGGAGAGTCAATTATAGCCCCTAGTTTTCAGTCGTCTGTGAACTTGGTCAGCCTTAGTCCTCCTGTGCTTGCCTGTACCTCTGAGAAGTATATGCAGAACAGGAAGGGTCCTAGGACTGAGCCCTGAGGATTGCCACTTGTAACGGGTTTAGAGTCAGACCTAGCTCCCGCAACTCTCACCATGTGGGTTCTGTCCATGAGCCAGTTGGCAACCCATCTTGTGATGTAAAGGTTTATGTTCAGGCTGGTGAGCTTGTCTATAATACCAGAATGGGGAATGGGGAATTAGCGAGGTCTAGGTAGGCTGTATGTACCACCTTTCCCTCATCTATAGCCTTGGTAACTGTTTCAAAAAAGTCCACCAGGTTTAGGAGGAATGATCTGCCCTTAACAAAGCCAAACTGGGTAGAGTCCAATGTTTGGAGGTTCCCAATGTCTCTGTTAATGAGTTCCATGATGATGTGCTCCTTAGCCTTACAGAATAAGCTAGTCAGGCTTACAGGGAGATAGTTCCTGGGGTCTGTTGTGGCTCCACCTTTGTAGAGCAGAATAACCGTTGCTGTGAACCACTCTATGGGTATGTAGCCTGTGGAGAGGCTGAGTTTGAACAGTATGTTTAGGTGAGGGGTTAGTTCGTCTTTGAGCTTGTGTAGGACACAGCCTGGGACACCGTTCGGTCCCATTGATGCTGTGTTTTTGGCTTTGGAGAGAGCTGTTTTAACCTGAGTGTCTGTGATTTCAGGGACTCTACATTCTTCTGGTATGGTTATGGGCCCTTTTGGGGGTGAGAGGGGGTGAGGTTTGCACTAAATCTGTCTGCCAGGATGTTGGCGATATCGGTCAGTTAAGTGTATTTTGTGCCATTCTGCACTAACTCCAAGCAGATCTGAGCATTGCCACTTAGATTCTTGACACAGCTAAAGAATGTATTGTGGTTATCTTTGGAGTCCTTGGCAATTTTTCTTTCAAAGCTCACCTTGGATGATTTTATGAGGGATCATAGTTTCTTGCTGATACTGATCAGGGATGTCTTCCCTTCTTGGGATTTTACTCTTTTCTGTACTAGTTTCCTCCTTCTATTGTATAGCTTGTTTATGGCAGGAATCCACCAGACTGGTTTTCTTTTCTTGGAGGAGTGAGTCTTGGTTTTGCTTGGGATGGCATGATCCATGCATTCTTGTAGCTGCCCGTAGAATGCATTAGACAGGATTTTGCAGCTTGGACAGTGTTATCCTTCAGCATGGGAGCTTTGAATCTTTCTACCTCGGTCTTAAGTAATGTGAAGTGTGCTTTTGAAAAGTTTTTCACGGTGGCTTTCTTGTCCGGGGGTGGGGGTGGAATATGGATATCCAAAGTGATTTGCTTATGGTCAGATCTAAAAAGTGAGGGGTTGGCCTCTGATGTGGAACACCGGTCGCCCATGTTGGTGATGACCAGGTCCAATATGTTGTCACTTCTGGTGGGAGTGTTGATCAGTTGAACCAGTGCATTTGAGTTTATAAAGTCTAGGAAAAGTTGGGCAAGGGAGTTAATACTTGAGTAGCTCTCCCAGTTAATGTTTGGGTAATTGAAATCACCCAATATTAGGGTGTTTGGTAGGCCCTTTATGTTTTTCAGTGTTTCCAGAAATGGGGAATGGGGGTCCTGGGACATGGTGGGTGATCTGTAGCAAGCTACAATTTGAATTGCAGTTTTGCCCATTGTTAGTTTCACGTGGATGATCTCTGAAGCATCGTGCTGTACCACTAACCTGGAGGTGTTGGTATCCTTGATGAATATGGATACGCCCTTGCCTTTTGTATTTCGGTTTGGGTTCTGTGGCCGAAATGTATGGTATGAGTTGTAGCCTAGTAGTGCTGGGGTGCTCTCTGGAGCCTTAAACCAGGTTTCTGTTACTGCAAATATATCAATTTTCTCCATACTGAGGAGTGCCTCGAGTGCATTCATTTTGAGGTTTAGACTTTTGGCATAGAGTAGCATTACCCTCCGTTTTTTGTTACTTGTGCTATTTATGGCAGTGGGTTTGTCTTTTGAGCCTTGCCTAAAAAAGGCACTATGGGGGTGGCAAGAGCCTTGGCAAGTATTCGAAAGCCTAAGGGTGACAGGTGCAAGCTGTCTCTAGCGAAGCAGCGTGCCTTGTCTAGCATGTCATCCCAGGTGGACAGACACTGGATCCCCTTTGAATGACACCAGAAACTTAGTCATTTCTTGTCATTGCAAGAAATCTGGAGAAAGACTGACAAAATGTGGGGACAAATTCCAAAAACTAGGGACATATTTTAAAAAATAGTCTTATACAGTGCATATAAAAGATGTACACACCCCTGTTAAAATGCTAGGTATTTGTGATATACAAAAATGAGACCACTATAAAACATTTCCAAACTCTTCCTACCTTTAATGTGACCTACAACCTGTGCAATTCAATTGTAAAACAAACAGATCTGTTAGGGGAACAATTATGACAAATAAAAAACGTACAATAAGCTAGATGCATAAGTGTGCATGGGCTGAATCTAATACTGTGTTGAAACAGCATTTAATATAATTGCAGCATTATGTCTTCTTGGGTACACACCTGCTATCAATTACAGAGACTCTTTGTTTAACATCAAAATACGGCAAGCTCTCCTACTAGGGTTTTCATGACATTTACGCAGTTGCCTCCTACAGCAACAGACATAGGTTCATAGGTTCATAGGTTCATAGGTTTATACTAGGCTATCTGCCCGAGGGCATTTACAAGCCTAGCCCATCGTTTTGTGGCTTACGCCACCCCTTTAGTATGGGGAACTATACCCATTATTTTGCTGTGCCTCTGTCGAGCAGTGACACTGAGGTAATCCCTGGGGTATATCTGCGATCTCCCATCCATTGGTCAAGATTTCTCTTGAACAAGGCCAGCGAGGTGCTCTGCCTCACATGTACCGGGATTTTGTTCCACAGCATAGGGAGTCTTTGGGTAATGAATCTATCCCTCCAGCACGTCCTATTAATAGCCGTGTCGAGGTTTAAGTCTCCCGCCTGTGTGGCTCTGATGGATCTAGATTGTTTGAGGTGAAGGCTATTCATCAAAGCTGGGTTTGACATGGCCTTGTATGTTAGGCAAAGGTCACCTCTGAGCAAGCGGTGATGGCGACTGAATAGAGCTGGAGTTCTTTCAGTCGGGCAGCATAGGACAGATTTTTGAGACCCTTTATCCTTTTGGTGAGGAACTTTTGTGGCCTCTCCAGCTGCTGCAGGTGTCGGGTCAGATACATCCCAAATGGGGCATTGTACTCAATCATTGGTCTGATGAGTGATGAGTAAAGGGAGACTATGACCTCCCTTGATCTAGATGAGAATCCCTTCATGATAAGGTGGGCAATGTAGAAAGTCTTCCTAACTACTTTAGCTACATGGGTGTCGAATGACAGACTACTATCAACCTGGGTCCCCAGGTCCCTGATAACTTCTTCTGTGCTCAGTGGATTGCCACCTATTTGGTAGCTAGGGTAACCTTGTTTTTCCCAAAGGGTATGACTATGCATTTTTGGCATTTAACTTCAGGCCGTGGCTCTGGCACCAGTTATCCGTTTCTGTGAGACCCTTCTGAAGGATATCTGTGTCAGATGTGTTTTCTACTATGGCGCCCAGTTTGCAGTCATCTGCAAACTTTGTCAGCCATAACCCTCCTGTGTTTGCTTGTACTTGAAAAGTAGATGCCAAACAAGAGTGGGCCCAGGACTGAGCCCTGTGGGACACCACTTGTGACAGGTTTTGAGTCTGACATGGCGCCAGCAACTCTGACCCTGTGGGTTCTGTCACTCAGCCAGTTTGCAACCCATCTTGTGATGTATGGGTTAACATTTAAGCTGATGAGTTTTTCAATGATACCCGAGTGGGGTATTGTATCAAGGCCTTAGCCAGATCGAGGTAGGCTGTATGGACTGCCTTTCCTCGTCAATGGCTTTGGTGACTGTTTCAAGAAGTCAACCAAGTTTAAAAGGCATGATCTGCCTTTGACAAAGCCAAACTGGGTTGGATCCAAAGTCTGCAAATTCCCTATGTCTTTATTTATGAGGTCCATTATGATCCTCTCCATGGCTTTGCAGATAAGGCTTGTCAGGCTAATGGGCGTAATTTCCAGGGTCGGTGGAGGCACCGCCTTTGTGAAGTGGGACCACAGTTGCAGCGCCACCCTGGGTACGTATCCAGAGGTAAGACTTTGATTAAACAGCTGTCCTAGCTGTGGGTTTAATTCCTCATTGAGTTCGTGGAGCAGACAGCCTTGGGTCACCATCAGGTCCCATGGCTGCTGTGGTTTTTGCTTTGCAGAAAGCAGTTCTGACTTGGGCGCTGGAGATGTTTGGGGCTGCAATCGTTTGGTATAGATATCTCTCCTTTGGGGAGGGGAGAAGTTTGCACTGAGCCTGTCAGCCAGTATGTTGGCAATGTCTGTAGGATCAGTAATCTTCACATCATTTTGAACTAGTTCTGAGCATATCTGGGAGTTTCCTCCTAGGTGTCTAACATAGCTAAAGAAGGCCTTATGATTGTCTTTGAGTCTTTAGCTATTTTCTCTCGAAATTTGCTTTGGATGATTTTATGAGAGCTCTTAGTTTTTACTTATAGTGATCAAGGGTGTCTTACCTTTTAAGGATTTTGCTGTATCTTGTAGTAGCTTCCTCCTTTTATTGTAGAGTTTGTTTATGGCTGGGGTCCACCAGACTGGACGCTTGCCTTTGGTACTAAGAGTCTTTGTTTTGTTTGGGATTGCCTTATCCATGCAGTCCTGCAGGTGCTGGTAGAAGGCGTCTGTAAGTGATTCAGCGGCTTGAGTACTGTTTTCCACCAGCTCGGGGCCTTAAAGGAGACCACACTAGTCTTTAGAAGTGTGAAGTCGGCTTTTGAGAAGTTCTTTACTGTGGTCTTTTTATTTCAGGTGGGGTGGGATGAGGACCTCCAGCGAGATTAGTTTGTGATCTGATCTCACCAGTGAGGGTATACTTCGGTGTTGAACATTGTGCTCCCATGTTCGTGATGATGAGATCAAGTATGTTATCTCCTCTTGTGGGGATGGTGACTAGTTGTTCCATGGCATTTGAGTTTATGAATTCCAGGAACTTTTGGGCTAGGGTGTTTGGGCTTGAGTAGTGTTCCCAGTCTATATTAGGGTAATTGAAGTCACCTAGTATGATGGTGTTTGGTGAGACATTTATCCCTCTAGTGTTTTCAGGAAGGCCATGTGAGGTTCCTGAGTTTGTGAGGGTGGCCTGTAACATGCTACAATTTGCAGAGCAGTCTTGCCTATGGTTAATTGCACCTGGATGGTCTCCGATGCATCGTGCGTTGCCACCAGTCTTGAGGTGTGGGTGTCCTTAATGAATATGGATACCCTCCTTTCTTGGTATTGTCCGGATTTTGGGGCGGAACGCATGATATGAGGTAAAACCTGATAGCGCTGGGGTGCTCTCAGGAGCCTTGAACCAGGTTTCTGTCACAGCACAGACATCGATGTTCTCCATACTGAGAAGGGCCTCGAGTGCATTTTGAGATTGAGACTTCTGGCATTGAGCAGCATTACCCTTAGTTTTTTCCTTTTTGTGTTCTAGGGTGGTAGGTTTAGAATTTGAGCCTTGCCTAAAAAGGCACTATGGGGTGGCAAGAGCCTTTGCCAATATCCGGAATCCCAGGGTGACAGGTGCAAGCCGCCCTTCAAGCAGCGTGACTTGTCCAGCATGTCATCCCAGGCAGACAGATACTGGATCCCTTTGAATGACACCAGTGTTTAAGCCAATTGTTAAAGCTGATCATCTTATCTCTGTATTGTGGCATCACTCTTGGTGAAGGTAGGATACTGCTCAAGGTCAGGGTCATACCTGCCTGGGCTACATAGTCAGAGAGCTCCTCAATGTCTCTTTCATGTAGTCCAAGGAGTGCGTCTCAGGTCGCTTACACCAGCGTGGACAATGACTGAGTCATATTTGTACTTGCTGTTGAGAGACCTGAGTGCTTGCTATGTGGCGGATTCTAGCGCCCGACAGGCAGCTTACTGTGACCTTCTCCTTACTCAGTCTGGTGAGCGGGACATCAGTGTGTCTGACTATAGAGTCACCAATGACTAGTGTGTCTGGCATTGTGTTTGGCCTTAAGGGCTGTGACTGTTTGACACTCTGACTGTGAGGTCTATGTGTTGCAGGTGTTGTGTTCTGAGGTGGTGGTTGTTTGGGTGTCTGCTTTGGTGGCCTCTGCTGTTTTGGTAGATTTTTGATCAGAGCCTCCGAGTATGTCTTTGTGTGTTTATGTGTATGATTTGAGGTTGTAATGGTGCTATATGAGACTGGGTCTATAGTGTGTGTGGTAACCTTCTCCTCCTGACTGGTCTTGCCAGTCCTGTGTTGAGAGAGCTCAGCCTCCAGTATGGCCGTATAGTTGCATCTCTCGCATGTATTTGTGTTTTGTGGGAGGAGGAGAGGTTTTCATTGAGCTTAGAAAGCATCAAAGGGATGTCATTGTTGAAAGGTTTCAGCCCAGAGAAGGGTATAAAAACATTTCTACAGCATTACATATACCATGGAACACAGTGATGACAGTCATCAAAAGGGGGTGAAAAAATGGGGCATAAGTGACATTGCAAAGAAGTGGACATCCATCTAAATTTGTTGAAAGATAAGACCCAAACTGGTCTGGGAGGCCACCACATGTCCTACAGCAACACTAAAGGAGTTGCAGGAATCTCTGGAAGGTACTGGTTGTATACTACGTGACAACAACCCCCAGTATTCTCCACACGCCTGGCCTATGGGGTAAGGTTGAAAGATGGAAGCCTTTTCTCGCATAGACCTTTTCTCACACAGAGCAACTTCCAGGTCTGGCTGAATTCTCAAAAACAATACATCAGGTTTCCCAAAGCACGTGGGAAAATGTGTTATGGTGTAGTGAGACCAAGGTTGCACTGTTTGACCACAATTCCAAATGGTTTGTTTGGTGCAATAACAACACTGTGCATCACCAAAAGATCACCATCCCCACAGTGAAGCATGGTGATGGCACTGTCCTGATTTGGGGTTGCTGTTCGTAAGTGGGCTTTTAGCCAAGGTGGAGGGGATTATGAACAATTTCAAATACCAGTCCCTTTTTGCCCAATATCTTCAGGTGTCTGCAAGGAAGCTATAGATGAAGAGTAATCTCACCTTTCCACCGAACAATGACCCAAACCAAACATCCAAATCAGAAAAAGAATGGCATCACCAGAAGACTATCAACATTTTGGAATGTCACAGCCAGAGTCCACACCTACATCCAATAGGAAATCTGTGAGGTGCTCTGAAGAGGGCTGTGCACAAAAGACATCCTCACAATCTGGCAGAGTTGGAGGGCTTCTGCAAAGGAGAGTGTGCAAATATTGCGAAATCAAGATGTGCCACGATGATAGACATCTTCCCAAGAGGACTGACTACTGTAATTAAATCACAATGTGCTTTAACAAACTATTAGTTTAAGGGTATGCACAATCATGCAACCAGCCTATTGTACATATTTCATTTTCTATATGTTACCCCTAACCAATGCACACGCAATTGCCACTACTGACATTAGCAGCCCTGCCTATCATCTTATAAATTCAATACTGTCACATAACTGTTGCAAGTGGCACAGGGCGTATAGGGCTGAAGAGTGTACATCTATGGTGGATGTGAATAGAGACCTTTGTAAAGTGAACCTTGGGACATGTACTGGGTGT
Organism: Protopterus annectens; assembly: GCF_019279795.1. Taxonomy (NCBI): domain Eukaryota; kingdom Metazoa; phylum Chordata; order Ceratodontiformes; family Protopteridae; genus Protopterus; species Protopterus annectens. Next base: position 1,888,865,016 of record NC_056726.1, read on the forward strand.
ATTACATCCTAAAACTGCAACCCCCCCCAATCGATATAGTTCTCACTCAGATACATACACAGGATACAGCTCTTGCACACACACACACACACACACACACACACACACACACACACACACACACACACACACACACACACACACACACACACACTCTTGCTAGGTCTGAGATTAGAATCCCTACCTATCTAGTTATTGCTAATACAGTGTTATGTATTTATTGCATGCGCCACGGAGCTTATAATGTGAAGAGTGTCCCACAGTTCTTCTGAAGTGAACAACATCACCAGCCCTTGTAAAGTATGGCAATGGGCAGTGTAATGGGAGAGTGAGGTCTCAAAATGCTGTATCCTACAAATATACACACTTACACACCCACATATGCCGGGACTCAGATTAGAACCCCTATGTGTGCAGTCATTGGTACTATAGCGTTATGCAGTTACTGCATGCACCATGAAGCTTATAGGGTGTAGTGTCCCAAGGTACCTATATAGTGAATAATATAACCAGCCCATGTAAGGTATGGCAATGGTAGGTGTACTGCATAAGAAGGGCCTCAAACTACTTTCACCCACATGTTTACACACTCACAAACACTTTTATACATTAATGCACACACACGCATTTGCCATTACTGATATCCATAGGTTCATAGCTTCATAGGTATGTACTAGGTGAATTGCCATGGAACCTTTACAAGCCTAGCCCATGGGGACACCTTGTAATCATGCCACCTGACAATAGTCCCCAGTGTGTCTAATGAGTATAGCCACTGGAGTGATCCCCAGGGTGGGATTTCTATTCCCCATCCACTCATCCAGATTCCTCTTGAAGAAGGCTAGTGAGTTGCTCTGCTTGACATGTATGTGAAGTCTATTCCATAGCATGGGTAATCTCTAGTTTGTGAATCTGTCCCTCCAGCATGTTCTGTTGATTATGGAAATGGGGTTGAGATCTCTGAGGCATGTGGTCTGGATGGATTAGTTTGTTCAGATGTAGCATTCCTGACAGAGCTGGGTCAGACATGGCTCTGTAAGTCAGACAGAGATCACTTCTAATTAGCCAATATGAGACAGATAATAGTTGGAGTTATTGGAGTCTGTCCATATAGGTCAAGTGTTTAAGGCCTAGGATCATCTTTGTGAGGAACTTTTGCAGCCTCTCCAGTTGTTGCAGGTGTCCAGTGGTGTACATACCAAATGGGCCATTGTACTCATTGACTGACCTAATGAGGGGAGACCACAGGGAGGCAATGACCTCTTACTTCCTGGATGCGACACCCTTAGTCAGGGGATGTGACACATAGAAGGACTTTCTGAGCACAGTGGCAGTGTGGTGGCCAACAGAAAGCTCACTGTCAACCTCCATTCCCAGCTCTCTTATAACAACATCAGTGTTCAGTGGATTACCATCAGTGTAGTCATTCATGGGAACCAAGTTGTTCCCAAAAAAGGGGATGGGGGGACATTTTCTGGAATTTAGCTCAAGTCCAGTGTTCTGACACCAGTCATAGGTCTCAGTGAGGCCATTGTGCAGGATGTCAGCATCACGTGGGGAGGTAATTATAGCACCCACCTTACAGTCATCTGTGAACATTGTCAGCTAGAGTCCTTTTGTGTTGGGCTGGACTTCAGAGGTGTTGATCCCAAACAAGAGGGGACACAGGACCAAACCCTGTGGGACTCTACTTATGACTGGTCGGCAGTCTGACATTGAGTCTGCTGCTTTCACACAGTGGGTTCTATCTGTGAGCCAGTATGCAAGCCATCTAGTGATATAGGGTTTGATGCCTAGCTGAGTGTGTTTGTCCATGATTCCTGAGTGGGGAATGGTATCCAGGGATTAGAAGGGCTGCCTTTCTTATTTATTCCATAATATTACATAATTATTGCATATAGCATAGATCTTATATGGTTGCAGAGTGTCTAAAGCTGCCTCTACAGTGGATGAAAACAGTCAGCCTTGAGGAGTTTACTGGGTGGGTAAGGCATCATAATACTTAGCCCTACAGACACACACACACACACACACACACACACACACACACACACACACACACACACACACACACACACACACACGCACACACGCACACACGCACACACACACACACACACACACACACACACACACACACACGTAGGTAATGTGATATTCCAACCCCCACCTCAGTACCATCAGACAATGAATCTCATCTTCATGTTGGCCCATGCTAGTGTTTACAACTGGTATGCAACTGTCTGCAGCAGGACATCACTCTATGCCATTCAGGGTATCCCTGTGTATGACTCACTGTCTGTGTGTGTCTCCCTGTGTTTCTCACTCTCTCACTGTCTGTCCCTCTCTTCCCCATGTCTATGTGTGTGTATGCTTGACATATTGTAATATGTTGCCCATATATATGTGTGTGCATCACACACAACTGATGCAAATATACCACATATGTGCCACCTACAGCTGGCTGTGGGTGATCCTGTCTGGTGTGTGTGTGTGTGTGTGTGTGTGTGTGTGTGTGTGTGTGTGTGTGTGTGTGTGTGTGTGGAGACAGTTAGCTTACATAGATGTGTGTATGCAAAGACATTTGCACAATACAGAGATATATAGTCCAATATGGTTTCCAACATGGACTTCTCTTCTCTAAGTGTAGGAGCATGCTCAGTATGACCTTCTATAGTAAGTGTGGGAATCCATTCCAGAGATAGTTGTACTCCAGTCTGGGGTGTTGTGTGCTACAACCATACATTGCTACCTGTTTGTTCAAGATAGGTGGAAATAGGTGAAAAATTATATGGTGCTGCTTACTGTGATGGATTTGCAGTCTTCTTAAGACACTCAGTCTTGCTGGCTGAATTCTGCTAAAATCAAAGTCTGGTTATATTTGCATTCACAGTCTGTTGCATACAGAAACTTGCAGAATATACACTGATGAGAGAATATACTTTGCAGCATAAACTTAGTGCAGTAACAAATAACTTTTTATAATAAACCAAACGGACTAACCTTGCAGCTTAAAGTACTGTTCCACTTTACTTCTCATATAGTACAGATGATGTGAGAGATATAACATTTACCTCAAGACAAATGTGTCTCTACAAATACACCTAACATAACTGGATTCATACAGATCTTTATATACAATTTTAGTCATGCACATACATATCCATTTCCTCTTGGTATTCTATTTTGCAGAATTGCTCATCCTGTAGAAACAATACTGATTGTTACAGATGCTGACACAAACTGCTGACTTAATAATATTATTTTTCAGCTTTTCTGACAGTGTGAATATCCTGTTTTTTGTCTTTTGTATAAGAAAATCTGTTCTTGTGCCAAGGGAACAGGTTTTAACAGTGTCATAAACATGTCCTGTTGTTTAAGGAAACATTGTGTCCATTATTTTTATATGCAGAAACATATCCTGTTGTTTAAGGAAACATATTGTGTCCATTATTTTTATATGCAGAAACATGTCCTGTTGTTTAAGGAAACATAGTGTATCCATTATTTTTATATGCAGAAAAATATGTTTTTAAGGAAACAGATTGTCACAGTCTTCTTTAAAAGCAGATTTTGCATTTTTGCTCTCGCATACATCCTGTTTGTAAGGAAATAATGTCTATTCAGCAGATTCCTTATTTTCCAAGCCATGGTCATTTAGTATGGATGCTGATCACATATGGCTAAACTCTATTTCTACATTTAAGCAGGCGTTATCTTATACCTTATTTATGTTGCATATTTGTAGCAAAGTTACTTTCAACCTTAGTGTATTGTTGATCACACTCTAACAATAGGCTGCCAATATGGGGAAACAATGAGCCAAACATAGGGGGTACTGTAACTATTGCTCTTATCAATGTATGAGTTACTTGAGTGACAGGATTTGTTTTAGCAGACATTTTATGACATATGTAATGTTTGGCACTGTACTGTATTGTGTCATTACTTACTGACAGATATAATCAGACCATCACAGTTAGTCACCAGAGAAATAGATGATGGATGATGCACAGACCTATATTATGAGGTAAAGCCTAGACGTTCTTGCACAATCCAGTCACTTCGAAGGTGTGGCTACAGACATTTGACTGATGAAGCTGTGTAAAAAGTCCAGCACCTTGGTCATATGCTGGCTGGGGATCTTCTGGTTGTGCAGTATTCTTCTTACCTGACAGATCATATCCTGGTGTGGCCATACTTGTCAACTGTACAGATTCTCACAGGTTATCCAGATGCATGCCTGATATATCTGGTCGGTTTCCCATAACATTGTGGTTTTCTGGCACATTTGTTGCAAATCAGTCAGGGTTGCAGTCAGCGAATACTGACAGAATATTAGAGTTCCAGATTTCACACCCTCCATGACACCCCTGCTACTACACAGTCCCTCTGTTTTTCAACTGTCTAACATTATGAGAACAATATTTCATATGTGTCCCTATAGTTGGGCATTTATCCCACCATTATGTATGTCTTTGTCGAGATTTCTTCCTCTATGAGGTTGAGAGGTATGCTATTAGCATTTAGCAGCATGGCCTTACATTTGCATTTTGTTGACTGTGTTATGTTGATAGTATAGACCCCATGACATTCTGTACAAAGGCACGATGGGTGAGGCATGGGCCTTTGCCAGAGGCCTGTAGACAATGTGAGATGGCTGCAAGCCATCTGTAGTGAGCCAGTGCATTCCGTCACTCATATGTTCCCAGGCTGCCAGTCTGTGGATCCCCCTGGGGTTACAATGCTAAGTGACAGAACACACTGCCATGCTACTAGGCACCATACCGCTCTATATATGTGAGCCAAATATATGGACAAAGATGTGTAATTGGGTGACAAAGGCCTAAATATACAGACCATTGTAACTATTGGGCTTACAAACCTGGAAGGGTGATACGATAACAGATTTTGCATTAGCATTTATTTTTCTATAGGGTATGAATTCTGAGACACTACAATCCATCAATATTTTCTGACTTTAGACTTTTGTGCTTTGCCAAGATTTGCTAGACAATCACTATTTCAGAATAAAGACACCGCAGATATGATGCAAACCTGTGTACATTCTGCGAAAAGATCTGTACAGTTGTGAGGTATGGTAGGCACTATGTAGGTTACTCCAACCTGTGTACTGTTCATATGTGTGCCCCCCTGTACATAACCTCTCCAGCTTCCCGGAATTTATGGATATTGACATCTGGATAGTGTGTACAACTCCCACCATATATGTAGCTGACATGTAAAATAGTTGGCACTGCATTTTGTGGAACATGGCCCTGTCTACCTCAGTACTGTACCCAAGCCAGTAGGACACAACAGCCATGAGAAGTTGCTGGCCACATCCTGACAAGTATTCCCCACACATATATATGGCTCATTGATCCCTGCATATTGTGGACATGCAACAAGTTATTATGTTGATTGGGACAGCCCTGGCAATGTGTGCTCTGCTGCTATTACCCTACACACTTACATGTTACTGCATTTCTATGGGACTATGGGTATGGGGGGGGGGCACATCTGTCAACAGTACACATTTGCATGAACTGTGCTGATATTGGCTTTACATTTTGGTTCCATTTAGCATAGTATTGTGCCCTGTTTTAGAAAATAGAAACATATCATTAGAGACCACAGATTAGATTGTAATGCCATACAATTGAGTTTCAAACTTCTTACCCTTCAGACAGTCTTACTGCAACTGCAAGGCCTGCTGTGATATCACTGTGTAAGTCTGTAGGGGGGTATTCCATCATTGTCACCATTTGTGTGCCTTTGCCAGACATTCCTTTATGGTTTTCAATGACTGACTTGCTGAGTGAGTCTGGGAGTGAGTATGGGATTCCCACAGTAACATTCATGGATGTGACCTATGACCCCCCCCCCTTAGTTGGCCCCCCACATATACTGCAGTGGGATTTGTCACCTTAAATGATACTGCATAGTGTGGGGAAGCCAGTATTGTGTAGACATTTCCTGGTGTCCCACACAGCTGTCAGTTGTCTGCTGCCCTCCCAGTAGGTCACCCCATTCCCTTGCATGCATCCAGCATTTCCATAGACATGCTACCAAAACATAGTAATCCATTAACTTATTGTTAAGAAGACTGATTTACCTTGTGCCTGCAGCAGTTGTGGGGTGGTGCTTGAGGGCTGCCTATGTTGGATGCACACAGAACACTGCCTATGTATGGTAAGTTACAGGTAATGTGATGTGTGTATCATCCATTTTACTGTGTGTGCAAGTCAGAGAGAGGTGACAGTTCCTGGGTCCCTACAGTGTCAATGTGTGTGCTATGTGTTGCCTCTTTGCCAAGGCCTGGGCATACTGAGCACACCTCTATCTGCCTATGGGAGCAGGCTCAGGGGCTTACTCTTCTGAGTCCCTCTGTGCTTGAAGGGACCTTGGCAATGGTAGGGGGCTGTGTGGCCCTTCCCTGTGCTGTTTCTGCTACAGCTGTTTCCACAGGATCATATTGTGTAGCATGGCACATACTATGAACACGTGTGCACATGTGGCTGAAAAGTACTTCAAGGCTCCACCAGATATGTCAAGACAGTGGAGCCATGACTTGAGCATCCCAAACACATGCTATATTATGATCCTGGTTTGTGCATGTGCCTCATTATGGCATTCTTGTGTGGGTGTGGGTGTCTTTCTGATGGGTGTCTTCATCCATGGCTCTAGTGCATAGCCAGCTTTCCCCACCAAATGGCCATATGGGATGTCTCCACTAGCAAATGCCTGGTACAGCTGTGACAAATGCCAGATGTGGGAGTCGTGATAGCTTCCAGGGCTGCCATCACAAACACATTCATGATGATGCCCTGGGCATTGCACATGACCTGGCAGTTGATGGAGGAGAATCCCTTGCAGCTTATGTAGACCCTACCCTGTTCACCGGGTGTGCTTTGATGTGGATGAACGTGCAGTCTATCACACCCAGTACCTCCGGGTATTCTGCAACATGGTGAAAGAGACTCATATTGCTGGTCCTCTCCTCACGGGGGTTGAGGAAATAAATGTGCTCACTGGCATGTGGTAGGATGGCACTGGTGGAGTACCCTGGATACAGATGCCTGTGACACCCCATGATGTCCCCAGTAGGTCTTTGGAAAGTACCTGTAGCTAGTATTCTTAAGGCTACACATACTTTGGTATACACTGGTATGGGTTCCCCTCTGTTGGCTCTGGGTCTGAGTTGAGGCCGGCACAGCTCGATGGTTTGCTGCAGTATGTCTCTGTCTACCCTGTAGTGCTCTACTATCTCCAGATCATGTAGACCCTGGTAAATTACCCTGGGTCTGAACACTCTTTTCCTCCTCCTCAGTCTGTGGTGGTTGTCAGCATTATCCTCCTCACCACCCTTAGCATCTCTAGCACATACTAATGCATCAAAGCAACGACAGCTCCTAACATGTTTTTGGTTAAAATTCCCCCACATGTGTACACCAATGGTGCAGAATTTGTGAGAAAAAACTGCAAGGTGTTTGAATAGTTTATAGTGTTGTGTTACAGATGCTGCCTGTATGATTGGCTGACTATGATGCATTCCACCTGCCAGCTATGTTATTTGTAATTGATTGCTTTTATTCTGCTATTTTCCTTTTTTCCTTTTTTTCCCCTTCCCATTTCTGCCTCTTTTAAGCCCCGAGGAGCGTTGCACAAACCCGTTGCCCAAATGTAAACAGTCCTGCTATTTCTGTTTTTTTTTTTGGTTTTAGACCCGGTGCATGCCACGCAAACCCATTTAGCTAATGTAAACACTGAGAAACAGCCCTCCCTGGATGTGAGCACACTCTTCATTTCATGGAATAAGTCAATACAACCTCAGACACACCCTCTTGCTCAACTGTGCTTAGGGAAGCTTATCTGAGAGCTGTGGAGCTCTAATGTGCTTACACCAAGTATGATACAATCCCTTTTCATGTCTGCTGCTCCTCCTGCTTACACCACTGCCTTATAGCACCTACATGGTTAGGTGCAGTTTGGCACTTAGATTATTTTTGTCATTCAGTAAATTTCCCTCATTAGCATACCCACTGCTTTAATTCCTAGATACTGCACTACACCAGAGCCTTTCCTCTTAGCAACCACTGTTCCCTGGTATTGTTTTGATTTTGCATACCATAGACTATAATGGCAAAATGCAGATTTCCCTTAAAATTGTGTTGTCACATCTTTTTTTATTTTCAGCACAATCCAGTTTGCGCGCCACTGCCCTATGCTTAAACGGCCGAGATCAGCCAAAAAAATGTACTTTTATTTTATAAAATTTAAACACTTTTCCATGCCAATGGCCATATATTTGGCCATTGGCATGCATAGAGATTATAATACATGCTTTTATTTGAACTGTCATGCCTCCGTTTTGATTTTTGCAGAAATGTATTCGGCTAGTAGCCGAATACATTTCTGCACATAACATTATTCCTGCACAGATGCCTGCCTGCTTCTTGAATCACTAATTCACATCATTTGCATGGTTTTCAACAGCAAATGAGGTAATTAGCATTATTCAGTGGTGTCCATGCAGGAATAGTGCTACCAAGCTCGTGCACATCTCCAGGCTTGTTTACTGGCAGACATATTTCGTGCAATAGTGCTTACACTATTCTTGCACTCTGTGTAAGCATTACTGAATCCCAGGGAATATTTATCTGTGTAATTATATCTAATAAGCATCCATCCAAATGTATTGGTGTGCATAGTTATTTATAGATCAGAAAAAATGTCAGTGCTTTGCTGTCAAAATTAAAAAAAAAAAACAAAACTGTCATAACAGTTTTCATATTTACAGCCCCCCCCCCCCAATTAAAAATGACATACAGAAAACAGTTGATGAAGTAAACTAATAATGTATAAAAGTGTGCAGGTGTGTGCATGTGCATGCATCAATATGCTAAATGGGGAATTGTACCAAAACCTTATGGTAATACGACATGAAAAAAATGTGTGTTTTGAAACCACTGCTTAAATCTCTGGTGTGATGCAAGAGTGTACTAAATCTAATCAAATCAGAATTGAGGTAAAAGTAACTAAACATATTTATATACTTGTACACATTCTACACATAATTTTTTATTATTTTTTTTAGTATGGATGGTACCTTTGGTACATAAAAATATTTTCTTATAAATTCCCTAAAAAAATTGGAGATTGTGTGGCGGCTTATGTAAATTCAACACACTCTTAATAGAGCAATAGTAGTTAAGTCCTGGTTTTCTGAATGCATTTAATTTCAGCTGCAGGCATAATTCTTTTTTCAGTAAAATATCACTGACATCCCCTTCAACTTCACCCATCTCCACACAATTCAGAATAATAAATTTAAAACCAGAATGTCTGGGGTGTTCTAATAAGTGTTTGGATAAGGCGTTCCTCTGGCATTTATGTCTTATGTCAGAAAGATGACCTGTTCAGTTTATTCATAGTCTTACCCACATAAAATGCAGGTAAGTCATTATACTTGACCCTATATACAACTTTTTCAGTATTACAGTTAACACCTGCGGAAGATTTTATCATCTTTTTAAAACAGGGGTACTCTAATGAGTCACACTCCATCAAGTATTTACAGAAAGTGCAGTTAGGTGGCCCACAGATTTTAGTGCTCATGTCATCCAGGTGTTCCTTAATTTTCTTTTCCACGTAGCTATGTATGCTTCTGCTCTTTTTATATACAAAAGTAGGGTGTTCTCCTAAAACCCCTACAAACTGCTGATTGTCAGTGAGAATGGCACACTTCTCCTTAATAATAGCTTTAATTGTATTGAAATCACGGGTGTAAGTTAGAATGCACTTGTCCTTACTTTTCTCTTCTTTTGGGTTAGGGTGACCTTGCTGCATAATTCTAACAAAAGGCCTACTAAAAGGCCTGTTCCACATAGGGTCATTGTTAGTTTTAGTATCTCTAATGGGATCCAGAATCATATGTAATGTTTGATTCACATCCTCTGGTTAAGAAATCATTTTCAAGATCATTCATATTTTTGAGAAAAGGGGCCAAATCTGTGGTAATGCATGCTAATCTGTAGCCTTGTGATTTTATTACATCTTGCCTAGTTTTTACTGGATGTGTACTATCTATATGAAGTAAGTAGTTCACTCTTGGTTTCCTGTATAGTTATCAATTAATCATCCTCTGTCTTTATCAGTACTGACAGTCATATCAAGGAACTGCACTAACTCTCAGCTGATGGAAGTGGTACATTTAAGGAAGGAGGTGGAGTTACTGATGTAGTGGATAAACTCAGTGTGTTTAAATTTCTCACCTTGCCAGACAGTATTCGTCATCAATAAAGGGAAAGTAGATGGTCATAAATCTCCAGTATTCATTTTACAGCACAAATCCCAACTCCCACTTGCCTAAAGCTACATTGGCCAAGCTACGAGCCATAGATGCACCCATGAATGTCCCCCTCATTTGTTTGCAAGCCTGGCCATTGACAGTGAAAAAATTGTAACTCAACACCAAGTCTATTAGCTTTCCCAAGCATTCAGTTTGCCCTTGTGTAGCATTGCTATTTCTGTTATAAGCCACTGTAGCTGCTTCAATACAGCACATGCATGTTAAAATAGTGAATAGGGCTTCAACGTCTATAGTTATCAATATGCTATGTTCATTCACATACACTCCTTTTATTTTTCTTGAAAAATAAAGTGAATCTAAAATAAAAGATGAGTTTTTTCAGCAAGAGGCTGTAGAATAAAATCTAAGTCTATGGAAAATCCTCCTAATGTGCATTCACATATAATGACCATGAATAAATAAGTGAATCCAATGCAATACAACACAATACCAAACAATACAACATAATGCAATGTATTGCAGTTAAAGTTATTGCACTTAAGTATATTGCACATGAAAGGAATAAGGTAAGATGCACAGGAATGTAAACATACACTTTATAGTGGAAATGGCTATTATCTGTACTCAGTGTGAGTATTTGGCATTGTTCAGTTCATGTATGGCCCTGGGATAGAACCTGTTCTTAAGTCTGTCTGAGATGGAATGGACTTGCACCATCTGCCAGAAGGCAGCAGCTCAAACAGGTGATGCCCAGGCTGAGAAGTATCTTTCAATATGTTGGTTGCCCTGCTGAGATGGAGAGAGGTGCAGAGTTCCTCCAAAGAGGACAGTGAGCAGCCAGTGATTTTCTGGGCAGAGTTAATGATCCTTTGAAGGGCCTTCCTGTCTGCTGCTGAGCTTTTGGCATACCATGTGGAAGTGTGTCAGCACACTTTCAATAAAACAGTGGTAAAAAGACACCAGTAACTTCTCATGTAGCTTGTTTTTTTCTGAGGATCCTCAGGAAATGGAGTCTCTGCTGTGCCTTCTTCACTGCCTCTGTAGTGTGTATGGACCAAGAGAGATCTTCTGCCTCATGTACACCTAGAAACCTAGAAGGCAAAACCCTTTCCACATAGTTTCCGTTGATGTACATTGGGTTGTGATCTGTGTTGTGCCTCCGGAAATCTATTATTAGTTCTTTTGTTTTGACAGAGTTAAGGGCAAGGTTGTTCTCAGTACATCATGCAGCCAGTCTGAACTTCATCTCTATATGCTGTCTCGTCTCCTCCTGAAATAAGTTCAAACACTGTGGTGTCATCTGCAAACTTAATGATGGTATTAGTAGAATGAGAGGAGATATTTGTGGGTATACAGAAGGGGGCTCAGCACATAGCCTTGTGGGACAGCAGTTTTTAGCCTGAGAGTGGAAGAGAGGTATGGGCCTAGTCTAACCATCTGAGGGCAGTTAGTCAAAAAGTCTTTAATTCAATGGCAGGTAGGTTCTAAAAGTCCTAGGCCAGTGAGTTTAGTGACCAGTCTATTTGGGATAACTGTTTTAAAAGCTGAACTAAAGTCTGCAAAGGGCATCCACACATAGCTCCCCTGCTGCTCAAGATGACAAAGTGCTGTGTGTAAGGCAGTGGAGATGGTATCTCCTGTAGACCCATCTGGTCTGTAAGCATACTATTGTATATCTAAGATAAATGGGAGACTGTCCTTAATGTGTCACAGAACCAGTTTTTAAGACACTTTATAATGACTGAAGTAAGTACCACTGGATGGTAGTTGTTGAGACTACTGATGACAGGTTTCTTTGGCAGTGGAATGATCATAGTTGCCTTAGACAAGATGGAATAGTGGATTTAGACAGAGACAGGTTGAAAATCTTTGTGAAGACCCCACAGAGCTGGTCAGTGCATTCTTTCAGCACCCATCCTGTCACTCCATCAGGGCCAGCAGCCTTTCTTGGATTAACCACTTTGAGCACACATCTTATATCATGATCTTGTACTGTGAAAGTGTGGTAGTAGGAGGCTGGTATAGATGACTGCTGTGGCCTATTTGCTGGTGCCTAGGCATGACTGTCTCTGCTATTCCACCTCAGAATGGGTGAAGAAATAATTAAGTTCCTCTGCCATCAAGGCATCTCCATCAACAGCCATTTGGTTACTTGTTTATGACTTGCAATCTGCTGAATACCTTGTGAGTCATTGTTGGTGAAGTGGTCCTCTTTCTTCCTGATGTCTTTCTTTAGGTTGGCTATAGCTACACTGTAATGGACACTGTTGCCAGACCTGAAGGCTGTATTGTGGTGCTTGAGAACAGAATTGACCTCCTTCATCATCCAGGGCTTCTGATTAGGGTACACACAAATGTACTTGCTGACAGTGGCATTGTCAAAGCAGGTTTTTATGTAGCAGAGTATGGATGATGTGTACTCTTCCAGATCCTGATATTTGAAAATGTACTAGTTAGTTCTTTCAAAACAATCCTGTAGCTGTGAGAGTGCAACATCTGGCCATATTTTAATGATCTTTATAGTAATCTGCTCTTTTCTTCTAACAGGAGTGTATGCTGAAGTCAAGAGTATGGCCATATGGTCTGACTGGCCTAGATGAGGCAGCTGTTTTGCCCTATAGACATCCTTTATATTTGAGTAGGCCTTGTCCAATGTATTTTCTTCCCTGGTTGCACATTTGATGTGTTGATGAAATTTGGGGAGGACTGACTTTAAGTCCAACTGATTGAAATCACCAGCTATGATATGAACAGCTTCAGGATGGATGTTTTGTTGCAAGGTAATCATGTCAAACAGGTAATCTAGAGATGTGCAAGCATTAGCATCTGGTGGAATGTAACTATAGTAGCAGTGAACTCCTGAAGTAAATAAAACGGCCTGCATTTGATTACCATATACTCCAGATCAGGACAGCAGTAACTGTCTACAGTCTTTGCACTGGTACACCAGCTGTTATTCACACAGATGCAAAGCCCCCCACCTCTGCTCTTACCTGAGTCTTTATTCCTGTCCCACTAAAAAGCTGTGCAGCCTGCCAACTCAAAGGCTGTATCGGCTATACACGAGTATAGCCATGACTCAATAAATAATAAAATGCAGCAGTCTCTTGAAAGTTTGTTCTCAGAAATCTGTAGCTGAAGTTCATCTATTTTGTTTGCAATCAATCTGGCATTAGCAAGAAATATGCTTGGAAGAGGTAGTTTGTGAGGATGTTTCTTTAGCATAATAAGTAGGACAGACTTGCAGCCACGCTTTTTTTTCCTGTGTCTTCTCCATATTTGTCTCTTGCCTGTGCTGACAACTATCCAAGGAGAGCCTAGTGTTCTTGCTATTTCTTCTGGCATGTCATATGAGCCTGATGGTGCTGAAATTCGATATGCTAGAGATCTTGACAACTCTATCTAAGATCAGCCTGACTGAACTTAACGGTAAAGAACATACAGATGAATACAAAAAACACAGAAAACAAGCACCAAGAAGTAGAACATAGAGCCAGTGAGACTGTGCATGCCGCCATCCTGAAAAAAAAAAAAAAAAAAAAGAGCAAATAGAAATTCATATGTGCACCCCCCACATAACTATACGAGGGAATCTGTTAAGTATGATAGTAAGATGCATTAGATGCAATAATGTTCTTAGCTACAACTTTAACACACTACCTGGGAAAAGTTATCATACAACTGCATAACAAATAATACTGTTCAGACTCTATCATTGCTTAGATCAATTGGTATTTTTGTCATGGTTGCCGAGTTCTATCATCTTCTGGGTCAGTGGATGTTTGACTGCTGCCTTAATTTTATTGTCATTATAATTCAAAGTCAATTAAATTGTAAAGACATTTTAAGGGAAAATGTGATGGTACAAACATACCTGATAAATTTAAGAGCTGACGAGTTGTATAGTCTTCAATACAATAACAAAAATCATATCCTCACTTTAACAATAATAATTTATAATTTATACGCTCACTGGAATTTAGACTCCCTTTTCATGGGTGAACCAGGAGAATTTTCTGTTTAAGTGACTTAATCAGAGTCACATGATAGACAAATAGAGGAGGAAATAGTCAAACCCTATAACCTAGACTAAAGGAAGTAGCTTAATCCTCTTAGCTAACTGCCAGACTGAAACCTTCTTGTTATTAGGTTATCGTGTAATGTGGGAGAGATCGCCTATGGAGTACTAAGGCAGGAATACTTCACAAATGTGCAGCAATGCTATGGCATTGTGCAGAAATGTTTAACCTGGTAATTTACTTGACAAACCAGTATGTAATTTCTTACTATATATTTGAAATTGTGGAGGAGGACTGATCCAGGATGAAGTATTTACAGGTGGGATACAAGTCACAATGAAGCAAATGCATATTATGCTTGTAAGAGTGCAGACACAGACTGTATACAATAGATTAATTAATCTAGGCAGTCGAGATAATATTCAAGTAAGTGTTCCAGTAAATACCATAGCAAAACAATGCTTAAGATACTCATACATTTATTCATCCAAGATGCCATACATCACACCAAAAGGCTCTAAAATGCCTGAACATTTACAATGTGTACCAATAAATAAATAAATAAATACATGTCACTTATTTCTAACAATGTTTAAACAATTCTGCAAAATGTACACATTTCAGTTTTTACCTGTTACTTTTCATCAGTACCAGCCTGGTTTAGAGGTTGACAACTTGACAGATAGGTATTGGCTGGAAATGAAGTAAAGGAGAAGTCCAAGCAGGCTTCTTTTGTGGGCTAAGAATAGTTCCACAACTGTAGTATTTTTTCTTTAGAGTGCTTTCTTTGAATTACAGTACAATTTGGGCCTTAAAAAAGAGTGCGGGAGGACTGGTGTAATGTTTACCTCACAGACAAGAGGTACAAGGTTTGATTCTCACTAAGAAAAAATGGCTAGGCTTAAAATGATCCACAATGACAACTAACCTAGTACTTTTCTATGAACCTGTAGATCATTCCACAATAGCAGTGTAGATCTGAAAATCCATATGCAGTGTATTGTTTGAACGTTCCCTAATTATATTATACTCACATCATCCCCATCTCAACCCAATCTTTCCAAATTACATGCTCCAGGGACCTAAACCTTGTCACTGCAATAAACAGAACATGCTGGAGGGATAGATTCCAACCCAGAGACTTCCCATACTCTGGAACAAACTGCCCATTCATGTCAAGCAAAGCTCCTCATTGGCCCTCTTTAAGAAAAATCTCGACGACTGGATGGGAAATAGAAAATTCACCCTGGGGATCACTTCTGTGGCACTGCTTGATGGGGGCACAGGAAACTAATTTTCTTGGGTGTTGAAAGTCATGGAACCTTTTTGGCTAGGCTTATATAGGCCCCAGGGCTGATAGCCTAATACCTACCTATGAACCTATGAATCAATGCAGATGATCAGTTCTTCCTTTAAGGTTTCCAGGAATACTAAACAAGTCTTCATTACGTAACCACTCCTTAAACTAGTATTAAGTCTCCTCTCATCCTCACACATTGTAAAAACAGTTCTGATTTAAGTTTGGTATGATAGTTATGTGCCCTAAAATCAGTGCTCCTCTCTGTGAGGGTTATGTGCTAGGACCTCTCCTGTTTGGCATCTACTTTTTTGAAACAAAAAGTCTCTGACTGACTAAGTTTGCAGATGACTGCAAAGTAGAAGTCAATGATCCTCAAATGACTTTGCCATCCTGCAGGAAGGTTTGCCTCAAGGAAATAAAACATCATGGACTGAAACTAGATGCCAAAAATGCACTACTGTATCTTTTGGGAATTCATCTACCCTGGGGTAACTGTCACATTGATAATACACCCTTAAGAACTGTCCCCCTTTTTTGGGATTTGGGAATTTATGTGGATAGTGACTTAACTTTTGATCAACATTTGTCTATTGTTGTAAAAACACCCTTCTATATTGTACAACTTATAAACAAAGGAATTGTGTCCAGATCTAGGGATGTCATTGTCCCACTTTAGTCAGCCCTCATTTGGCCAGTCATTGAATATAATGCCCCCTTTGTCATGTATCTGTCCCTATACATAAAACTGGAATGCCCACACAGACACCTTACTAAAAGGATACAAGGCCTAAACAACATGGCATACCTGGATTGACTCATAGCACTGTCAATATGCTTGGTGTTCTACAGACTGTTAACAGAATACCACAGTCTGGCATACAATGCACCCTCCAACCCATTACTGATGGATTTACTACACATCAGCAAGTCAAATGGCATCAGAAATATTTGGTCAAGGTATAAGCTTCTTCGTAAACATCAAGAGAACAGCTTGCATGGCCAGGTATCTTTCACAGAGGATACAGCTGCTTTGGAAAAGACTCTCCTCCACACAAAACAAAGTTCATCCCTGTCCATTTTCAAGTCTAATGTAGATCTATGGATAAAACAACAGAAATTTTGCCTCAAGACTGCCCCCTTTACTACTAATGGGCAGAGGCAGCTCCTAAATGCTTTATCCCATGCATGGGTCCCCTTAAATTATCTGTGATGTGATCATAGTTATTCTCATTAGGGGTAATATATAATTATTCACCATGGGATACATAAGGCCAAACTATAATCAAATGGGATAGGTTATTTCGAGCACAAAAAGGGAAATTGGCTAGGGTTAAAAAGTCCACTCAAGGACAGCTAGCATAATACTTACTTATGAATCTCTAACTAACAAATTTATGGCATTCAGGAGCAGTATGAAGTATCTCACATCAAAACAAAAACTATTATTTGTAATTAATTTTAGCAAATACCATATATCATGTCTGTGGAATAGCCATGATTGTTCGGTTTTACAATAGAAGGTAACTAAATATGCAGTGTGCGGTGTCTAATTACTGACATATATATATATATATATATATATATATATATATATATATATATATATATATATATATATATATATATATATATATATATATATATATATATATATATAAATATATATATATAAATATATATATAGATATATATATATATATATAGATACATATATAAAGAATCACCATTTCAGTAGAGTGGAGTGCATCTGTAGTCTCAGTTTAAACTGTCAAAAAAGGCTTTTAATGTGAGCTACATTAAGTCAGAGAAGTATAAATTACTCTTTCAGTGTAGATCAATTTGTATTTCTTCAAAGGCTGACTATGAATCTTTGACAGTTATGTAAACAATGGGAGATGGTATAGATCAAAGGAGTACATAAAAAAACAAAAGGTACAATTTCTTTAATAACATTATAATAAATAGAAAATATATTAAGATCCCTGTGAAAATGGGTAGATGATTTCCTTAACTTTAATCATCATATTACAAATGTATTACCTTTAGGGTGTATCAGACAACAGGAGAAACCTCAGAGGTTCTTAACTAAAAAGATCAAGGGCTTAAAAAGCATGAGCTACAAGCAGAGAAAAAAGAGCTGCCTCTGTATTTAGTATCCTAAAGACTACTTAAGGGCAATCTACAGCTTGCATTTTGGACCACTAGAAATCCAGTAAATCTAGATCCCTTATACCCCCATGAATCAAACAATCCTAAAAATATGAGGGCCAAAGATCTAAATCAGCATCAGCAAATTAACAAAACAAGGGGGAGGGATAAACATTCATACAGTGCCTTCCCCTGTTCTGCAGCAAACTTTCACTGCATATTAAGTAGTGTGATTTGTTATCTTCCTACAAATTTGACCTAGAAAAGTGGACTGTATATTTGATTTGCACCTGGCCAGACTGGCCTATCCTTCCTCGAAAAAATGGTGAGGCCTAAGGGTGGAGGTTGGTAAGACATAAATGGCCACTATGCCTGGTTGGCATGTATCTCCTGTCATCCTTCTAGCTTGCTGCACCCACAGTCCCCCTACCTATACTAGCCACAGTTAATGCCAGGTAGTAGTCATCCTCAATACACACACACACACACACACACACACACACACACACACACACACACACACACACACACACACACACACACTCAATCTTTCACATAAATGCATATACTCATAATAAATGTTTGTGCACATACAGTCATACACTCACAGATTCAATTACATACTGTTCTTGTACATCACCCCCCCCCACACACACACACACAAATTACATCATTTTTGACACTTAGTCTGGAGTTCTCAGACCACAAACTGCATTATTTAGCAATCTAACACCTGCTCCGAAACTTACAACACTATAAGTCATTTCACATGTATACTCTAACAGAAACCAGAGCAATAAAGCACATTCCACATGTAAATTCTGGTCATAAACGTTAGCCTTAAAGCAATGGGCATGAGACCTTCATCCAGACTCACTGGAGACGAATTACAACATGAAAGGGTCACAACATGCTTCACTGGGCCAGTAGAGTGGAATGTTGTCACATACTTTGCAGTTCCACATTTCACAGTATTCTTTCACACTCAAGAAAACATGCCTGTATTTTACATTTATTTACAAATGCCAGAATTATATATCAAATTCTATTTGACTAGGCTGGCAGCCTTCGCCCATCTCTCCCTAGTCGTCACATCTCTTCAAATACCCCTTGAGACACACCGCTTGAGAGTGTCAGGTCTATCTGGGTGTACCTCACCCCATTCCCTGCCTTGAGAACCCATCTGCATTGGCATTGCTACTCCCACTGCGGTGCTGCACTAACCTATCATATGCTTGCAACCCCTGACTCCATCTTAGCAACTTGTCATTTTGCTGACTGGCTCTGTTTAACCATGTTAGAGGGTTGTGATCTGTCATCACAGTGAATTTTCTTCCATACAGATAAGGCTGAAGTTTTTGTAGTCCCCACACTATGGCTAGACATTCCTTTTCTACCGCTGCATAGCATTCCTCCCTGTGTTGGAGCCTACGACTGAGATAAACCACTGGGTGCTCTTCTCCCTATGAAGAAATCTGGCTAAGTACAGCCCCCACCCCATAGTTTGAAACATCCACCTGCACAACAAAGTCTTTGCTGCAGTCTGGACTGACTAACACAGGGGGTCCTCCCAGAGCTTCCTTAAGCTTCTGAAATGCCTGCTGACATGCTGGGGTCCACACTACCTTATCTGGCCTGTTCTTCCTTGTCAGGTCTGTTAGGGGAGTAGCTATGGTACTATAACTAGGAAAAAACTTTCTGTAGTACCCTGCTGTCCCTGAGAATGCTCTCACCTGCTTTTTGGTAACAGTTGCAGGCCATGCTTGAATAACTTCCACTTTGGCAGGTTCTGGCCATATCGTACCACTCACCACTCTATGTCCTAGGTAAGAGACCTCTGCCAGACCCACCTGACATTTGCTTGGCTTAATGATCAACCCTGACCTCTGTAGTCTGGCCAGCAACTCCCTGACATGCTGACGGTGCTCTTGCCAGGAATGGCTGTAGATAGCAATATCATCCATGTAAGCAAGGGCAAACCCTCCTGTTCCTGCTAAGATATGATCTTCCAGCCCCTGGAAAGTCACTGGAGCATTCTTCATCCCAAAGGGCATCTTTGTGAACTCATACAAGCCAAAAAGAGTCACAAAGGCTGACTTGTCTCTAGCACTGGGAGTCAAGGGCACCTGCCAGTTACCCTTGGTAAGATCAATGGCTGTAAGATATTTAGCCCCACCTAGCTGCTCTAGGGCCTCATCTGTCCTAGGCATGGGGTAAGCATCTGCCTCTGTGTGACTATTTAGTTTCCTGTAATCCACACAGAACCTGGTGCTGACAATCCTTTTTTGGCACCAACACCACTGGCGAAGCCCAGGGACTGTTCACCCCTACTTTCAACATCTCTTGTACCTCCTCCCTCAGAGTCTGTTTGACTCTTTCAGGAACCCTATGAGGGACCTGCCTGATAGGCCTTTGGGGTCCTGTATCCACCTGGTGCTGTACCAGGTGGGTGCACCCTGGTTTCCCAGTGAACAAGTCCCCAGATTCCTGCAACACTGCTCATATTTCTTGAACCTTGGTAGGAGATAGCTGCTGGGACATTGTTACCTCTTCCACCGAGGTGTCAGCCCGAGCCTCACTGAGGAGATCAGTCACAAGATCTCTCTCAGACTCCTCCTGCAATTCACTGCAAATGCTCAGCACAAGGGCCTCCCTATCATGGTAAGGTTTCATCATGTTAACATGGTACAATTTGTGCCCCTGCCTTCTGCCTAGCAGTTCCACCATATAATTAACATCATTTACCTTTCTTACTATCTTGTAGGGTCCCTCCCAAGCTGCCTGCAACTTGTTGTGTCTGACAGGAATGAGAACCATCACCTGCTGCCCTACAGCATACTCTCTAGCTTGAGCATTCCTGTCATACCACACCTTTTTCTGTTGTTGGGCTTCTGCCAGGTTCTCCTGGGCCAGGCCCATGAGTTCCCTGAGCCTTCTCCTGAGTTTCAGGACATATGCCATAATAGACTCCTTGTGAGACTCACACTCACCTTCCCACTCATTATGAATTTCAAGTCCAACGTAGATCTATGGATAAAACAACAGAAAATTTGCCTCAAGACTGCCCCTTTACTACTAATGGGCAGAGGCAGCTCTGAAATGCTTTATCCCATGCATGGGTCCCTTAAATTATCTGTGATGTGTTCATAGTTATTCTCATTAGGGGTAATATATAATTATTCTCCATGGGATACATAAGGTCAAACTATAATCAAATGGGATAGGTTATTTCGAGCACAAAAAGGGAAATTGGCTAGGGTTAAAAAGTCCACTCAAGGACAGCTAGCATAATACTTACTTATGAATCTCTAACTAACAAATTTATGGCAGTCAGGAGCAGTATGAAGTATCTCACATCAAAACAAAAACTATTATTTGTAATTAATTTTAGCAAATACCATATATCATGTCTGTGGAATAGCCATGATTGTTCGGTTTTACAATAGAAGGTAACTAAATATGCAATGTGCGGTGTCTAATTAATGACATATATATATATATATGTATATATATATATATATATATATATATATATATATATATATATATATATATATGTATATATATATATATATATATAGATACATATATAAAGAATAATCATTCCGGTAGAGTGGAGTGCATCTGTAGTCTCAGTTTAAACTGTCAAAAAAGGTTTTTAACGTGAGCTTCATTAAGTCAGAGAAGTATAAATTGCTCTTTCAGTGTAGATCAATTTGTATTTCTTCAAAGGCTGACTATGAATCTTTGCCAGTTATGTAAACAATGGGAGATGGGATTGATCAAAGGAGTACATAACAAAACATTATAATAAATAGAAAATATATTAAGATCTCTGGAAAAATGGGTAGATGATCTCCTTAACTTTAATTATCGTATTACAACTGTATTACCTTTAGGGTGTATCAGACAATAGGAGAAACCTCAGAGGTTCTTAACTAAAAAGATCAACGGCTTAAAAATTATGAGCTACAAGCAGAGACCAAAAGTGCTGCCTCTGTATTTAGTATACTAAAGACTACTTAAGGGTAATCTACAGCTTGCATTTTGGACCACTAGAAATCCAGTAAATCTAGATCCCTTATACCCCCATGAACCAAACAATCCTACAAATATGAGGACCAAAGATCTAAATCAGCATCAGCAAATTAGGAAAACAAGGGGGAGGGATAGACATTCATGCAGTGCATTCCCCTCTTCTGCAGCAAACTTTCACTGCATGTTAAGTACAGCAGCTGTTTGTCTCCTCTGGTGTGTAATCATCCTACTGTAAGTTTTTGCATTCAAGTAATCCAAACCATGCTTCAGGTCAAGCAGGTCTCTGCCCCCCCCATATCAAGCAGTGGAAATTTCAAATTTTCTATTGAGCACTGGGCACTCACAGACACTTGTCCTGCAAGTAAAGAGACTAAACACTAATTAATCCAAGCCATCCTTCAGGTCAAGCAGGTCTTTGCCCCCCATATCAAGCAGTGTAAATTTAAAATTTTCTCTTGAGCACTGGGCACCCACAGACACTTGTCCTGCAACTAAAGAGACTAAACACTAATGTAGGTGCTTAACTTTCAAGTGTCTAGACAGTAAAATACCTTACCTGCATTAACTTAAACAAATGTTAGTGAGTGTATTAGTACATTTCTGCTGTATAGTTCCTTAATCAAACCTCTGTACTGATGAGTACATCACCAAGAATAAACAGCTGTATATTGCTCTCCAGTTAATGCCCCCTCCCCTAAAAGTAAAGTCAGTTTTCTTTCTAGAAATACTCAGATCTATAAAATAGCATTTCATTTCCTCTCCTGTTTCATCTGTAACTAACCCCAGCTTTAATTCTATATCCTTTTAAGAATGTCAGAACATTATACTCTGTGCCCATAACATAGTCTGTAACTTAGTGCAAACATACAGTTTAAATTACAGTTAAAATTTCAGTTTAACATATAACCATTTAAGCTAACACTACATACTTACCAAAGCCTAAAGAAACACTTGGAGTCAATGTAGCCCGCTTTGCTCACCCTCGCTGTGCTTGGGCTTGCTCAACTCCTTTCCCTGCCCCCTATTTCCACCCGCCCTCACTACTTCTACTTTTATTCTAACCCCTAATCACCTGGCCAGTAGTCCAAACCCTAATTCCATAACAACTAGCCCAACCCACTCATCCTACCTCCCCCCACCCTCCAATCCAATTACACCACACACTGATCCAACTCCCAACAACACATTCCCAGACAGCACACCTCTACCCTCACACACAACCAACCAGGAATCCTAGCTGTACTACTCACTCAAAGTAGTATCATGTTACCCACACTCACATCCCTATCACTAGCTCTACTATCGCTAACCTTCCTAACTTCCTTGCAAACAGATCTACCACTGCACAACTACTCCTATCACACTACCCACACTAATGCACCCTCTCAACCCCACTCACACTTCTACATCTGCCCTACAATCATAAATCTTACAACTACATATTACTCACTAACAAAAATGACACCATCTCACCACACTAAGAAAAACTCTCATAGATCAAGCTCACAAACAATTAATATTAAAAAACACATACTGACACTCCTACAAACTCTGCGAACCTCTGGTGACATTCACCCAAATCCAAGTCCCCTCTCAGCCAGACAAACATCTGACCTGCTAATCCTAAATCTCAACATAAGATGTATTACCAACAAGCTAACAGACCTACATGCATTCATAGCCCACTACAACCCTGATATACTTGCCATTACAGAGACCTGGCTTAAACCCAGTATCCAAGATGAAGACTTTCTTCCCCCAGGGTATAATACACTTAAATCTGATAGAACAAACAGGAAAGGAGGAGGAGTAGCCATTCTCTTTAAAAACACTCTTAACCGCCAGCTCCTGCACACCACACCACCCACTTTTCAAAATGCTGAAGTCCTATTTTCTGTCCTATCCATAAGAAATACCAAGAAGATCAATATAATATGCTGCTACATACCTCCAGGCAGCAACTCACTCATAATAGAAGACATCCTACACTGGACAAAGGACAATCTACCTCAGGAAACAATCCTACTAGGAGACCTTAACACTGACTGGGCAGCATGTAACTCCAGCAGCCCCTCTACACATATCAATCTATATGGGTTCTCTCAACTAATTCAAGAACTAACTAGAATAGATGAGAAAACAAAGAGAGAATCCATACTGGACTGGACACTAACCAACAATCCCAAACAAAACTATGCAGTAGGCTGTCTCCCAGATGACCTAAGTGATCATCTCCCCACCTTCCTACTCCACAAACACTTCAATCACTCCAAACCAGTAGTCTACAAATTCATACGAGATGACCGTAACCTTACCCCACGATACCTAAATACTGTACTAAGCCACTGAAACTGGGAACCACTACAGACACTTGGGTTACACCAGGCAGTAGACTACTTCAATTCTACCTTCTCTAACATCCTTACCAGTCTAGCTCCCAGCAGAAAGATCAGAGTTAAAGCCAACTATGCACCCTGGCTAAATAAGGACACCAGAGCCTTACTAAAAGCTAGAGATAAAGCCTAGAAAATCTGGAAAACTGACAAAACCCCTAGCTCCAGGCAGAACTATCAATAGCTTAGAAACAAGGCCAAGGATGAATCCAGAATAAACAAACAAAACTATTTTCTTAGCACCCAAAGGAAATATTTAAATAATCCACAAAAATTCTGCCATGCCATTAACTCCCCTCTAAAGCCAGGCAAAACCACAAATCCAGCACCCAGCTCTACTAAGAATACCCTAGACATAGTTTCTCAATTTAATAACAATTTTACTAAATCCATCTTAGCCCTGTCCAGTCAAATAACCAAAAACAGTCTACCTCAATCACAACCTACCTATCCCACACCACCCCCTCTTTCAGCCTATCACCAGTGCACACCTCAACTATCAAAAAACACCTCCTAAAACCAAAGCCAACCACACTGGCAGCTGATAACATACCTGCTGCAGACCTAAAAATGGCTAGTGACTCCCTATCATATCCTGTCTCCATCCTTATCAAACACTCCATACTAGAATCCTACATACCCAAACTCTGGAAAGTATCTCACATAATTCCTCTCCATAAAGAAAGTAATTCTTACAAATTCTCCAACTACCAACCTATTGCCATCCTTTGCCCCTAATCCAAAATTCTTGAGAAATGCATCCACTTGCAAGTGATGCCATTTCTTAACACACACAATCTACTATATACCACACAACACAGTTTCTCTCCACATTACAGCACTACCACAGCCCTTCTATCCTTCTCTAATTATATAAACCTTTAGAGGAATGATAACAAATATGTATCAGCCATTTTCCTACACCTCTCAAAAGCATTTAATATGGTCTCCCACTCCATTCTACTAGACTCACTAACATCATTATCCTTCACCTCCTCTACTATAGCCTGGTTCAGAAGCCACCTATCTGACAGGAAACAATCAGTCCAGTGGAAAGGAACTCTGTCTACACAACTTCCAACCACCATAGGACTCCCACAGTGCTCTATACTGGGCCCACTATTGTTGTCTATTTTCACAAATAACCTCAATAGCTCTACACAACATGCCACACTCAAACAATATGCGGATGATTCAACCCTGATCTGCTCCGCCTCATCTCCCACCACCCTACATGCACTCAGTCAAGATACCTTTAACTCAAGAAACCAAATAAAACGGAAGGTGCAAAAGTCACTAATAAACAGAAAAAGCACCAAAATCCAGGGACTGTGTCACAAACAGTTTAATAACAAAGCACGAACAAAGCACAGTAACGCTGAAATATTCCCCAACACGTTTTCGTCCTTAACTTCATCAGATAAAGTCACATTAGTGAACTCATCTAATATATACCAAATGTTCAGTAAAACACATCCAATAAAAAAACAGATCCAATCAAACAATTAAGTTTTAAAACAATACAAGCACCACTGTGATGAAATGTTATAAATAACATTTGTAAAATGTTTTGTAATTAATAACTTCTTTGATATTTAATAAACCATAAAACTAAATTTATATAATCATGTTATAGCTTAGCTGACCTCAATTTTAAAACTGGAACAAGGGAAATCATTTCATTTAAACCAGGTGTTCTGTTGGCTTCTAGTATAATTTGCCAGTAAAGTTCTCTGTATTCCACCAGTGTTCCCAGTTCCCACCTCTAGGATCAACTAACACACTTTCAAGAACAAAGAATTTAAATGTAGCAGATTTACATACATTAGTATGTTTATATACTGCATTATTTTCTCTTTTTGTCCTGATGTCATAAAGATGCTCATAAATTCTTTGTTTAAGCATTCTTTCACTTTTCCCAACATAAAATGAGTCACATTTTGTGCAGGTGGCTAAGTATATAATACCCTTTGTGTTGCAGTTAACAAAAGAACCTAATATTAATTTATTTTGTCTACTTGGTAAATATGTTGACTCTCCAATAGTGAGATGTGTACAATAACTACACCTTCCACATTTAAACAATCCTACTTTTCTCCTAGTACCATTTTCAAATATTCTGTCATGTGTACCCTTCTCCATTAAGTTCTTGATATTAGCACCTCTCTTATAAATAAATTTTAGTTCATTATCGAAAATGTAATTTAGGTCAGATAATCTAGCAAAGTTTTTCCATTCTTTATCAATAACTTTTTTAACTAATCCTGATTGTCCATCATAGGTTGTAATAATACTTGTTTCATACTAAGTGCCACTATTTTCATTGTTTGCCTCAACATTTGTACAGGTTTCACCTTTACCTAAAATAGGTGCAAACTTACCTCCTCTTTCATTGGACACCTCATTACATAACTGGTCAAACAGTTCTCTCGGATATCCTCTATTTAAAAATAAACTTTTCAAATATCTGCATTCCATATTGAAAGTACTATCATCTGGAGTCATTCTGCTAAGACCAACTAATTGACCTTTCAACACACTTCTCTTTTGATAACTTGGATGTGAACTGGTAAAATGTAGATATGAGTTCAAGAAAGTGTCTTTCCTATAAATTTTCGACTCAAAACCATCTTTCGTCTTAATAATATTTACATCCAGATAATTTAACATTTGATTATCTAATTTGTACGTAAATTTAAAAAAATCAGTTGTACCATTCAAAAATTCAATAAATGAAATAAAATCAAACTCATTGCCTTTCCATAAAAAACATAAATCATCTAAAAACCTACCATAAAAGGTCCAAAATATTTTAAAAGCAGAAGTTGTTAAATATGTATTTTCCCAATGTGACATAATAATATTGGCATAAGTAGGAGCACAGTGTGCCACCATAGCAACTCCCTTGATTTGTTTAAAATATTCCCCTTCAAAAAATATAAAATTGTTTTTTAATACTACCTCTATTAGAACCAAAACTGTTCTAAAATCATTGTGTGTGATTCCTGTAAATCCTGTTAATACTTCTTCAAACCACTCAAGGCCTATATCATGGGGAATGCTAGTAAATAAATCAACCACATCTAAGGTAGCAAATGCCAAGTCTTCGGAAAAAAAGCTTTTATCCAATTTTTTCAGAAGGTCCCAGGAATCCTGTAATATGTATGTACTATTCATAAGTACCTTCTTCACCTTTGTATCAACGAACTTAGCTAATGGAGCTGTGATAGAACCTTCAGCGGATACTATAGGTCTTAAAGGTGGATCTGCAATATTTTTATGCACCTTAGGTATGCCAAAAATGGAAGGAACTTTTGGTTTTTCAACATGCAAAAAATTATATGCCTCTAAATCAATCAACCCATCCATTAATAGGTCATTCAATATCACATTTATTTTTTTATATGCCACATTTACTTCATTAATAGATACCCTTGTATATTTTGTGGAATCACTTAAAATCTCTTGCATTTTGCCCTCATATGTTATGTGATCCATAAGCACCAAACCCCCACCTTTATCGGGTTTCATAACCCTTAATTTCCTATTTTTACTAACTGATTTTAGTGTTTCTTGCTCCACCAAAGATAAATTTGACTGTACCTTGTGTCCCAATAGTGTCTTCCTTAATTCATTCTCCAAAACTAACTCAAAATTTTTTAACTGTGGGTGAAGCAGTGGGTTGAAGATACTCTTACGAACTAACTTGTCTTCACAAACTGTCCTCTTAACTCCATTAAAAAATATTTCCAAGTTCTTTTTTCTAATAAATATCTTAATATCCACTAAAAGTATAAAAATATCGGTTCTTTGCTTGGGTATAAATCCAAAATCTTTTGAAAATAAATCAAAGAAAGCTTTCGTCACAGTGATACTAGAATAATTAAAAATGCTAAAATCATTCAATGTCCACTTACATCCATCATTAAATATAACATCGTTTAATTTTTCCACCTCATTTGTTTCCTTCCCTGGGGCCCCCATTCCCTCACATGATAGTTTTTTGAACTGTAATCTATTGGGTCTTTGTGCATCAGTCTCTCAGACCTTCTAAGCAGTGGAAATTCTGAAACCTCAAAATCATTGTCATCAAATACTGGTGTCTCCTTTTCACTTGTACTGTATGTTCCAAATCTTTTCCCAAATACTCTAGGTTTAAGATAATGTGTTTTGGTTTTGTACTCATTCAAATCTCTTTCTATTTTACCCAATTTCCTGTTTTGAACTTCCAAGCATTTACCTTCCACATCTTTTAGTAATTTATAATATTTTTTCTTATGTTCATCTACAGTAAACATTAAATCATGAATAATATCTTTGTTAAGATATTCAACCTGATTGAACCTTTTCTCCATTTCACATTCATTATTTAATATAATGGCCCTCATTATCTCAAAACCACAATTATCAAGGGCAGAAATCAGTTGTTGATGAAATGCTGACCCTTCAACAACACTGTTCGGATATTTGCAAACTCTAAGACCCTTAGGTACAATTTTTAACTCGAGACAGTGTTTCAGGTAAGCATTGTCCATTTCAAGCATTTTATATTTATACAAAGCGTAATCAAAATCTTCCAACATTTGTATATAAGTTCTACCAACAGTTTTGTTAAAGTTCATTTTCCCAATTTTTTAATGGAGTTAAGAGGACAGTTTGTGAAGACAAGTTAGTTCGTAAGACTATCTTCAACCCACCACTTCACCCACAGTTAAAAAATGTTGAGTTAGTTTTGGAGAATGAATTAAGGAAGACACTATTGGGACACAAGGTACAGTCAAATTTATCTTTGATGGAGCAAGAAACACTAAAATCAGTTAGTAAAAATAGGAACTTAAGGGTTATGAAACCCGATAAAGGTGGGGGTGTGGTACTTATGGATCACATAACATATGAGGGCAAAATGCAAGAGATTTTAAGTGATTCCACAAAATATACAAGGGTATCTATTAATGAAGTAAATGTGGCATATAAAAAATAAATGTGATATTGAATGACCTATTAATGGATGGGTTGATTGATTTAGAGGCATATAATTTTTTGCATGTTGAAAAACCAAAAGTTCCTTCCATTTTTGGCACACCTAAGGTGCATAAAAATATTGTAGATCCACCTTTAAGACCTATAGTATCCGCTGAAGGTTCTATCACAGCTCCATTAGCTAAGTTCGTTGATACAAAGGTGAAGAAGGTACTTATGAATAGTACATACATATTACAGGATTCCTGGGACCTTCTGAAAAAATTGGATAAAAGCTTTTTTTCCGAAGACTTGGCCTTTGCTACCTTAGATGTGGTTGATTTATTTACTAGCATTCCCCATGATATAGGCCTTGAGTGGTTCGAAGAAGTATTAACAGGATTTACAGGAATCACACACAATGATTTTAGAACAGTTTTGGTTCTAATGGAGGCAGTATTAAAAAACAATTTTATATTTTTTGAAGGGGAATATTTTAAACAAATCAAGGGAGTTGCTATGGGGGCACACTGTGCTCCTACTTATGCCAATATTATTATGTCACATTGGGAAAATACATATTTAACAACTTCTGCTTTTAAAAAATTTTGGACCTTTTATGGTAGGTTTTTAGATGATTTATGTTTTTTATGGAAAGGCAATGAGTTTGATTTTATTTCATTTATTGAATTTTTGAATGGTACAACTGATTTTTTTTAAATTTATGTACAAATTAGATAATCAAATGTTAAATTATCTGGATGTAAATATTATTAAGACGAAAGATGGTTTTGAGTCGAAAATTTATAGGAAAGACACTTTCTCGAACTCATATCTACATTTTACCAGTTCACATCCAAGTTATCAAAAGAGAAGTGTGTTGAAAGGTCACTTAGTTAGTCTTAGCAGAATGACTTCAGATGATAGTACTTTCAATATGGAATGCAGATATTTGAAAAGTTTATTTTTAAATAGAGGATATCCGGGAGAACTGTTTGACCAGTTATGTAATGAGGTGTCCAATGAAAGAGGAGGTAAGTTTGCACCTATTTTAGGTAAAGGTGAAACCTGTACAAATTTTGAGGCAAACAATGAAAATAGTGGCACTAAGTATGAAACAGGTATTATTACAACCTATGATGGACAATCAGGATTAGTTAAAAAAGTTATTGATAAAGAATGGAAAAACTTTGCTAGATTATCTGACCTAAATTACATTTTCGATAATGAACTAAAATTTATTTATAAGAGAGGTGCTAATATCAAGAACTTAATGGAGAAGGCTACACATGACAGAATATTTGAAAATGGTACTAGGAGAAAAGTAGGATTGTTTAAATGTGGAAGGTGTAGTTATTGTACACATCTCACTATTGGAGAGTCAACATATTTACCAAGTAGACAAAAGAAATTAATATTAGGTTCTTTTGTTAACTGCAACACAAAGGGTATTATATACTTAGCCACCTGCACAAAATGTGACTCATTTTATGTTGGGAAAAGTGAAAGAATGCTCAAACAAAGAATTTACGAGCATCTTTATGACATCAGGACAAAAAGAGAAAATAATGCAGTATATAAACATACTAATGTATGTAAATCTGCTACATTTAAATTCTTTGTTCTTGAAAGTGTGTTAGTTGATCCTAGAGGTGGGAACTGGGAAACACTGGTGGAATACAGAGAACTTTACTGGCAAATTATATTAGAAGCCAATAGAACACCTGGTTTAAATGAAATGATTTCCCTTGTTCCAGTTTTAAAATTGAGGTCAGCTAAGCTATAGCACGATTATATAAATTTAGTTTTATGGTTTATTAAATATCAAAGAGGTTATTAATTACAAATCATTTTACAGATTTTATTTATAACATTTCATCACAGTGGTGCTTGTATTGTTTTAAAACTTAATTGTTTGATTGGATCTGTTTTTTTATTGGATGTGTTTTACTGAACATTTGGTATATATTAGATGAGTTCACTAATGTGACTTTATCTGATGAAGTTAAGGACGAAAATGTGTTGGGGAATATTTCAGCGTTACTGTGCTTTGTTCGTGCTTTGTTATTAAACTGTTTGTGACACAGTCCCTGGATTTTGGTGCTTTTTCTGTTTATTAGTACCTTTAACTCAGTAGAAAAATGGATATCAGGTATCCAAATAATTCTAAATGCCAAAAAGACAAAACTGCTACTATTTACCCCTACTAGATAAAAAAAAAACATCTCCTTTACCATAACATCTAAGGACGGCACCACCATCTCCCCTTCTAACCACACCAAACATCTGGGCATTGAAATAGACAATAATCTCCACTTTGATGTTCACATCTCACATACCATAAAACTAGTACACAAAGAACTAGGCTCCCTATACAGGCATAAGTCCTTTCTCTTACAAAAAGCAAGAGTCACTCTTGCACAAAGCCACCTCCTCTCAACTCTATTATATGCAGCACCAATCTGTACCCAAATCAGACAATGTGGCCTAGACAAACTAGAATCATGCTACAATAAAATAGCCAAGTTTGCCACTAACTCAACCTATAGATCCCATCACTGTACTGCACTAAAAGAACTAAAATGGCTTGAGCTACCATAGCTACTTAACTATCACCAGTTGGGCAGAGCCTACAATATTCTCAAATATCCTGAAAAAAAAAACACTCATTATCCAACCTACTTACTGTCTATACTGCACTAAGATCCAGTGAAAAATCTCTCCTCTCCATCACCAAGGCTAACAATAATTCAGGGAAAATGCTCTACTCCCACACCATTGCCAGAAATTGGAACTCTCTTCCCCTATCCATGTCCACTGCCCCCCCCCCCCCACACACACACATCCATATTCGAAAACTCCCTCAAATCGCACTTTCTTAGTACCTGGTTATGTCCTTGTATCACATAACCTTACCCATACTACTATTAACTCCCCAAACTCCTCTCTGATCACATGCTGGATCTCTGATCCCCTGTAGGCTTGGTCATCTGAAAGGGTACTTTTAACTGTAGAATCTTACTTGATATATTTTCTTCTCTTACCAATGTATAACTGACATTGTCTTTTTACCCATATTTTATTAATTTCTTGTTATATTACTATGCTCAGCATATATGATAAAACCTGTTTTGTGTATTATGCTGGATGTACTGTAACCGACATTGTCTTTTACCTATGTTCTATATCTTCTTTTACCTGGAGTGTTTTTATTAATTTCTTGTTATATTACTATGCTCAGCATACATGATGTAACCTGTTTTGTGTATTATGCTGGATGTACTGTATTTGTATAACTTGATGCTGGAGCTTTTCTCCCCGGGTCTCCGCTGAAAATGGACCTGATCCAGTCGGAATTTCCCAGTTAACAAATGTAAAATAAATAAATAAAATAAATAAGTAGTGTGATTTTTCACTGGATCTTAGGTACCGGTTTGCAGTATAGACAGTAAGTAGGTTGGATATCTATCTGGAGCGTTTCTCCCTGGGCCTCCACTGAAAACAGGCTCTGTGGAACCTAGTCGGACATTCCCGGTCATCAAATGTTAAATAAAATAAAAAATAAAAATTAAAAATCTTCCTACAAATTTGAACTAGAAAAGTGCACTGTATATTTAGATTTGCACCTGGCCAGACTGGCCTATCCCTCCTTGAAAAAATGGTAAGGCTTAAGGGTGGAGGCTGGTAAGACATAAATGGCCACTATGCCTGGTTGGCATGCATCTCCTATCATCCTACTAGCTTGCTGCACCCACAGTACCCCCACCTATACTAGCCACAGTTAATGCCAGGCAGTAGTCATCCTCAATACACACACACACACACACACACACACACACACACACACACACACACACACACACACACACACACACACACACACACACACACACACACATTCTTACATTCTCATGCACACATGCTTCACTACTTACCTGGATCAACAATCTGCAGTGGGTGAATCTGAAGCTCTTTACCATTTATAACCATCAGCTGATACTCAACCAAAATAAAGCAAAACTCATGATCTTCCACCCCACAAGACACACCCCAGCACCTTCTACATCACAGCTAAGAATAATACTAAAATGAATGTCGATTCACAAACAATACTACTAGGAGTAATAATAGATAACCTAAGATTTGTCCTGCATATAGCACAAACAGATAAGAAAGTTCACAAAACAGGTACTCTTTACAGAAATAATAAGTATCTAACTAATGCCTCTAGGGTTGCATTGCTAGAACCCATCTTCTATCAGCACTTCTATATGCTTCCAAATTTCTCATCAACCTTAAAAAGATAGAGTAATTAAACTTGAAACATGCTACATTAAAATAGCTGAATTTGCAACTGACTGCCCACATCATACCCACCACTGTCACTCCTTAAAAAATCTCTCCTGCTAGGAACTTCCACAACTTCTATACTATAACCAATTAACCTTAGCACACAAACTAGTATATCAACCTGAAAAAAACCCTGCCCTTTTAAATATTCTCCAGCCTCATACCAATAGTCTTTGCTCAACAAACAAATCTCTACTACATGTCCAAATCCACTAATACGGCAGGGGACTCCCTATTTTATCATCATGTAGCAACAAGGTGGAATTCACTACCTCACAGTACCAGTACCAACACAAGTACGAACCAATTCAAAAAGATTCCTAAAAATTATCTTAATGACACCTGGCTTTGTTCCTGTACTACTCCGGGCTAACTAGTTTTAATAGTTCTGGTCATACTTTTTCTTCTTCCCTGACCACCTCATAGTCTATGCCCTCTGTCTCAGGTTTAAATAATCTGTAACCTCAGCATTTTCTATCCAATTTCCATAAAAATCCTTTCTCAGCTTACTTTGATAAACTACAATGTCTACACTGCAATAAGGATTTATATCAGATGATTGTATAATACAAATGTCAGCTATAATAGCATAGAATGTAATTTCTCGTGTACTGTATGTCTTGTTTATTTTTTGTATACTTTCTTGTATAAGTTTTGTATAGTCTCTATAAGTATAGCTTTTCTCCATGGGCCTCCGCTGAAAATGGGTCAGTTGGACTTTCCCATTAAACAAATGTAAAATAAAATAAATAAATATACAGATTCTCCATTATTTAAATGCATACCTGCACATGGCTAAACTACTTTCTCATGTTATGCTCTGCTGGACATGGATATCATATAGTACGAATATCTAAGAATCAGAGTACTTGTGCAATTGTTCTTCCAGAATAATAAAATGGTAAGGCAAATGGACTGTTAACATATGCCCCTCACATGAGCTACCACATTTCCATGAGGGTTTAAAAACACTAACAGATCAGCAGCACAGAACTGCACTATTCTTTAGCAGTGTGCAGGGCCACTTACATACCTTTACATATTGCATGATCTGCTTATGAACCCAAGGTATAGCTTGTATAATTCTTTCTTCGTGTTAACCAGATTTTTTTATTTCTAGTGAAATGGTCACTGTGATGAATGTGCCCTGGCCCAGCAATCAAGGAGCCTCAATCCTCACCACTAACACCAGGGAGGTTGTCTCATAGAAGAGAAAATGATAACTAATGCACACAGTAAAGTACAATTTCCCTTAAGTGCACACAGAGATCACAGTCAGTCTGGGGCTGATTGCTCCCTTGCTCACCAGGTCCCCAATAAGACTCCCCACTGGCACAGCTATAGTGTCCAGGTCTCAGCCTAGCTGGGCAAGCTAAAACCTTCAGTACCCCCTCTGTCCAACCAGTGCTTCGTGTCCATGCCAAGTAGCTGACACACCACACACACACTTAGAGATAAGTATTTATACAACTTCACAGCCACTCCTGGGAAAGGCTGACACAGATTCTCCAGCTGTGCCCCTTTACCCAGACCATATGGTAGTAATGCCTGCCACCATCCAGCTAATAATATCAGCTACTAAAAGGCCCTTAAAAGGGTGACCAATTATTACTGTGCAATATCCAATGGTAATGTGACTATTCAGTCTAAGGTTTATTGGAAGGGCTTATTACAATAAACTCTATAAATATATAATGTACTCTAAAGCATACTTTATGTCTACATAAACCAGCCACAGGTAGAAGGTTTTAAAAATATTTAATAATAAATAATTAAAACACAAGACAAAACTACTACACCACAGATATATCTAAGAGTTCAGAGATCAGACAGAAACTTAAAATAATACACTAGGACAGGTCAGATTTCAAAGAAAAATACCTAATTAACCTTTACTAGCTTTAACTATTCCTACAAGAAATCACAATGCTAAAGCTTACATGTGAGCATAAGCAGTGCTGATAAGTTGGATATCAAGATCAAAATGCCTCCAGTCTATTGTGAGAAATAATATTTAAACATTACTAACAAACATGCCTTTAAGGCTCTCCCAAATCACATCATTTATGACACTTAGTCTGGAGTTCACAGGCCACAAACTGCATTATTTAGCAATCTAACACCTGCTCAGAAACTTACAACAACATAAGTCATTTCACATGTATACTCTAACAGAAACCAGAGCAATAAAGCACATTCCACATCTAAATTCTGGTCATAAACTTTAGCCTTAAACAGTGGGCATGAGACCTTCATCCAGACTCACTGGAGGCAAATTATAACATGAAAGGGTCACAGCATGCTTCACTGGGCCAGTAGAGTGCAATTTTCTCACATATTTTGCAATTCCACATTTCACAGTATTATTTTACACTCAAGAAAACATGCCAGTATTTTACATTTATTTACAAATGCCAGAATTATATATCAAATTCTATTTGATTAGGCTGGCAGCCTTCGCCCATCTCTCCCCAATCGTCAGATCTCTTCCCCCTGGGGAACTCAAGTTTTTCAAGTGCCCCTTGAAAAACATTGCTTGAGAGGGTGAGGTCTATCTGGGTGTACCTCACCCCATTCACTGTCTTGAGAGCCCATCTGCATTGGCATTGCTACTCCTACTGTGGCGTGGTGCTGCACTGACATATATGCTTGCAAACCCAGACTCCATCTTAGCAACTTGGCATTTTGCTGACTGGCTCTGTTTAACCATATTAGAGGGTTGTGATCTGTCATCATGGTGAATTTTCTTCCATACAGATAAGGCTGAAGTCTTATAGTGCCCATACTAAGGCTAGACATTCCTTTTCTACCACTGCATAACATTCCTCCCTGGGTTGGAGCGTATGATTGAGATAAACCAATGGGTGCTCTTCTCCCTCTGAAGATATCTGGCTACGTACAGCCCCCACCCCATAGTTTGAAGCATCCACCTGCACACCAAAGTCTTTGCTGCAGTCTGGACTGGCTAACACAGGGGGTCCTCCCAAAGCTTCCTTAAGCTTCTGAAATGCCTGCTCACATGCTGGGGTCCACACTACCTTATCTGGCCTGTTCTTCCTTGTCAGGTCTGTGAGGGGAGCAGCTATGGTACTATAACAAGGAACAAACTTTCTGTAGTACCCTGCTGTCCCTAAGAATGCACTCACCTGCTTTATGGTAGCAGGTGCAGGCCATGCCTGAATAGCTTCCACTTTGGCAAGTTATGGCCTTATCTTACCACTCACCACTCTATGTCCTAGGTAAGAGACCTCTGCCAGACCCACCTAACATTTGCTTGGCTTAATGATCAACCCTGACCTCTGTAGTCTGGCCAGCACCTCCCTGACATGTTCAAGGTGCTCTTCCCAGGAATGGCTGTATATAGCAATATCATCCATGAAAGCAAGGGCAAACCCTCCTGCTCCTGCTAAGATATGATCTACCAGCCTCTGGAAAGTCACTGGGGCATTCTTCATCCCAAAGGACATCTTTGTGAACTCATACAAGCCAAAAGGAGTCACAAAGGCTGACTTGTCTCTAGCACTGGGAGTCAAGGGCATCTGCTAGTAACCCTTGGTAAGATCAATGGTTGTAAGATACTTAGCCCCACCCAACTGCTCTAGGGCCTCATCTGTCCTAGGCATGGGGTAAGCATCTTCCTCTGTGTGACTATTTAGTTTCCTGTAATCTACACAGAACCTGGTGCTGCCATCCTTCTTTGGCACCAATACAACTGGCAAGGCCCAGGGACTGTTGGACTCTTGAATCACCCTTAGTTCCAACATCATCTGTACCCCCTCCATCAGAGTCTATTTGACTCTCAAAGGTGCCTGCCTGATAGGCCATTGGGGTCCTGTATCCACCTAGTGCTGCACCAGGTGGATGCACCCTGGTATCCCAGTGAACACATCCACAAATTCCTGCAACACTGCTCAGATTTCTTGAAACTCGGTAGGAGATAGCTGCTGGGCTATTGCTACCCATTCCAGTGAGTCAGCCCGAGCCTCACTGAGGAGATCAGTCACAAGATCTCTCTCAGACTCCTCCAGCAATCCACTGCAAATGCTCAGCACAAGGGCCTACATGTCATTGTAAGGTTTCATCATGTTAACATGGCACAATTTGTGCCCCTTCCTTCTGCCTAGCAGTTCCGCCATGTAATTAACATCACTTACCTTTCTTACTACCTTGTAGGGTCCCTGCCAAACTGCGTGCGACTTGTTGTGTCTGACAGGAATGAGAACCATCACCTGCTGTCCTACAACATACTCTCTAGCTCGAGCTTTCTGTCATACCACACCTTTTTTGTTGTTGGGCTTCTGCCAGGTTCTCCTGGGCCAGGCCCATGAGTTCCATGAGCCTTGTCCTGAGGTTCAGGACATATGCCTCAACAGACTCCTTGTGAGACTCACACTCACCTTTCCACTCATCTCAAATTAAATCTAGAGGCCCCCTCACCCTATGTCCATACAGCAACTCAAAGGGTGAAAAACCTGTGGATTCCTGGAGAATCTCTCTGTAAGCAAACCACAGATTGGGCAAATATTTGTCCCATTCCCTCTTTCACTGATCTGCAAATGTCCATAGCATGGACTTGAGTGTAGAGTTTAACCTCTCAGCAAAACCTTAGTCTGGGGATGGTAGGGGGTGGTCTTCATGTGCTTCACCCCACAAGACTTCCACAGACAAGCCAGCAGGTCTGACATAAAATTGGCACTTTTGTCAGACAGTATTTCCTTTGGGAAACCTACCCTGCTGAAAATCTCTAGCAAAGCATTTGCCACCTTCTCGGCCTCAATGGAGGACGAACTCACTGCCTCAGGGTATCGTATAGCATAATCTACAATCACTAGGATATACTTTTTCCCTGTGGAACTTGAGGTACACAAAGGATCCACAATATCCATAGCTACCCTCTGAAATGGCTCTTCAATCACAGGCAAAGGCATCAAAGGAGCTCTGACCTTGTCTCCTGCATTGCCTAACTTTTGACACTACTCACAGGTCCTGCAGTACCCTGTTACATCTCTGGAAATTCCAGGCCAAAAGAAGATCTGCATAATACGCCTCTTTTTACGTTTTATGCCCATATGACCTGTAAAGGGAATATCACGGGCTATGGCTAGAAGTGCCAGATGGTAAGCTCTAGGTATTACCAACTGCTGTACTCTCTCACCTTCTAGCCCTCCCTCAGGGGTCCACTCTCTGTACAGTAACCCTTTGTTCCAGTATACAGATTTCCCCTTCCCTTGAGAATCAGGTGCCTCCCTAGCTACCTGCCTCAGGCCTTGCAATGTAGGGTCTGAGAGCTGAGCCTGTCTCAAGTCTCTGTTTGTAACCCTTCCCGGTTCCCCTTCCACAGGAAGTCTGGCATCCTCTGACAGCTGTGCCTCACTGTCAGCCTGGGTATTACTACTCACCTCTACCTTTGCAGTTACCCTGTCCAAGGGAACATCAGTACCTACAAACAGCTGTGGCTCACATTCAGTCTCACTGCACAGCGTAGCTCACTCCCTGAAGTAACAACCTCAGCAGTCCTGGCTGTAAGTATGCATACTGTGTGGATCTCCCCCCAGGCTACCAGACCCATATGCTTGCCTCCTAGCCTTACTGCATGTAACTGTATAAGTACATAGTACTGCCTCATCCAAATCCTTCCCTCTGCAGGATGGTAGTTCCATAACCCTGTTGTCTCAAGGCAATGTACTATTGGCATTTAGTCTTTCCCACTTACTGGCTCTTTCACCTTTTGTTCCCCACCTTGTCTCTGTGGACATCTGAATGCCATATGGCCCTACTGGTTGCATTCCAAACATTTAACCCTAGCTCCTGGATGTGTACCTGGACTAGTGGCTTTCCCTGCTACCGGCAGATTCTGTCGGGGCAGTCTGTGCTGCCCACCATGGGTTCCTTTAGTCCCATGAGCAGTACTGGGGTCCCTTTCCTGTGCAGGGCTTCCCTGCTTGCTAGGTATAGGTCTCCCTTCTACCCCAACTCCTCTGAAGTAGAACACTGTTTATTAGATAACCAGATCCTGATGTCCTCAGGCAAAGTGCTAAGGGCTTGTTCCCTTACCAAAAGGTCTGCCAGCCCTTCAAAAGTGGTGACCTGACATCCACTCACCCAGCTATGAAAATAAGTGCTCAGTTCAACAACATATTCACATACATTTTCATTTGCCTTGTATCTATGCTCACAAAACTTTTTCCTCTACATTTCAGGTATTAGCATAAAACATTCTAACAAATGTCTTTTTACAGCAGTATAATCAAAACAGTGTCATGCCTTTTTGCTAAAGAAGTTACAGCTTTACCATGGAGTAAGGGGGTCAGGAACCATACACAGAGCCTTTGGTCAACTTCATACTGTTTACATACCCACTCAAACATATTAATGAAGCTATCAAAATTATCCCCCTCTTTAAACTGTGGAAGAAATTTATTGACCTACTGTGGTTCTGGGGTCCGGTTACTCCCTTCCCCATTACCTCCATGACTCTGGTGAAGAGTAAGCATTTCCCTCTCATGCTTTCTCTGCCATCCTGTTCTTCAGCTTCTAGGCTCCTCATTCTCTCAGCTGCTTCTGTGAGCAGTGCATGGACACTAAACACACCCCCCTGCAGTCAGCAAGTGCCATACAGCACTTTCTAAGCCATACTGGCCTCCAACTCAAGTCTCTTCAGCTCCAGCTGGATTTTTAAGTCCACTGCAGAAAGGTTGAGCTGTCCATTCTCTGAGGATATTGTATCTCCACTGTCAGTCTGATTATCCTCCAGGCTGCTGTTTTCTGATGCAGCTGTAACCAAGGCTGCAATCAGGTCTGCCTTAGGTTTTCATGCACCAGCTCCCTAGCCTGGCACATTTCTGCCAGCTGGCTCCTTGTCAGCTTTCCATACTCATCTGCTGACATGCTGTCTGCTCACCCTGACTAACTAAGCTAACAAAAGAAATAAAACAATTATGATATGAACTCTTGAGTATTCACTGCTTGGCTGAATACAAAAAACCTTGGGAGATCACTGTACATAAGCTACAGAAATTTGCTCTACCCACACCACTACAAGCCAATTAGTGTGTGAAGAAGATCCCACCACTGCCAAACACTTTTGGCGACCGTGCCCTGGCCCAGCAATTAAGGAGCCTCAATCCTCACCACTAACACCAGGGAGGTTGTCTCATAGAAGAGGAAAAGATAGCTAATACACACAGTAAAGTACAATTTCCATTAAGTGCACATAGAGATCACAGTCAGTCTGGGCTGGTTGCTCCCTTGCTCACCAGGTCCTCAATAAGACTCCCCATTGGCACAGCTATAGGGTCCAGGTCTCAGCCTAGCTGGGCAAGCTAAAACCTCCAGTACCCTCTCTGTCCAACCAGTGCTTCGTGTCCCTGCCAAGTAGCTGACACACCACTCACACACTTATAGATAAGTATTTATACAACTTCACAGACACTCCTGGGAAAGGCTGACTATGCAATATCATTATCCAATGGTAATGTAACTATTCAGTCTAAGGCTTATTGGAAGGGCTTATTACAATAAACTCTATAAATATATAATGCACTCTAAAGCATACTTTATCTCTACATAAACCAGCCACAGGTAGAAGGTTTTAATAATATTTAATAATAAATAATTAAAACACAAGACAAAACAACTATACCGCATAGATATCTAAGAGTTCAGAGATCACACAGAAACTTAAAATAATACAGTAGGACAGGTCTGATTTCAAAGAAAAATACCTAATTAACCTTTACTAGCTTTAACTATTCCTACAAGAAATCACAGTGCTAAAACTTACATGTGAGCATTAGTAGTGCTGATAAGTTGGATTTCAAGATCAAAATGCCTCCAGTCTCTTGTGAGAAATAGTATTTAAGCATTACTAACAAACATGTCTCTAAGGTCCTCCCAAATTACATCATTTCTGACACTTAGTCTGGAGTTCTCAGGCCACAAACTGCATTATTTAGCAATCTAACACCTGCTCAGAAACTTACAATATAAGTCATTTCACATGTATACTCTAACAGAAACCAGAGCTATAAAGCACATTCCACATCAAAATTGTCATAAACGTTAGCCTTAAAACAATGCTCATGAAACCTTCATCCAGACTCACCGGAGATTAATTATAACATGAAAGGGTCACAACATGCTTCACTGGGCCAGTAGAGTGCAATGCTGTCACATATTTTGCAGTTCCACATTTCACAGTATTTGTTTACACTCAAGAAAACATGCCTGTATTTTACATTTGTTTACAAATGCCAGAATTATATATCAAATTCTATTTGACTAGGCTGGCAGCCTTCTCCCATCTCTCCCCAGTTGTCGCAGTCACTATCTATATATTTTGTTTTATAATGTGGCATGTTTTAAAACTATTCTTTATTGCCTACATGAAATTATTGTAAGGTATACAGGAGTTGACATGAGTGGAGTGCATTTTACTTCTGATTTTGGCTAATTTAGGGCTATGTCTCATATTTTGTCACAGTACTTTAAATGTTCAGTTATTAAGGTTTATTCATTGTGTATGGCAAATTGTGTCTACAAAATGAGGTAGACCGCCGGTGTTTAAATGTTAATGAATGTTAAATGATCTTTACGGTAAAGACAGTAGCCACCAAAAAGCTATTTTTTTTTTTGTCTGTATGACAGCAAAATTTCATATTCATGCTACTGGTATTTAGCTGTCTGTGAACTACAAATATCTGAAGTTTTGTCCCTGCATTTTGCAACCTTACATCCTTACAATTAGACATGGAATGTTTTTTTCCTCACCATTCTATCCTCTCTGTAGTTAGCACTGCTAATATAACTTTATGTTTGATTCCCCTGTTTAATATCACACCTCAGTGAAGATTTTTAATTCTGCTTTTTATGACTTTTGTGTGCACTCTATCTTGTCTGACCTTCTTAAGTTTTATTGTGTGTCTGTGTGTGTGTGTGTGTGTGTGTGTGTGTGTGTGTGTGTGTGTGTGTGTGTGTGTGTGTCTGCTTTTCTACAGCAAGCAGATGCATGTGTCTTTACCATGTGTGCTTTTATACAGAGAACAAATGCATATATGTCTAACAACAAACCAGATGGACAGCATGATTCATAGATTCATAGATTAGTACTAAGCTAACTGCCCTTGCGAGCCATTTTAAGCCTAGCCAATTATCCCTTGTGAGATTCAAACCCTGCACCTTGTGTTTGTAAGGCAAACACCTTAACCATTAGGCCACCCTCCCAACCCTAGGCCACCCTCCCAACCCCAAAACAAAAAAAACATAAACTTCTCTAGTGCCTCAGCTCAGCTGCCTTTACAGAGTATAGTAATTCTTTCCAAGACACTCAATTAAATATATAAGATCCACACATCAAATTATTAAACAATTAAAACATTAAAGCAATTAACCAATTAAATCAAGCATTTCCAATTACATTAATTGTTAAGCCCTTTGGGGGACAAAGTATCAAATTTTAAAATAAACATTGACTCCTTCTTAATGAGCTTACTTTTAATATCAAATATATCATAAAATTCATATTGGATCTGTTCTAAAACTGTAGCCTCTAAACCCTGTACATCCCTATTATGATGGACCTGAAAATGTATACCCACAGGGCTTTCTACTTTACCTTTTTTTAATATCCCTCACATGTTTCTTCACTTAAGTAGCAAAAGATATTTTGCTTTCTCCTATATAAAGTGTTTTACATGCACACTTCAAATCATAAATTATACCCCCAGTATCACAACTATAGCTACTCTAGACTTCAGATCTCTTACTATTAATAACTGGAAACTTATTAACTACATAAGGCCAGCATGAACATTTCCCACAAGAAGTTGTGCCTTTATGTGTAATGCATAGCTGGCATACAAAATTTACTATGGACTAAAATGTCACAAAGATTCCTACCATGTTGGAATGAATTTCTCTGTTTATTCTCTAACATAAGATTTAAATCTTTATGTTTCTTTAAAATGCTTCAAAAAATATTTAACTAAACTAACTAATCTAACCGAGAATAGTGTAAACCTTGTAACAAAAATTATAGGTTCTTTCATCTTTTCATTAATAGTTTTATACTTCACCTGAGCCTGTCCACCTCTATAGTAACTATACCGTGGACTGGGGCTCTCACATATTTTCAGCCGATACTCCACTAGCAAATTCTTATCATACCCTCTTCCATAAAACATGCACATATCTATATCCAATTCCTGTTGAAATTCTCTATCATTACTATATAACCTCTTTAACCTTAAAATGTATCCATATGGTAAAGGTCTTAGGGTATGGGGGGTTGATGGCTGTGCCCACGTAAAAAGTGGTATCCTTTCTCAAATTTTCTATGTATCCTTGTTTTAACCATTGTATTTAAAATGCCCTCCATAATAATATTTAAAATAAAATCTTTGGTATCTATTTGTAAACCATCAAAATGCAGATTAAATCTATTATGGTTTAAAGCATCTATAAAATAATATGCACATTGTTGACCCCCTTTACAAATAAAAACTAAATAATCAATATATCTAAAATATTTGATTACATGTTGTCTAAAAATTTTTTTTTGTATATATAAAACTAAAACATATATTTGCATAAGTGGGGGGCAAATGCTGCCCCCATGTCTGTACCTTGTAATTGCTGATATAAAACATCATTAAATTCAAAGTAATTATTGTTTAAACTAAAATAAATTAGTTCAACAATAAAATGTCCTTTAGGGTTACCTCCTAAAAAATAAAATAAAGCCTCAATACCAAAGTTATGATGTATGCTGGTATATAACTAACAACATCCAATACTATAAAATACATACCCTCTTTGACAAAGTCACATCTTTTATTTTATCCATAAAATCAAAAGCATCTTGAATAGAGGAGAGTAATTTAATCACTTATTCTAATAAATATTTATGTAAAAAATAAGACAAATTATGAGCGAAATATTCACAAGCTGATACTACTGGTCGACCTGGAGGATCCTTCAAA
The DNA here is from genome assembly GCF_019279795.1 of Protopterus annectens. Taxonomy (NCBI): domain Eukaryota; kingdom Metazoa; phylum Chordata; order Ceratodontiformes; family Protopteridae; genus Protopterus; species Protopterus annectens. Next base: position 1,888,909,517 of record NC_056726.1, read on the forward strand.
TTTTTATGGATTTTCAGGAAGCAAAAGAAATTTGCCATATTACAATTTTTATTACTAAACCTATATTCTACCCCCAGGATTCCTCAAGTTCCATGCAAGAATAGTATTATTCTTCATGGAGTGTTCCGTGGATGTCTAGGAAAGAAGCGCGCCCTGCATATTCATGAGGGCACACTGCTGTCTACACTAGATGGCCATGAAAAAAAACAAGTGCAAGGGGCATGTCCGAGCAGTGCATGGACACTAAACACACCCCCCTGCAGTCAGCAAGTGCCATACAGCACTTTCTAAGCCATACTGGCACACTATTAGAGCTTACCTCTAATATTATGCCAGTATTTCAGTGTCCGCAGACACTGAAATGTAAAATACATCATTTCAGTGTCCACGGACACTGAAATAAAAATAGCAAGAGGAAAGCAATACAGGGGGTGTGTCACATCTACTGTGACATACCCCCTGTATTGCTAAGGCACTGTATGGCATGTCTGCATCCTGCAGATGCAGGAAATGTGTGCAAATGCACACACATACCCCTCAACCATACACATTTTCACAAATGCCAGATGTTAGCCTTATATTTGTGCTCCACTCTCCATAAATGTATGTTTTTCTGGCAAATTACTGTAAAATTATTAAAGTCCGAAGTCAGAAAATAATGAGAGACAGTCGAACCTCAGACATTATACCCTTCAGAATACTCATGCCAATGCAAAGCCCCTGTTATTCTATCAACTTTCTAACTTGACCAGTGCAATATCTAAAATCCGTCCCTATTTGTTGCCCCCATCAGGTCACGCTTTGTCCAGATGTCCTGCCCTAATAGGCAAAAAGCAATGTGCATACCGTAAAGGAAAATAAAAATAGAACATCATATCAACTTTTTTTTTCTATCCCCAATAAAGTTTAAGCGTAGCTGAGTGGGTGTGTATGCTGCGCAGCTATGCATAGCAGAGGGTAAACATCTAAAGGAGCTAAACAGAAATATACAGCCAGAACAGTCAAAGTGGAATAGTGTAGTGGTTAGAACTTTCACTAAATATACAAGCATTCGTGGCTCGAGCCCCAACACTGTCCATTTTTTTCATATGTGAAACAAAACTAAAATATATCATTTTATAAAAAGGTAGTGAATAATATATATTTGTTGACCAGGGTAGAGTAGCAGGTCCAAATATGAGGTGTCAGTGTTGTGCAGATGTGAAACCAACATATAAGCAAAAGTGTCCCATACAGTATAGCCACAAAAGAATGTAATGTAATGAAAGCACATAAGGTGATGTCAAGGAAGGGAAACATACATATCATAAGATGGCATTAAGAAGCAATTGATACCACAATCCTGATAGTCCATAAAATGAAAGATGAACATCACTTAATCATGTTCAGCTATGCTTACCTGGAGTAAACATGCCTAAACTGTTATGTTTACCAATAATTAGCATAGCTAAGTGTATTTGCACACTGGTAAACAGTGCTTAGTATCTACCTCTGTAAGCAATGCTTATCTCAGCTAAGTGGGTTTGCCCATTGCTTAGCTCAGCTCAGCATATTCAAATTAGACCAATCATGACAAATGGCAGGAATCCAGCCCTACTTAAACCCCACAGGCAGGAATACAACCATAACCAGTTGTAGCTGATCACTGCAAGCACTATGGCTGGTGTTGGAGAAGGTGTGCGTTTTTGGGCATAAAGTTTGGGCATTCAGGAGTCCAGGGTCATGGTTGGGCTCCTTGTAAAAAAAAACATGAAGGGCCACTGCTGCAGGACCAGTACCAGGGCTCCCAATGCAAAGCAGAGGCCTGGGACAGTCTAGCTCATGACCTCACCAGTGCAACTGGCATCCCTCAAACTGGTGAGCAAGTCCAGCATCACGATGCTGACTCAAAGCGAAGGAAGAGGGACCTCTTGGAGCAGTGGGTCCAAGATGCTCAGGCGTGGAATGTCCCAACAGTATGTAAGTACCACTATCAATTCTCATGTATCAGAGTCCAGCCTAAGTATGACATGGAAAGGTATGCATAAATGTTCCTCTATCTCCTGTACAGCTGCAGAAGAAAGGGATGAAAACTTGGAAGCCCATGCCAGCAGGCTGCTAAAGCTATGTGGTGAGTCTGGCAAGTACCAATCTAGCTAGCAGTAGTCAGGGCAAATAAATAGAATGCAGTAGAATGTCACCTGCCAGTAGTAAGTACTGTTTGTACTGAATAAACAAGACATTAGCAGAGCAATACTGATGTACAGGATATATATCAGCAAAAGTGTAGCAGTACCTGTCAATAAAACTCTAAACACCAGACTGTGTGTACTTTGGTATATGGTAGTTTGAATGTAGATGTGCAGTGTTGAAGTTAACAGATTAGCTATAAGAAATGTCCCATGCACCAGGATCTGGTCCCTGAATAGTAATGCAGTGTTAACCATTGTTTTCCATACTGTAATATGTCAAGGTTTGACTACAGATTATAACAAGCATCTGCCATGCATGAATATCAGAATTAAAAGGGAGATTGTCCAAACAACACACTATTATACTGAAAATAGTCAAAAAAGAAACAGCAGTTCCTCAGGAGCTCATTGTAATGAAACACATCCTTGTGTTCTATTTATACACAAACTAACATGGTTTGAATCCCCAGAATGCTATTAAGCTATATGCATAATCTCATCCAAGAATATGTGAATATGTGTAGAAACCATCAGGTATTGTTAACAGACATTCGCTCCACAGGTCTGCCAGGTAAGAAAAGGTATAAATGAGCTGTAAGAAGCCTGCAATTATACACTGTGGACAACACCCACTGTCCAACCCCAAGGCTGGAAATGACAGCAAGAAAAGTATGTACAGCAAGTAGTTCCCCCCAAGAAATGTCCCTCAAGGGTCACACTGTCACAGGTAGTGGTCGCTGCAGCCAATACTCAGGGTGACTGATAGAAATAAAGGTGGATTATGGCACTAGCACACACACACACACACACACACATGCGCGCACACACGCACACACACACACACACACACACACACACACACACACACACACACACACACACACACACACACACACACACACACACACACAGAAACACACATACACACACAGTTATGACTACACATATGTAACCTTGACTATGTGAATATGTGTAGAAACAGTCAGGTAGTGCTAAAAGATATTTCCTCCACAGGTCTGCTGCCAGGTAAGAAAATGTATGAATGAGATGTAAGAAGCCTGTAATTATACACTGTGTACAACACCCACTGTCCAACTCCAAGGCTGCAAATGACAGCAAGAGAAGTACGTACACAAAGTAGTCCCCTCCAAAAAATGTCCCTCAAGGGGTCACGCTGTCACAGCTAGTGGTCACAGCAGCCAACACCCATGGTGACCAATAGAAATCAAGGTGGATTATGGCACTAGCACTAGCACACACACACACACACACACACACACACACACACACACACGCACAGTTATTACTGCACATATGTAACCTTTATTATGTGAATATGTGCAGAAACAGTCAGGTAGTGTTAAAAGATATCACCTCCACAGGTCTGCCAGGTAAGAAAAGGCATA